>NW_025224330.1:174388-318455 GCF_014066325.1 Apis laboriosa
AAAGACACACATCAGCCTTCATGGAAGCCACGCTGCCGTATGTGATTAAAATCCGTTGAAAGCTCTGTTTGTACGTCAAAGGTAAACTCAATCCTATTTCCCTTCCGTGAAAACAGCGAGCACGTTAACAATTACGGCCGTGAAGTAATTCGGTCGAAAGTCGTGGGTAGGTCAGAATTCTCCGCAAAATGTCTCGTTTCCCTGCGCATTGCTGTGCCGACCTCCCTTTTCGCGTCAATAGTCGTAAGAGATCGTGTGTATCCCTGGCCGAGAATGTGGAACCGAGTTGGTGTAAAGGTTAAGAGGGAAAGAGAAGAAGGGAGGAGGGGGTGACTTTACAGGGTGTAATTACAGCTCGAAATAAACTTGGATGGGACATTTTTGAAAGTATCTTTGCTATCGTTGAACGAGTGTTCGTGGTAATGAGATTCGTGAGTGAGAAAAGAAGGAAAATTATGATCTGAAATTAGGCAATTATTTTTAATCTTTTTATCGTTAATGGAGGGATTACGTAGAGATATTTGATTTTTTCCTTATGCATGTCCTTGATAATTTTATCAAGAAAATAAATCAGAATGATTATCGTAATCTTTTCAAGCTGAAAACAATTAGTAAAAAGATGATTTTTTTGGTTTAGAAATTTTCGAAATTGTATTTTAATTTCTGTCTTTCTTGTGAGATTATATCAAAGCATTTGTATGAAAATTACCAATAACATTCGTAAACGTTCTCTTACGTTTATAATTTTTCTTACATCATTTCACAAGGAACTGGATTAAACAGATAATTTTCATTCGTTAACTTAGAAATAGGATATATCGTTTTTGTTTCCTGCAATTTCTACCCTTCGAATTACGTGAATTTCGCTTAATGACTCTGATCTTTTATTCTTTTATCTTAGATAATTCTTTCATTTATGATAGAAACATGTATAATCTCAAAAATGTGAGAAGGAATAATATCTGATCGAAATCTGATTTAATATTCTAGTATAATGGCTACCCTAATATTGATTTCATTCCCATGAATTTCGAATATTATTTATCTCCATTATTGCACACAACAAAAATAGAATACAATATCGAGCTCGAAAATAATTATAGATCAATAATTATAAATCGTGTCTTTATTATAAATATTGAAATGTATCAAAAATTTATTATATAATCACCAAATTTATATTATCATCAAATTTTCGTCTTCATTTTTTTTATTAATAATTTTGTTTATCATAAAAGCGAAGACTATGATCCACCAGATCGATACACGAGCTTATCATATAAAATAGTTCCCAATATAACTTACAAGCTGCAAACATACGAAAGGGTATTAATTTTAGCCGAACAATTAATTTCCTGCACTCGCTTCTTCATTTCAGATGCACAATCGAAAGCAATATCGCTATTAATTCCGCGTAGTAATTTTTTATTCGAACATTCCAAAATTAAGTCATAATTCAAAGAAGATTAAAAAACAAACGTTCCCTATATACATTTTCCCCTAAACTAACCACAATAATTCTAATTCTCGCATATGAAATCGAACCATCTCTTCCACCATTTCTCTCTTCGAATATTATTCCAAATATACCGAAATAAATCTACCTACCAAAGAATAAAAAAAACCTAAATCTTCATCCGAACGAAGAAACTTAACCCAAGCACAAAGGATCTCTTCCTACATTTTCTCACGCCCGTCTCACCGCGCATTATTCCTTTTTATCCTCCACCGAAGCGGAACACCTTTTCCACCTTCGAACGTATTCGAATTCACCGTGTCGCAATAATTCGGTAAATAAATTTCCATGATTTATTTATGTACCGTAATGTATATAAATATCCCCGGGAAGGGCTCGCGCGGGGAAAATCCAGTGGGGGTAGTCCGAGTCCATTGCCGGAGGGGGAAGGGATACGAAGAAAGGGAAAAGAGGAAGGGAAAGTAGCCGGTTGCAAAACGTTCCCTTACTTGCTTTCTCTCCTCCATTTTTCCTCTCTCTCTCTCTCTCTCTCTCTCTTCATGCTGCTCGCGTGTTCGTGCGGTTTGTCCGGCTTGTTTACGACGCAAGCATCGAAGCGAGGGGTGGAAACCCGATATAACTGCGGCTCTCGCCGCCCCTCTCGACACGCTTCCCGAACAGGGTGGGTCGTGGCAACACACTCGCCGCAGCAGCCTCTGCGGTTCATGAAAAGCCAACTTTCTTTTTCCCTCCGTCTTCTCTCCTTTCTTTCTACCCGTATTTCTTCCCTTTCGTCCCTTATTGTTCTCCGCCCCCTCTGCTATTGGTCAGTCGGAGAGCGTGTCCGCGGGGGGCACGATGTAATTCAAATATCGCGTGTGGAATATGCGTATGGATTTCTAGAAATATATATAAACCTTTTGCACGAGTTTTTCGATCGTGAATAGATCGTGTTTAGAATATTTACGATTCTTAAATATTTGCATTAGATCGATTGAATAATTAAATATCGTGTACTTTGAATTTTGGTTGATTGTTAATCCTTTGATTAATTTATTTACTATAATTTTAATCAAATTTTATTACAGTTTTAACATCATTTCAGTTTTTACAGTTTAGTTGATTCTTCGTATTTGGAATGTTAGTTGTATTAATATTTTAAATTAATTTTGATGTGACGGGGTAATAAAATCGTTGATTGAAAATTTGAACACCAAAATTATAATCAAACTCTGTATACGACAATGAACAATGTCTCAATGTAATAGACCGTATTTCTCCTCAATTGCTTGGAGGAAATATCAAATCTTCAGAATGTATCATATATTGAAAGACAATAAACTTGAAGTTATTTTCGTGACAAAGTGAATCAAACTTTAGGAAGTTGTTATATCGTAAAATAAAATCTGATTATACTCTTTTTTTTTTATTCTATTAAATTTAATTATATTTGGAATGAATGTAAAGAGTTCAACGTGTTGACGATGTTTAATGAAAAATTCGAAACGCGAAATATCTTTTCAGACTGGCTATTTGTTGTAGTTTATTAAATGTTTATCAAATGAATTGCACGGTAAAAATCAAATACCGCGTGATTTCCATGTTATTTCCGAGGTTGATTTTAACTTTTCCACCGCGATACGCGAGTGGAACTAAAAGCATGGGGGTATAATATCAGGAAGTTGGTGTTTTACGGTAGCCTGGCTCGTTATATGTTACCAAAGTTCGTTATAGTGATTTATCGGTGTTATTAAAAGCATTTGTGTGCTTTACCATATATCTCGAAGAATATACGAACGAGTTAATTATCATCCATTTTAGAAAACACAAGCCTTCTAACAATCATTCACCTCTCATCAAATCCCATCATTTCTCCCATCTTCCTCTTCGATGATTCAATTCGGGGGGGGAGGGGGGGGGGAATAAAAATTTGGTTCGTCGGCAGCCTTTTAAGACCAAATATAGGGTTGGTTTCAGAATTGATAAACTTCGGTCTCGAGCCAAACACAAACCTCGTTATTGATGAAATCTACTTTGCTCCTAGCAAGTTTAACCTATTTTATGTTTCCAAACTTGCCCTCTCAGACAATTTATTTCTGGAATAACGTAGAATAATGTCGAATAATTCGACGATATCGAGTATTTGGAAAAATAATTATCTTTCATTTTTCATAGTTTTTTTTTTTTTCTAACGTTGGACAAATTTGACTTTTTTCACTCAGTTAACAAGCTCTCCTGAGTTTCGAAAATATTTCATCCTCTCTCTCGATAGCTACTTTGGATCCATAACCTGCTTAAAATAATACGTTCCAATTAGCTGCGAGGATACCACAATATCTATTAAATTTTCCTTATTTGCGGGTAAAAACGAAACATCTGTTGCTCGTCCGCCCCTTCTTTTTCTCTTCTTTTAGTATCTTAATCTTTGATACAATAAGATCTCGCGCCCGCTATTCAATTTTTCCAAAAAATTATCTTTTGATTTCCGAAAAATAGATAAAGAGGAGCGACAGAGCACGGTTATGGAAAAACTTGCTTTCTCGAAATCGCCAATTCCGTGAACGAAACAACAGTCAACACCCATTCTCTTATTCCTTCTCGTAAAACCAGACAGCATTTAATAAAATTCAATCGTCTTTCTTTTTTCTTCTTTTTTTTTTATTGTGATAAAAAAAAATAAGGGAAAACGAAGAAATAAACGAGAGAACGATAGAAGGATAGACATATTGTCAATTGATTCGAGAAATACGTTTCGTTCATTCAAGTAAATCGACAAGATCCGAGCTGAAACTTTAATTTAAACTGAGAAGAACGATCAAAGATTGTATCAAGTCAAATAAGATATTCATTATTCAAATTATCTTAAATTTATTTGAATCCATCAAGTATCGTTTCTAATCAGAAACGAGATGGACAAAAGAACAATAGAGAAGAGTGATAAGAGAAGGCAATCTCTCTTATTCTTCGATATTCAATTAATATTTTTATACAGAAAGAAACCGAATAATTGGAATATCGAATCAATACAATATCCATCTTAATATTATCTCAACAATGATCTTTCAAAACTCTTTTTTACAAATTTTCGAATTAAAATCTCAACTTAAATTCTGATTAATTTGAAACTCAAAGTCATTTGCTTATTTGAATAAAAATTCAATCAACTTGACCAATCATTGCTTCACTTGATTCGAAACATTGTTTCAAATCAAACTTGGAATAAAATTTACAATATTTCTTAAAATTGGCAATCTTTGTAACGATATATTATTATTAAAATATATAAATACGTATTACTATTAAACATCCACAATTAAACAACGTATCTTCGATCAAAGTTTAAACCAACACGAACTTAAGCTTAACCTACCTCTTTAGATCCTTTCCAACGAATACAAAAGTATATAGTTAATCAAGCAAAGATCAACAACAGCATGATCGTTGTGTTTAGAAATACTAACACGTTCGAGCTGATACGGTCCAGAAGCTCTAAACTTTCTGCATGAACTTGCTCGTTATCCTTCCACAGCCATGGCCGTACCTAGTGGCAAATTTAGTTTGCCAATAACTTTTCCGAATGCAAACTAGCAGTGTTTCGATAACACGTGTTGGACATTCTGATTAATGAATATCGCGCGGCTATTGTACAAGTGCCATAAAGTTGCGCCACGTGGGTGTATGCTCTACCAGTTACATCAATACGACGCGTTAACTGCCCTCTCTTTCTCTTCGAATACGACGCTTCAACTGCTTGCTTACTTGCTAACGTTAGCTAACGTTTTGCGTCGACAAGTCAAATTGAGAGGAAGGATGAATTTTGAAATTTGTGAATCGATGCTGATTTGAGAAAATTTTATATCTCTTATATAAACGCTACTTTAACGTTATTATATTTTATCGATGACACAAAAGTATCAGAAATATTTTTACATTCAAAAATTGTATATACTGTTTGTTTGTAGACTTTTTTCGTTAGAATTCTCAGAACCGAATTTTTTCCTTTTTTTTATTTTATACGCGCATAATTGTTTAATAAGAAATCTTCCTTGTTACAGAGAAAAGCAGCGTAGATAGATCCTCATACACTCCGCGCCATAGCCTGAAATTCGTAGGATCCCACTTTCTTAGACACCGTGAAACATGATTTTGGACAACCCGAGCTCGACCTCGCCTAGTAAATCTTCAAAACTCTCGGCGGAATCTCTGGCCAAGACCAGATCTCCGAATCGTGGTGTTTTATACACGGTTTACTTTAAAATCCATGGATCTTTTGTCAACGAATTCTAGTGTAAAAATTATATTATATTAATAAAAATAAATTATTATTATTCTGAATTAATCACTTTGAATTTTCATCAGCGACGCGGACCTGAGAAATAACATCATCTGTGTTGCGTTGTAATTTTCACAATCGTAATCGTGTTCGGAGCTTAGGTTCGAAGACTTCGTAAGACTTCGATAAGTCTTCCCACGAGTCGTGGGACTTCGTCCAAGGTCGCGGATCATCGGCTGGATTGGACCACCACGCGAGATTGTTGAATCTAACCTAGTAAGGCTTGAAAATCGATAGACCTTGGCCAGTAAGATCCACTCCAGAGCCGTGGAATCTTGCCCAGTAAGAATCCAAGAGTTGTTTGCCGGAACCGGCCTAGTAAGACACCACTCGAACGGATCTCGGTCATGAGACCTCACTTGAAACCTTTAACCGTGGAACTTCTCTCCTCTTTCACACAGTGAATCTAATCTATTTCTATGAATCTGTAATTCTACGATCTTGAAATTTTTGTTCTTCAAGATTCCTTTTCTTTTTC
Source organism: Apis laboriosa (assembly GCF_014066325.1). Taxonomy (NCBI): domain Eukaryota; kingdom Metazoa; phylum Arthropoda; class Insecta; order Hymenoptera; family Apidae; genus Apis; species Apis laboriosa. The sequence goes on from NW_025224330.1 coordinate 180,656, forward strand.
TTTTTCTTTTTTCTTTTTGTCTTCGAAGTGAGTTTCGAACCGTTTAGATTTTATTATCATATTATCAAGAGAAATTTATCTATCTTGAAAAGTACGATTATTTTCGTGAAAATGTATACGTCAGATCGATCAGAATCAACCCTCAAATTTTTATCAATTTATCACATGCATATGGAAATATTTTCTTTAAAAATTTTCCAATATTTCGTATCATTTGTACACTTTTAAAAACGAAAAAAACTTCGAAGAATAAATTTCACAGGATACGAAGATACATCGTACTGCAATCGTAAATATCGTCGAAGAATTTACATTCACCCCGATTAAATATAAATAATAATTATCATCGCGAAATCAACAAAAATAATCGCATCCCAAGTAAAGAGCAATTTCTTTACGCCTATCCACAGCGATCGAGATCAGCAATCAAGGAAAAACAGGCGGCTAGCTAACACAACCTGTGCCGCTATCTCATCCCGGATATAACTCCCTTCTTACCCGCTCTTAACCTAATTGCTCGTTCCCGTTGATATTTTTACCACGCTTTGGCCATTCCAAATTGCTCGAGTGAATTTGCCAAGGGAAATTCCACCACGATGGTGGAACTCCATATCAGATGCAGTTCTCAAAAATTTCAAATCGTGCAGAAGTAACACGATCGAAACGTGTTACCCTTGGACAAGGTTCTCCCAAGTATCGTAACCCGTATGTGTTATATATCCCGCGCTACGTGTCCGGCAAGTTTGTTATTCAAGAGTATTCACCGAGTATTCACTGAACTTTGGGGAAGCTCATACGCGAGGGTTGTAAATTCGTCGGTGCTACTGTTCCTCCTCCACCACCGCGCTACCCGTGTCGCGGCTTTGCGATACATCGATCTTTATTGGGTATAAAACAAGACGGGTGGAAATACCTCGTACACAATGGACAACGATCTTCGGTGCTCACGGTTAATACCGTGTTTGGAATTGGAACGTGTTTTCGGTGTAAGTTATCGCGTTGGAACATTTGTCGAATGGAACGATGGGTTATTGAGACATTAAAGACGCGAAATACATAGATCACGAAGGGATTATCGAGGGAAGTTCGATTCTTTGCCTCGATCAAATGTTCAAATTTGGCATTTGAAATTTAATAAATAATTGAGTTATTTATTAAATTTTCGTTTTCGTTATTGATAAATTAGTGGGGGAGGAAATGTATGATTAATCGATTAAATTGTTAAGTTCGTTTCGATAAATTATAATTGTCACTGTTATTCTATATTTCACAGATAGGAATTATTGGTTTTCACGTGCGCTTAACTACGTTCATCTTTTGTCGACCAATTATTATCGAGCAGTTTCATCGTACAAAAGCCACTTAACTGTATTGAAGGAGTGATACATACGGGTTCAAATACGAATTCAGTTTATTCCTTTGAAATAGCGAAACGGCTATCTCTATTTTCGTGTAAGCCACTGCATACCGTTTAACTCATGACCCATTTGTTCATTTCCACCATATTCTCTAATCGTATCAAGTGGCGAGAAATGATATAAAATGGCCGATATTCATTTATTCTATTGTCGCGGATTATTTCCAATAATATCTTGCGACTTTCTGGATGACATTTTCCAGGCTTTCTCTTGATTCATTCTCTGATCATAACCAATTCGCGTTATTTCTCGTGATATTCAATTATCTTGACATTTTCGTAAAAAGTCGCATGGCTCTCTGTATAATTTCTATCATAATTTTCAAATATAATCAAAAATATTTATACAAACTTATTTACATACTCGAACATCTATTTACATACTCGAACACGCTCAAAGATCTTCAGAAAAGTTAAGTCTTAAGATTAACTTATTATACACGAGTCACAAATAATATTAAAAATGTAAGACTAAAATGAAAAACTCGCATTCGAAAAAATATCCAATGTATGCATTCGTTCGAGCGTATAATTTATTAATACAATGCTCGAAGTTGGTATTCTGCTGGTATTCATACACCTTATCACCCTTATTATACAACGCCCATAACGTTGGTTGACCATAGCCACCTTTAACGGGGAGGTGGGTTGAATTTACATTCTAAGAGCGAGGCAGAGGTCTCTCTAGGAACTAAGGTCGGGCGGAAATAACGTGAAAACAACCGGAAATAACCTGAATTATTTATGCACGACAATTTATATACCAACTTGCCCCGATGCAACGATTCAACGATAGGACAAATTTGAATGGGCGATAACTGGGCCTCGTCAAATTGAGACCGAGAAGAAACGCTCGTAAATCATAAACTTCTTACGTGTAAAACCTACATATCATCGCATTAATTATCATTAAGAATGCTTAGCTTAGGAAAACTTGGGGAGGAAAGTTCCAAAGTAACAAATTCCAGCAGCGAACTTACCCGGAGAAAAATATGATAGCCAGAAGTTAACGAATTATTACATGATCATCTCAGTCAACCGAATATTCGTTTTATCTCCAGAACTTTTTTTAATCTATCCCCCCATACGTCGTCAAAAAATAACACGAATCACCAACGAACGATCTCGATCGTCTATTTTCGTATTCAAACTTCGATCTTTCCTCCCGTAAAAGATAATTTCCATTCCCCCTAACTGTTCTTTCTTCGAGAGCCGATCTCTGTAGTAAATCTCCGTAGAAATCCTCCCTCGAAGAAATTTCTCTCGAAAGGGAAAGGTCGCGCTGTTCATAAACGTCCGAATAGAAAGAAAAAAGAGCAAGGTAAATCGAAAGATTAAACAGATTCGACGAGAGTTAATTTTCGAGCCATGCTCCTCACCTACTACACAGTTGATTAACTTATTCTCCTTTATTCGAAAGGGGTTCCTGCGAAAAAAATTTTTTTCCCTCGTGCGATTTATCTCGACGCAATTTAAAGAAGAAAAAATTTAAAGAAGAAATTTTCGAGAAATTGATCGAGAAAAGAAGAGAAAAATCGAATGGAAAGATGAAACGGACGATTCAGGGGACGAAAAGTTAAAATTCCACCTAACACCTACTCTACTCCCCACCCTTGGAAAAGTTGTCTCGCGCATGGAGCGAAAAGTTGGCGGTTGGCGAAAAACCTGGGAAAAAATTTCTCTCCCCCCCTCCAAGCAATTTATTAAGCGCGAACAACGCAATTTAAAACGACCCGGCCAAGGCTTGCACTCGGATCCCGGATTCATCGTGCGCTTATGATATCGGGCAAGGCGAATGCAGTTTCTGCACACGACCGTGTAGGAACACACTTAGGTTTAATGTATGCAAAGCAATGCGTGTTTCCTGAATTTTCCTCCGAGAACCGCCCAGAACCAGACCGGTTGAATAGGTGAGAATTTTACTATATAATATATATGTATGTATACGTATACGTGTGTATATATACACGTATATACACATGGTACAATCATTATGTTCCCGAGTATTCCCGAACTTGTCCGAAAGTTGGTGGTACGCGTGAAGCGATGCATTTCCATATTCGCGCCATTTATGCCAATTATTGCATGAAATTGAAATCGTTCCGTGGAAAATCGTTGGTGCGCGTGTCTGTACGATAACGTCGGGGGTATGTACGCGATGATACAGGGGGGAGGGAAAGACGCGTGGTTTGGAGGGAAGGGGTGGTTTGGTTATTCACCGTCGGCGCGAATAATTTTTGTAAATCGATTTCGTTTTGCGCGTGGAATATTAAACGGTCGCGAGAACGATATATAAAAGCGCGTTCGATTTTCGCCAACAGGAATCACGCGAATCAATTTGTGTCCTTTCGTTTCTTTTTTTTTTTTTTCTTCTGTTTCTCTCTCTTTCTTCGTTCTTTCTTTTTTTTTTTTTTTCTTTTATTTCAACGAGATACATTTATTTTTTCGGGGATAAATTATTATTTTATACCGCTTTGTTTTTCAACGTGTTTTTTCGCTTATGCGGGCATAAATATTATCGCATTGCGCGTTAACAGTTAAATGTTATAATTCTTGATAAAATATCGAATCGCTTTATAGGGAGGATAATATCAATTAATGTACTCGCGCGATTCGATAATTTTCATTAATTTATAATTCGTTACGAATTTATTAAATTTTCTTGTATTTTCGAATATTAAATCATCAATTTGTAATCGTTGAAATCGATGATGAAAATATATCTTTATAGATCGGTTTCATTTCTTCTCGTTCATATTCCGATGATTAATTTCTCACTTCTTCTTCTTCTCTTGATGCAAACAATTCACGAAAGTATGTTATTACGTGTTAGGGAACAGTTTCCATCGCGTTTTGTCCAAGTTCAAGTACTCGAGGGTACAAGAAAAGCATACGAACTTTGTATTTAACCACACAATTTACATTTCTATCGTGAAACAATTATCGATACTAATAGTAATTGTTTGTTTAAAATTTCAAATTTTATACACCCTAAACTCTTTTTATTTTCGTTACTTAATCGAATCTATCCGATCGGTGAATTTTAAATTTTGATGAAATAGAGAGATAAAAAAAAAAAGATATAAATTTCTTTGAATCCTAAATCAATTAATTGTAATCAAAGAGAATAACGTATCGCCTCTATTCCGATAATTTCCAATTAACTTCCACATAACGAGAAAATTTTACGCAGCTAACCGTATAATATTTTCGAAACGAAGATAAGCAACATACGTGCCTCGTTAAAACCTACCCCCGGTAATCCGACGGGGTTGATTTATATAGCCTCCGTCAACCTCATACTCCTAAAATTCTCTTTTCCGTAGCCGAATCTCACGATAACCAACAGTTACAGTTCATGCCTCTTATACGCTCTTTTTCAAAATTAAAGTAAAATAATCATATTACGAAACCGAATAGACAAACTCATTTATACCTCACTTTATCTTGTATTGCGTAAATTAAAATTAAAGCAAGAACGAAAGATGTTTCTTTTTTTAAATTTAATGCAAATATAATATAGAGAGAATATAATAAGAGCGGGACATAAGAGAATCATTCGAGTGGAACAAGATAAGCACAATCGATCTAGCACACCGCCCAATTGGATCAGTCCGTATTACACTATTTGTTGACAATATGTTGTGGCCTATTTTACTTGTATCGATCATTCGATAGCGTCTATCTATCCACGGCCGCTTCGTACTATTTACTCATGCTCATTACTTTGCCCTATCTCGCTCGCCTGATGAATGGCCCACTTCATTTAACCGGTCATAATTTTTTTTTACCCCGGCCGTGCTGGTTTTCCCCCCTCCCCACTTTTTCTCATCGTAGCGTTCCACTTAACTCATTACATTTTTCTACGTACGTAATTATAAAAAAAAAATATCGTTTTATCACTACAGTAGCTTATATACGAGATAGAAAAATGAAATTTCAAGCGCCCTTTTATAATTCGATTAAGACGAAACGAGTCTCGAGCTAAAAGGAGGGGGATAATTTTTCGCTCTTCGTCGTTTTTTTCGACGCCGCTAATTTTGTTGTTGTGCCGCGTTGAATGGATGATAGAAACGGTGCGACGAAAACGAAGGTTCGAAAGCCGCGTGAGCTTGTTTTTCTCTTCTTTTCTTTCCGCGGGAGGGGAAGAGGAAGAGCTTATTAAACGCGCAATTATGCAACGCGTAATTCGAAACAGAGGTCGCGTAAAGGTGGAAAAGTGGGTTAAAAGGAGTGCGGGATTTGCATCCGAAATTTCTTGAAAGCCGTGTTATCGAATGTCGGCATTGCATATCTCTGTCTCCTTTTATCGTCGATTCGGTTCAAATTTTCGGTTCGATGGATTATCGATTTCATCCGCCTCGTTATGCTTTCTCGCTTTATGAACTCGCTATATTAAAATGAAGGATCGTGTTCACGAAATATGCACGCTATAGAAAACTTCAAAGGCGCGAAAGAAGCATCTGGAGAGGAATTATGCGATGAAATGCATGTATTAACCCTTTCACGGAACTGAACGGTCCTTGAGAATAATTTTGCAAGGGTCAGGAAGTCTAGGTTGGTTAGAATTCTTTTGTTACGCGGTTTTTTTTTTTTTTAATAAGACAAAGAAAAGAAATTTATTTATTGAACGCTTATTCAATTATTCGCTTTGATTACAATTAATAGATATATATTGGAGAAAATTATTAAATATTCAAAGGATATAATTTAACGATTAATTGTTAAATTTATTTTCTCGAACTTAAATTTTGTAAAAATTCCCCCGACTTACAACCTATTTCTTGCTTCTTCGCCATTCGGAATGATGGCGCGAAAATTAAAAATAAGACGAAAGAGATTCTAACAGAGATTCTCACCTCATCACTTCTATTCTTGTATGCGTTCTACCCGGAGAATAATTGCACGAGTCGGTTTAAGAGAGCGAAACCCAATTGCGCGGTTAAGAGGGGGTGGCGTTTGAAGTTTTTTCTCCAGAACCGCAATAAGAGTAGTAGTTCACGACACCCTCGTAAATCGAAACGCGTCGTAAACTACTGACCGTGCACAGTTGTACCAACGTTCACTTCGTTTCCCGGGGAAAAAGTGGCGCGAGAATCGAGGTAACAAATTCCCTGCGATCGTAGCGAAAACTTGCCGGTGAGTTTGTCGGGTATCAAAGTTCACGAAGGTGTCGGCCGAGATATCCTCCCGCGTTTGATTCGTTTGTTCGATCGTTTAGCGCAACGAGGAGAAATCTCGAGCGGAAAATTGCTGGAAATTTCGCACGCATACAGTTGATAAATACTCGACGACGTTAAAGTGAAGATAAACGAATGAGATGGGTACTTTTAAAGAGTGTATGTAAATACATTGTGCGAAAAAATGATAGAGAATTCTCTGTTAGATTGTTGTTAAAATTTTGTCCCTATATTTAAAATTGTACAGTATTGATTAAAACGAATTTAGGCTATATACATAATATTTCATTGGTTCGAATTGGGAAAATGGTCCGCTTTAAGTTGGCCAAATATTTTCTTTTCAAGATTGTATAAATAATTATGTTTTTTTTTACAAAATGCACGATATTTCGAGAAATTTGCGTTTTGAATAATTGAGATTAAAGAAAAGCGTTTCCTCTTCTAACTTTACAAGAAAATAACTTTACGAAAAGAAGGTGCTGAAATGAAATTTATTTCAAAGATAGATTTAAACTTCGAAATAACATGAAATTAAAAAAAAAAAAAAAAGAAATCAATAGAAATATTAAATTTCCTTTTCATCTTAAAACATCAAAGAAGATAAATCTCGTTATTTTTTTCAGACAACGGTTCAACAATTTGTCAACGCCTCGAGCAAATCCCCTCCGGAACTTACGTTTAAAAAAAGAAAAAAAGAAACACATACACACGCGCAAAATTCTGTGCACGATTCCGTATCGCGGTTCTCGATTATTTGGAGAAGCTAGGAAAAAAAAAAAAAAAATAATAATAACGCTTGTTTGCGTATCGAAATCGTAAAATACGGTTCGATCCGTCGAACTGGTCGGACGAAAATGTATAGAAAAAAAAAAAAAACGAGAAAAAGAGAGTTAAATCGATAGAAAAACAGAACTAGGTAGAAGCTGAATCGCGATAGCATTCGCGGCAACAATAAATGCGCATCCCGACAGATTCGACTGCATAACAGCGGAACCGTTCATAGAATTATTATTGCGTTCGCGGCAATTTCTCTGTCCCTGATGGACCATCGCCCCTGAAAACCAGATTGAATCTGAACAGACAGAAATAAATCTGCCGATAATATGCCGATCGAGCATCCATGGCCAATTACGTACAGATGCGATACAATATAATGTATAACAACGATAAGGCAAACAATAAACGAGGCATTCCTTGGACGGCGAATATCGGCGGCGATAAACTTGAAATAATGAATGAAAACAGGATGGAAGGGAAAAGAAGTATATCTCGAGAGTATCTCTAGTAATTCCTTCTCTCCAAAGTATAAATACAAGAAATATATTTTTGAAATTTATCCTTTCGACTCTATTGATATTCTTTCTGTTATTATACGTATTAATAGAAAGTAGATAGTAGAGAATATAGAGAATATAGGAAACTATCGATGATAAAAATTTGAATTATTTTCTTAGGATGTATTGTACACGATGAGTCGGGAACGTTACAATATCGCGAAGGAGATAAAGAAAGTAAAGGGATGTGGAAAAATGGGAATGGAACACAAAGTATTTGCACGACGATGTACGAATATACGCGAGAAACAAGTGAGTGGCCGATAGTTTTAAGGAGAATCGATAGAAAGTAAATAGGAATGAAGGGGGAATTGGAGTTGCAATTTTGCACATATCGCAAAGATAAGCAATTTCCGATAATATTTTCTAGTTACACCTACCGTTTCCACTGTCTCTTTGTGCTCTTTTTATCCGTGAAAACAGGATGCGACCGAAATTCCATATTCCAAGCATTGTACGTATTCCCATTCGGATCCTGTTCGAGTCGCGTAACAATTGTCAAGAACCATACATCCGTTAAAGATCATAGAAACGATAAACGATAAAATTTCCCGGTAGACGATGCAGGAAATGTCTCTCTATTTCTCTTTCTCTTTGTACTCCCGAACTTATCGTGAATAATTTTTAATCGATCGATATTTTTCCCCCAATTTCTGCCTATCTATAATAATAAGTAATATTTTCTCCTCTCGAGAATATAAAATAATAATTTACAATCCAATACTTAAAAGAGAAAACACTTCGAATAAATGTATATTATTTTCTATGTTGAAATATCGATTTGTTTTGAACAGTATTTATTGATCAAATATTTTATTCATTGATAGTTATCCTTTCACGAATTAAATAACGTTCATTTTATTCAAAATATTTTTTTCTTTCACAGGATTCCCTTTTCGTATGTTTTCCAATTGTTCCAGCATTGAGTTATTTATAAATTAATAATATAAATTAACAATTATCTTTAAGAGTTTCGAATAAGTGCGAAAAAAACAGTTATATAGAACGATAAAAAATGAATATATATATATGGAGAATTTTTTTTTTATCTTTCACATCTTTCTTGGAAAACTATAAAATAGGAAATCGTGCATAGTCAGTCACGCCATTGAAATAACATCTAATAATCGTAATAATAAATCAAGTCAGAAAAACTCGTTCGATATAATACCTTTTTCTTATACATAAACATTCAAACTCCGGACAAACAGACAACGAGAAACTTCCTCGACAAACGAATTTATCACGCAATTAACAATATAATTCGATCTAAGAATATTCCAATCCGATCCAATCGTTCCTCTCACGAAATCGTGTAGATCGAAAAATCGGAGAATTTAGAGCAAAGATGGCCGGTACGTGCGAGCAAGCACGGAGCAAGGAGCCAAGTAACGTGTCCAAGGCACGATAAATATCCTCCTGGTGGAGGCAGCGAGACGTTCAGCGTCCAGGCGGCGTTACTGCACATCTGGCGCTGTCGCCATGAATATAACCCTCCCCTCACCAACTCCGCCAGTGCTACCTACTAAACTCATCCTTCCCCTCGCCTCCTCTCCTCCTTGCCCTAGCCTCCTTGCCACGCGACAAACTTTCATCCTGTTTTGCACGAAGGGAACGAGCGAGCCTGCCCTCAAAACCATCGCGGTTTCTTCTCTCCTTCCTTCGTTGCCTATGTTCGAGTGGATCCCCTTGTACTCTTGGTTGCCGTCCACCTGGCAAGGGTGGTGGAAACTTCTCTCCTCTCCTTTGTTCTCAATTCTCTCGAATGATCGCGGGTTAAAAGGGAGTTTGGAAGTTGGAGTTTTTTTTCTCCATCTTCTGATTCGAGATGAAAGATAATACGCGGGAATGAGGAGGAGTGCTTGGAGAGCAAAGGGCCGGGATAACATTGTTCCAGATCAATGATGTTCTTGGAAAGAACCATTTACGAAGGGTGGTTTAGTTTAGCGGGCTTCAACCTTCGAACAGAGAATCGTTTTCCGTTTAAAATAGAGAAGTTACGATAGATTTGTCGATCCCTTTCCTGAATTCTCTTCTTCTTGTTGTTGTGGTGAGAGGGGAAGAAGAAGTATCTTACGTGACTTTGTCTTCCTACAATGTTTCATCATTATGGGACACAAAGAGTCTAAAAGGAGATTTAAGATGACTCGCTTTTTACTGTATCTTGTTTTTGAAATATTGGAACAAAAGCGATTTCGTCTTTTTTCTTTTTTTTTTTTTTTTTTTTTTTTTTACGTGACATGGCGTTTTTAATCGTTTTATCTAATATAAATTGGAATATAAAATAATTATAGAAAGCATAAAAATCAAAGACTTTAATCAAATTTAATTTAATAACTATTTCAAAATTATACGTCAATGAAACTTCCTTAAAAAAAGAAAAAAAAAAGTGAGAAGAAACAAAAAATTTTACTATTGCAACGTGCTCGAGAAATAGAGGAAACAACGCCATTGAAATTACTTTTTGATTTATCCCGATATCTCGATTCGTTGCCAAGATATAAGGATTCAAAGTGTCTATAAGTCAGTGCAGGGATTGTGAATGAGTCCGCATCCACTGACCTACATTTTTTTCTGGAAACACGTACTATGTTCTTCCAGGAATCGCGTCTGTCGCTTGTCTGCAGTTTGGGATAGGTCAGTGGGAAAAGGTGCGAGCGAAAGACCCGAGCAAGGGACAAGGATGGAGATGGTAAACGATTAAAAATTACCTTTCTCTTTACACGACGATATCTCGGGAACCGGAAGTCGTATCGAAATAATTAAAAAAGCGTTTCAAAGGGCAAGGTTCCGCGCTTCTAACGATCGTTCGTTCGTTGACCGGAAGTAATTATCTTCGGAGTTATAACGGTTTAAAGTTTTTCTAATTTTAATAGAGTTCAATCAGGTTTAAGGTAAATGATTAAAAATTAGTCTTTTCTTTACACGATCATATTTCGGGAACCGGAAGTCGTATCGAAATAATTAAAAAAGCGTTTCAAAGGGCAAGATTCTGCGCTTCTAACGATCGTTCGTTCGTTGACTGGAAGTCATTATCTTCGGAGTTACAACGGTTTAAAGTTTTCATAATTTTAATAGGAAATTTAATCAGGTTTAAGATAAATACATGATTAAAAATTATTCTTTTCTTTATACGACGATATCTCGAGAACCGGAAGTCGTACCGGGATAAATGAAAGATCGTTTTACAGGGCAAGATTCCGCGCTTCTGACGATCGTTCACTCGTTAAACAGAAGTCATTATCTTCGAAGTTACAATGGTTTGAAGTTTTCTTAATTTTAATAGGAAATAGTTTGATAGAGGTAAATTACTTACTAAATTACATCTACTTTTCAAAAATTATCTACCGATGTGCTAAAGACTCTAAATTAATAAGATGATTCAAAAGTTATCCCGAGTCCTTTGTATTTTAATATTAATTACCGATCTGCGTTACTTAGAAAATTCAATTGCAAAGATTTCGATCTAAAAATTCATAAGAAGAGAAAGATCCTTGGATTTATCGGAGGTGTACTCGTAATCAACTCTCGTATCAGCACACCCAACCGATCAAAACGTTTAAATCGATCTGTGCACGGCCGTGTTTTAATCTCAGAGAAACGAAGAAACATTCCCGGAATCCCAGCGGAATAGATAAGCGGAAATACTCGTATCAGCTGGCGATATAGACCGGCATCAGGTGGAAACACACAGAGGAGAGGCTCGCCAAACGCTCAGGAGCTTCTTCTTCACGATCGGACAATACTATTCTTTCCTATCTCTATCCCAGACACCGGAGGCCGAATGACAATCGTTAGACCCGCAGAGAATCTAGCGCAAGGAAAGTTCTCTCCTCCTCTCTCTCTCTCTCTCTCTCTCTCTCTCTCTCTCTCTCTCACTCACTCACTCACTCACGAAAGAAAGAACGAAAGAAGGAAAGAAAGAAGGAAGGAAGGGGAATAAAATGCTCGACTAACAGATGCTGCGGATTTCAGGAACAATTTAGCCCGGTTCCCTTTGGGGAAGAGATTTCGGTAACCGTCGATGCCTTCCGTTCGATCTCACTCGTTTCCTCCCAAATTCTCCGGGGTTGTCGAATATTTTTCTTTCGCCCTTGATTGAGAGGCTCGCCTCGCTTAACGTTTACACGTTCTATAAGCGTCACGGAGACGCGACGTTGCATCGATTGGAAGAACGATACGATCATCACCGTGTATAATCGTGTACAATGAACGTACACGCCAACACGCGCACCGTGATAGGGGATGGAAATTATGCGACGGAGGAGAGACACTTGGCTTAAGGGGTTGATTCGAGAGATACTCGTTCGATAATCGATGCGAGATCGCGCGAGGAATTTAATTAAAGCACCTTTTAGATGGACACTTGGTTTTCTAATTTGATTAATTTATACCTCGAACGGGGAGAGTTCTTTGTTCAAATATCATCGATGAGGAGGGATAACGCGTGTCAACCTTTTTTCCTTCTAATATCGTTTAGATTATTCAATCCTGTTGATCTTTTGCGCTTCGATTTTAGTTTCGAGCTTTTATCGAGATTTCATCCTCCATCGATAAATATTATTATTATTATTGGGTACAGGTCGCGGAATCTTTTTTCGTGAGAATATTCGCGTTAACATTATGCGATAATCGATTAAAAATATTTTCTTTGTTAAAAATATCTTATTTTTAGATATTTGAATTTATCTATACATATTCTTATAAGATCTTCTTCAATTGTAATAGAAAGAAGATGTTTAGACAAGATTTTTAATATTATATTACAATAAATTACATTGATCGAGGAAAAATAAAACAAAACCCATCTCTTCGAATACATCCCACGTTTTTTCATACTTTTAAATATAAATTCCAAAAAAAAAAAAGAAAAGATAAAATCTCATCTCGGCTCACCAGTTTCTAAATCTAACTAATATTTACAAGCACCTACCAACCATTCTTTGAGAGTGCTCAAAGCCTCCCCCTTTCTTCCCTGCTCTCCTGCTCTCTCCATTTATTAATTTTCCAAAGACAGCACCCTCGCAGAGCCTCGTCTCGAGCCTCCTCTCCTCTTCGCTCTCCTCGTCGTTTCATCGCGAACTTATACATACATACATACATACATACATACGTACACCCCTTGGTCCTCGTCATCGTGGTCGTTGGCCGCCGTCTCCCGTTTCGCCCGTCCGTTTCTTTCCACCACGACACCGTCGTAGATTGGCCAGTCAGGCAACCAGCCAGCCAGCGAACAAGCCAGCGAACAACCCGCCCGCCCTCCCCTTTCACCCTACCTAAAGTAGGGGGATGACGGACTACGGTGAAGCCACAAACTAATTACGACCCGGGGCGCCGTCGAGAGTGGAGGCGCCGGTGGCTCGCTGGGGATTGTCCGGGTCGCGAGGAGAGGAAAGGAGGAAGAGAAAAGAGAGGCGCGGGCGCGAAGATGGAGAAGGACGCGGATGATAGGAAGTGGAAAGGAGGTGAGAAGGATAAGGGATTCCTTGGGTGGAACTCTCGTCTACGTATCCACCCATCCGTGTAGATATAACTCGGCTGCTAACCTAAACGTGGTCGAGCTTTTCCAAAAAAAGCTTTTCCTCCAAAAAGCGTTGCGCGGTGACACACGGCGGATAAACGGGCTCAGCGAAGAAATTTAACACGATGGAAATTTCAGTTCAGGGGAAAAGGAAGGGCGGAGCACTCGTGGTATTTACTGCATCGAGCTACATGTCGTTTAGATTATTAGAGGAGCGATTTCTCGAGACGTTGCAGCGTATTCTTTGAGAAATATGAATTTTAACGCGTTCGTGTATTGGGAAGACATAATTAGAAAATAATAATTTCATCGTCTTTTCTTCTTTTTTCTTTTCCAATAATTAATTCTATTATATAGTTTGAGACATGAGTTCAATGTTAACTGTTTAGAAATATAATCTTCGTATCTGGACCCTTCTTTAGTTCTGTAATCAATTAATATTCAATGAATCAGAGTTGGGCATTAAACCAGAGTTGAAAAAGTTAAAAATTTCGAATAGAGTTACTTTAAGTAATTACTTATTAAAATGCTTAAATAACATTTACTCGTAGCTACTATAATAATTTTATTTATTAATTTTAATTCGTAACTTCAAGTATTATATATTCAAACTGATAATTCTTCACAAAAGTGAGACCTTTATTAATGTCTTATAATTAATGTCTGCAATATTTGCAGAATTATTAAAAATCAATATCCAAGTTGGATCAAAATCTTTATAGTCCTTCCATATCCATTCCACATATATCGATAATAGAAACGACAAGACGGCCACAGGATAATGGTAACGACGTGTTATTGTCACGGGTGTCCGACCAATGACGTTGATCGCTACTGCCAAGGAGCCAAGACCAATTGTAGCAGTTCGATCCTCTTGATCCCGTGTGCTCGTATTAAATTCGCGGGAGTGATGGTTAAAAGCCCCATGTTGGATCCTTTGATGGACGTCTACCGTCCTATCCACCGTGGATACTATTTTGCAGAGGTGGTGACAGAGTGATTTCCACTCAACCAGTAGCTGGTCACTTGCGTAGCTCGTCTTTTCGCCATTAGACGCGTCCATTGAATTTGTATTTCAACGCCTTTGCTAATGAGGGCCATTTCTGTAGAACCTTTCGTAAGGTATTAAATTGTCGAGACTCGCTTCATTGTTCGAAATTATAATTATAATTGTCCAATATCATCAGAATTACGAGCTGTGCAAATCCATATTTTCGACTGTTTCTTATTTAAAATTATCACACTATCCACTTGCTTGAATCAAGATTGATCAATCTCTCTCTTCCCTGAAATCCTGTTCCCAATTACTTCGATGGAATCTCCACTTTCCGAAGTTCTAGTTACAGTGGATGAATTAAGCCTTCTAATGAACGCGTCAAGACTTGTTCACAAACGCGTGTCTTCCGTCGGAATATTTCGTTTCAGACGTAACTAGAAAAATCTCAACAATTTCTCCAAGAACGAGAATACCCAATTTTATTAAATGCAAGATTAACCAAATAGTTTACAAGCTTAAAACACGAGAGAGAGAAGAAAAGAAAAAACAAAAAAACTCGTCCACACTTGCACAATTAATGCACAGTGGCGTAATCCCATTAGCAGAGAGTACTCGACACGTACGCGTGTCTTTCGCGTAAGAGGAACTGGGAAAGTTGAATGAACGTTACGGCTTACGTA
Source organism: Apis laboriosa (assembly GCF_014066325.1). NCBI lineage: Eukaryota > Metazoa > Arthropoda > Insecta > Hymenoptera > Apidae > Apis > Apis laboriosa. The sequence continues at coordinate 195,785 of NW_025224330.1, forward strand.
TTAATTAATTAAGCGTAACGCGAATTGAATGGGAATAATTCATAGTTGGCCCGGTATATTAGTTCGTTCCTCGAAACGAACGAACGCGTTTCGTTTCAACCGCTCAGAGTCTGTTTAGCAATATTGCGTAACCGGAGAATGATTGTAGCAATAAGTCCGACTGCCATTCCAGTTGGAAACCCATCCCGTGTACTAATTGTATTTTAACCGCCGTTCTCCGTTTCGACTTCTTTTCCTCCTCCTCCCCTTACCACCTCCACCATTTTCGTATCTTCTTTCCACGGATTCGCGAACACAACTTTATTCGCCCTAATGAATGCGAGATTGTTGCGTTCGCAACACCATTAATGTTGATTCCATTTTATTTCGTACGCGGCCCCTTTGTGCGCACAGAGGCTTTAATTAAAGCGGAATATTTATTTGTATTCGGAACCGTTACACGGGGAGAAAGGTGAGGGGTGGAAAAAGTGCCCGGGGGAAGGGGAGGAAAGTTGGGTAACGCGTGACAAATAGAAAACGGACGAAACTCTCGTCCGCTTTTCCTTTGAACCGTCGTTATTTCGTGATATATTAAAAGAAGAAGAAGAAGAGGGAAGAGCGCGTATCGAATCCTGTGCACCGATTGCCACTCACATTTCCCCCTCTCTCTTTTTCTTTCTCTCTTTTACAGCGATCCATTGTTTTATTTCAATGAGTACGTACATAACGTGTAATTTTGCGTCGTCTTGCGTAATAATTCCAAGTTTCTTCAATTCAGTATCAATGCCTTCACAGCGTGCATTAAATTACGCATCGCCAAATAAATGTAGAGAATCATACAAGAATCGTGCGTCGAAGAATCGCGGGTTTAATTGAAGGATTTAATTGACCGCCTTTAATTAATCGTCTTGCTTAGATTGAACAATTTAGAAATACGTAGAAACTGGAACATACGAGGGGGAAGAGAAATATGATAGAGAGGGATGGATGAATGAATTTTCTTGAGCAGGTTGTGGTGGATAGCGTCCTCAGGATCCGTCGGTTTCTGTAATTGAGAAAAGTTGAGGACGTGCACGAATAAGATGGATGGAGGAGAAAATGGCGTTTTGAAGATGTAACGAGAGTATCGGTGTATCTTGTGCGTTAAAAAAAAAAAAAGCGAGGTTAAATTGTTGTACAGTTGAGCGATCTATTTTTAATTATCCTTTATCCCGAATGATTATTTCGAAATTGGAATGTTTGAAATATGTAAGAATATATCGAAAGAGATCAAAAAGAATATACGATCGTACGTAAAATTTTTTAAATAGTATCATTGTCTAATTACGTATTTAAAAATCTCTTATAATAAATTTACAATACCTGTAACGAGAATACTCAACAAGTAGAATCGACAACAAATTGGGAGAGGAAAAGGGGAAAAAGTAAGGAAACAGTGATTGGTCGAATTACCAAAGAATAACCCAATGTTCGAGAACGAATAAAAATACGGAGATCGGGGGTAAATAAACGAGTAAGTGAATAAGTGATTCGATCGATGAACGAGCATGAGAAAAACAGAGAAAAAGGGGAGGGGGGAGACAGATGCGAGAACGAGAAACGAAAAAGAGGTAGAAACAAAAAAAAGAAAAAAAAGGGGAATGGATCGGTGCAGAAAGAATATATATATATATATAATATAAGATAAGAAAATATGGAGCGAGAAAGGAGAAAGGTTGAAGGATAAGGAGGCGAACGGCATACAAAGGAAGCGGATCGCTTTTTTTCGCGAACATGCAAAACGGTCGGGGGAGGGGGCAAAGTGAAACGACCGACCACGTTGCTCCACGTTTGGAACGTATCCTGATCGATTATGCAAATTTTCTCTCCACGCGAGGTAAGAGGGCTCTCAGACACGGATCGCAAGACCGGTCACGCACTGCACGTCTTTGAATTCGAATTATCAGGCTGGATGCCGAGCCAAAGTAACCCTTGTCTTTGAGTTTCGCTAAACTCCACTTTCCATAATATTACGTAGCAAGAGGAGAGGATAGCCGAAAGATATATATTTATACCTCGTATCTCTCGGTGACACCCGTCCCTCAGTAAAATTGTTCGTGAAATATTCGTCTACAAAATTCGAGCCGATCGAATAGAATTTGAAACGAAGAAAACGAAGAACACGAGCGTACGTCGAAACATCCGTAAGATACGAATTGAATTGTATTAACGTCGAATTATCCCCTTTTTCACTTTTCCTCGCTCATCTCCTCGTGGACGAATTTCAACGAGGAGATTCAAGGCGGAGCAAAGCGCGAGCACATCGAGCTTTGTAAACACGTGTACGGGGAAAACAAGGATGGTCCACTGTTCGTGCCGTGATTGCGCCAGCCAGATCGCAAATTACCGATATCAGGCCAATATTGCGATAAATGACGTCCTGCCCTCCGTGCCTTCGATAATACGATTACGCGCGATATCGCGGGTAATCGCGTACACGATGAATCGATCATTATTGAAAAAAAGAGGGAGGGGGAAAGTGGAAAAATCATCCTGCAAATTGGACGTTACGACACGCGAAATCGACGAGAAAATATTTTTTCAGAGGGAGAATTAGTAGTAGATTGAACTTAATTAGAAGCGTCTCGCTGCGGTTAATTATATAAAATCGAAAACGGGGAATGGGAATTAAATAGTCGCGTTGTCTTGAATATTTCTATCCATTTTTACGTAACCGTTAAGTCGTTCCATTTTTGTTGCATAAACGGTGTTGTGGAGGCTCCGTCCAAAAAATTCGATATAGAATATCTTTGTTATGTTTTGTATATTTTATTCGAGAAACATTAATGACTTATTATTATTAGACTGTCCATGGTTATGGATAAAATTTAAATGAGCAGAAAAATTCGAAATATTCGAAGTACAATGCTCATTATGATATTATTCGAATAAGCTCTCCATTTCTTTAGTCGTATTCGTAAAAATTTTATTTTCCAGAAATATCCGTACTCTATTTCACGATATTACTATACTTGTCATGTATCATGCGTCATGTGTCGTGAAGATTAACTTTTAAGAAATTCATAGATTTAAAAATCAATCAAATATATGGATCTCAGATTCAAACATATTCTCGAAAATTGTATTTGTAAAATATTGTAAAATACGTAAAAAAAAAGAAGGAAAATAATATTCTCTAATAATATTCTCTCTAATAATCCAGAAAACACATGATCAAGAACACGTAAAGATGAGAGATCTTCTGCTCGGTCCTCTGCTCGTTTCCGGGAAAGGAATTTACCGAAGGTATCGAGCCCCGTAAGTGAAAAAAAGGAGCGGTAGTTACGTGAACGAGCAGAGCGAAGAGGTGGAGAAGGCAAGGAGCAGGTTGGTTGAGAAGGAAAAAGATGAGGCGATAGCTGGGGGAGGGGGTGGGGGCTCGGAAGAAAAATGGATTTCGGGGGATCGAGAGGTCACGTGCTACGTTGTCAGGGGTAAATGCAGCGCGGGGGCGAACCTTGTCAAGGGATTATCGATACACCTTTAACAATAAACGTGTTAGACGTGGGACGCGATGGACAGCTCGTAATCGGTCCACGATGAACTCTCTTCCCTTGAACTTGCGCTGGAACACTGTGTATATATTTGTTCGTACGTCGTCGATGCTTTTAGGTTAACGTATCGGGTATAAAGGATATGGACGTGACGATGGTGCAGAGTTGCCAGACGGTGGTTGGACGTGGGGTGGATCATTGTTTTATTTCAATCGTGGCGGTATGCGAACGTATTTATTGGCCGAGAGGATGTAAACAAATGTAAAGCCCCTCGAAATAATGATGATAAAAGCTTGGCTGTGATAATGATAACACAGATATTCGATATTGAATTAAAGATTAACGATTCAATTTTAAACGGGATCGGGTGTTAACGATGATGATTCAACTTTATCTGTCATTGTGTTTAATGATACGAATACGAACGCCTCGTAATTGGCCGAATATTTTCACATTGATTTTGATTGATTTTCGGTGATAATGACGCGGAATCATCGTGCGTTATGTTGTTTCAACGCATTCGACGCATTGTTCGGGACGAGGATTAAAAATTTATCGTTGGTTGGAGAAGGAGCGTGAATTATAAATTAGACGTGACATATAATTCTGCAGTTTTTACGAAAATTTATTAATTGTCAGAGGTGTTGGATCACAGGACAGATACGTCAGCGCAATAGGGAATATGGAGTACGATATGGAGTCGAAACATCGATACAAGAATGAAAATTGTAATTGATGAATCCATTCCAATTATATATCTGTGCGCGATAAGAATGAAATATTTTTCTTGAAACTGACGTCGAATTTTTAGAAATTTCCAAATGATCAAACGATCGAAACTTTTAGTCAAAAATTCGATTTTTTATTAGGATAACATAATATGACAGGAGGTCTTTCGATAAATTTTTCCAAGAATTTTAATAATGCAATGATGTCGAATTTTTGAAATTTCTAAAATTCCTGCAAATGACGGCAAATTCTTGGAATTTTCTATGAGTTATAAATTGAATGAACGAAAACTTAATCTAATCTTTCTTTTGTATCAGGAGGATATAATTTAAAAAGAGTATTTACACATTTATCATATATCCATCGTTCTCCTATTTAATTTTTTACCATTTTCTTAGAGCTGCCGCCATTTCAGAGCATCAAATTATCTTTTTTTACAATATATTTATTAATTAAATCTAGATTCATATTTCTTACAAGCTGATATTTTATCATGAAAGCTGCCATTTTCTGAGCAAGTTTTTTTATCATTTCCTCAATTTATTGAGAATTCAAACACAGTATTTTTAATATTTGGAATAATATTTTTAATAACCGATTGCATAATGTATTATACTGGACGTCTAAATAACATTACATAAAGTATCATGCCCATTTCTATATTAAAAAATATTAAAAAATGTTTCAAATAAAAGTTAAATGGTTTCGAAGGGGCCATATCCTATAGATATTTATTTTTTTATGCATAGAAGCGAAAATAATACGTAAAAGTTCTTCTAAAAGGAACTATACATTTTTTATTATATACTCTAGCTGATATTTAAGCACTTTCTATAAAGAAAATATTAAGCCACATACACCAAAAAACTTATGGCTTCGAAAATAAATAAATTTAATTAAATATCTTTTAACCCAATGGTTTTTTGCCATAAATGGTTCTATACATTTTTATCGAGAATACCGAGATGCATTGATTAGTTCACTGAAAAGAATATGACGTCATATAAAAAAATAAAGTTAAGGTCGATAAGTTTTTTACGGATCCACCTACGAAAAAAATGAGGTCACCAGAATATAGCCCTTTCGAAACCATTCAACTTTTATTCCAAGTATTTTTTGATATTACGAAGAATAAAGGAGATATGTAATAAAAAAGATTTACATCAAAATTTCCTGAGCGATGGAAAAATTTTTGTCCAAAAATTCGACTTTGTATTAGGAGAACATGATACGATAGGAGGTCGATCGAAAAATTTTTCCGAGAAATGACGTCAAATTCTCGGAATCCCTAAAATTCTTGGAAATGACGTCAAATTCCGAGAATTTTAGAAATTCTCGGAACCGAGGTCAAATTCTTGGAAATGTTTCGATATGTTGACACGATCGAAACTTTTACCCGAAAATACGACTCTTTATTAGGAGAACATAATTTAAAAGGAGTTTTTTTACTTTTATCGTACATTTACCGTTCTCGTACTTACTTTTTTATCATTTCTCTTAGAGTTGCCATTTTTTTAGAGCTTCGAATCCTTCTTTTTCACAATTTATACAATATTTGATATCTACTCTTTGCACATTTATTCTCTACCATGAAAACTGCCATTTCTGGTGCGTTTTTTATCATTTTTTTAACCTCTTAAAAAATTCAAGCACTGTATTTTTTTAATTCGAATATCTCNATTAATACCCTATTACATAATATATTATACCGGGTGTCCGAATAATATTATCTGATGTATCTCGCTTGTTTTTGGAAATATTAAAAAATGTTTCAAACAAAAGTTATATAGTTTCGAGTGAGGCACAGTTTGTTTTTATTTATTTTTTTCTACGTAAGGGATTTATAAATCTACGTTAACGATTTGTATATATGAATGTTGTTTTTTCAAATAGAACTATATATATATTTTTTATAGACTATATATTAATATCTCTTATATTCTCTATAAAAGAATATGAAGCTATATGTAGCAAAAATAATTTTGAAAATGAATAAATTTAATTATCTCTTAAACTAATGATTTTTTGCTAAAAATGGCATTTATATGGAGAATGCCAAGATTCATAGATATGTTAAAAAATATATGATGCCATACAAAAAAAGAAAACTGAGTTTGTTAAGTTTTTTATGATTCCATCTCCAAAAAAAATAAGGGAATGAGAATGTTGCAAATGCTTTCGAAAGCATTCAACTTTTATTCGAAGCATTTTTTAATATTATGAAAAATAAAGGAAATATTTAACAAAAAATATTAGTATCGAAATTCCCCGAGCGATAATAAAATTTTTGTCCAAAAATTCGATTTTGTATCAGGAGAATATGATGTGATAGGAGGTCGATGGAAAAATTTTTCCAAGAAATGACGTCAAATCCTCGGAATCTCAAAAGTTCTTGGAAATGATGTCACATTCTTGGAATTTTCTATGAATTATTTATTCAATATACAAAATTTTAGTTCAATTTTTCTTTGTATCAGAAAAATATAATTTAAAAAATATTTTTACACATTTATCATATATTTGCCGTTCCCATATATAATTGTTTTACCATTTCCCTTAATGTTCGCATTTTTTTAATGCTTTAAAACATTTTTTTTCACAGTTTACATAAATCTAAACCTTTACTACTTCCATATATAGCCTGATCGTGCAATTTACGAAGGAATAAATTTTTATTTGAAAAGAGATTTGTATTTCATAACGTGATGGGTTGAAAACTAAAAGTCGAAATGTCGTAAACGATAATAGCGTAAGGATCGATGATATTTTTATTATCCTTAGACGATATTATTTGGGAAAGAAATTCATGCCGACGAAGTGAAACGAAGATGTCACACGCAATAATTTTATTCGTATTTACAATTACTCGAATTACAATATAAATTCATCTACTGGATCAAAAATTATCAAAAGCAATAGTAGTCTAATAATAATTATCATATTTCATTGACCAGACATAGACAAATAATAATAAAAAACGAAAAACACATTTTTTAAAGCATTCTTCTCCACACTCTTTCTCACTTTGTCACATTTTGTTAAAAAAATTACCGCATCCACGCAGCTATAAAAATCGACCTGGTTTCCTCCCAGCCTTAACTAATGCCTCTTCCTTTGTCTCTGTCCAAACTCCTTATCAATTTCGACTATACACCCACCCCTTTCGATATCAACCAACACCCATTACCGATGGAGTCGAATCATCAACGTAATCGAGCGAATCCACGATACGATGTATCACTGACGACATATATAAAGAATCACCCAATTATTTATAAAAAGTAATGAATTTTTCTCCTTTTTATCTTCGAAACAAGATAAGATACAGAATTCGCTCGAGTTTATAGCTACTTCTCTCCCTTATAACACACATCGAATATAAATAAATTTCACTCCACACAGTTTCGAAGAATCATCCCGAGCATAGGATCGTTTAGATTTTAAAATTTTCAAAATTAATCGAAACTCGTTGCATCGATAGTCGTGGATACAAAACTCTTTGTATTTTCAGTGGAGGAAAAAATATATCAACGATGCATATATATATATATATATTTAACAAACACGATACTTTCATCTCCATAATCGTAAACTTTACTTATTTTCCTTCTCGCTATTAAAGTGTCCTAGATCGAACACGGTCGCGAAACGATCGTTTTACGCGGAATATCGGGAAAAGGAAACTCGTGGTAGGCTCACGATTCCCTTATGCAGCTACACAGGAATCACGTGTGATATCACGTCGATGTCGTTCCCTTTCGCAAAGACATCGTTACCTTTCGCTTCCGTGTCGGGAATACCCGCGGAATACCCGGTTCCGTGACACGAATACAAGTCCCTGCAGGGTTGGCAAAGGTGGCAAGGAGGCTAGGAGGAGGAAGGTGGTGGACCAAAAGGGGTAGCGGTCGTCGCCTGGCTTCGATTCCATCTTTGCCGCAACGGGGACAAATAGGTAAGCCGCGGATCGTCTGCCACGTCCCCGTGATCCGATGTAACGATTTACGCACGTGTCATGCGAACGAAGACTAACGAGCACGTGTCACGTGTTTCTTAGTCGGATCTTGAATGGTAAATTTACGACGGTCTTGGTCTTGGCCGGTCGGGGTCGGTAATGGGGGTGAATATCCACGAGCAGGTAAGAGTCACGAGAGGGGAAACGAAGGAGAAGCTATACAAAGGGGATAAGATAGGAATAATTGCGATGATGGGGCACATAGTTTAGTACGCGCCGTGTTTTATCCCTCGAATAATAAATTTACGATAATCAGTCGGTTGGTAATGAGGTTGCAAGGCGTTCACGAAAAGGGATGGAACTGGAATGGATGAATAATTGGCGAGAGAAAAAGAGGGAGAAGAATAATTTCTATGTGATTTTGAATGGTAAATTCAGAAATTTGGCCAACGATAATAGATAATAAGATGATTGGAAGAGGAAGGAGGAAAGAAAAGGAGGGATGGAAAGACGAGGACGGACGGAATGTCGATGCACGAATAATTGCACTCGAAGGATGATCGAGGAGGTGCGAGGCTACGTCAGCCATCGGTTGGCCCAATTCCTTTCTGTCTGGGATCGATGGCCAACCGGTCAGAGAAGGACGATCTTAGAGCGCGTCTACTTAACCGTTGCTTGGTCACGTTCCACAAAATCAACGTCCCCCTTCTACTCTTCCGTTTTCCTCTCTTTCCACCCTCTTTTCTTTTCCTTTCGTTTCCTTCGAAAACGATAAACAATGGTAGCCGGAAGAAGCTCGACGAAACGAACCGAACCAAAGAAGAAGAATCGATTGATATTTTCATCGACGAGGCGGGTATTCGATGCGGTGGACTCGTTTGTCCGCTTATTTTATCTCTTATTGTTAAGGAGATCCTGTTAAAACGGGGTTGTTTCGAATCTCTCTGCTGCTATTCCTCCGCCTCGTGTTTTATTGATAATTCGACCGGTTTGACGTTGACGGGTCGATCGACGGTTCGATCCGATTTTTCGCCATGAAGCGCGTGGACGAAAGACAGACAAGCCGCCATTTTTGCCGATTAATTAATAGGCCGTTTCGCTGGTGTCAAGATGGCGAATTATTTTAATATTCTGGTGCGTGAAAATACCGTTTAATCTCGTACGTACGTACTTTGCAGTGGCATCCCTTTGGAGGTAGTAACGAGGAAATCATAATGAAAATTTTCCGTTGCACAAAGTGCGATGATACATATATGATTATCCTTGAGGTAATTTTGGAAGAAATATTTCTAAAAGTTTCGAGCAATTGAATAATTAATTAAATTAATTAATTCGTTGCTCTTGAATACACTCTTTTTTTTAATAATAAATTGAGACGTTTTATAAAACGTTTATTTATTTTAATAAAACGTTTTTAAATTATAAATATTATTCATTATTTATAAACGTGATTTATGAATGTGTAATAATGACAATATACCCAATATAATTTATTTCCAAACGATGTAATACATAAAAAAAAGAAAAAAGAAAGAAAATTAAGTACGAAATCAAACAGTTAAAACACTATTTCACACGAGGAAATAGAAAACATTAGGATTAATCTTACACGCGCGTTTACGCAAAGCAGAGGATGAACAAGTCTTTTCAATTAAAATATTGTTTTGCACCCTCTTATTGCTCCTGCTACCTTTCATCCGATCGCGTCGAAACGAATTTCCTCCTCGCCCGAGGAAATTCCAGCTTAGAACATTTTATTAAACGCTCAACCCTTTGCTTTCCACACAGGTTTTATTTTTTCCCCTTTTCTTCCCTTTTCGACCCGTACACATATATTTCGCGAGCGTGTAATTATCGCTCATTGCGGTCCGCGAATATTCACCGCCTTAAGATTTTTAATGGATCGTAAAGTATTCAAAGGAGTTATGTATATACGCGTGTTTATTCGACGAAAGAAAAAAAAAAATATATATGTATAAACGCGTTGCTTTTAGTATGCAAAAATTAAACGGGATGATAAGTCAACTTATCGATTAAACGAAGGGAGAAAAATAAAAGAGAAGGAAAAGATAATTAGAAAATAATATTGGAGATTTATTTATTATTATTATTTTAATTGTTTTAATTGTATTCATCGTCGTCGATTCGATAAAAGGAAGAGGAGGAGGGACAAAAGAAATGATTAGAAATGGGATGAGATAAAAGAGGAAAGAGATAAATCTCTCTAATAAATAATAATAAAAATAATAAAAATAATAATAAAAATAATAATAAAAACGATATTGATACAGGAATTTCGGGAATATATGGAAGGGGAAAGTTTCAGAATAATTTTAAAATGCTGAAAAAGTAGACAATTACCATTCAAAGTCGATTCTCTATTCGATTTCTTATTCTTCGGGAGTTTACTTTGCGAACAGAGGAGGGGGAAATGAAGTGTTCAGAAAAATTTTTACAACGTTAAAAGAACCTGAGATATTTACACTGAAAAAATCAACAGAATCTACTCTGCTTCCTTCTATTCTTCGAGGAGCAAGATTTATTTCGCAGAGAGGAGAGAAGGAAGAAATTTTGTAACGTTAAAAAAAAAAAAAAAACTCGGATACTCCAATCCTCTCCAATATTGGCCTCGAACCTATTACATACTTCCTTCCTCTTCCATCAACAATAATCATCAAACAATTTTAAAAAGGAAGAAGAAGAAGAGGAGGAGGAGGAAGAAGAAGGAAAAAGAAGGAAGAGAAATCGAAAAGGTAATGTTAACCGCGATTTTTCGAGACGCTTTAAAGTGTTAAATTAAACAGGGTTGGTTTTGGTTGGCCAGAAGAAGAAGCACCCTTCTCCTGGAAATTCCATAAATAAAAAAGTTTTAATACTCGAAACGAGGGCCAGGCGTTTCGGTAATTTGTGGATAATGACTTCTACTTTCTGTTTAACGGTAGTTCGGTTTCCCCAACCTCTTCGATCGTAACTCGTCGGCAAATGATCGGCCGGAAATGTCATTAATTGGCGCACGTTCGCCTTTCCACGCGACTTCGAGATTTCCCATTTCGATCGCGATCTCTTAATCTCGAAAATCAGCAAAATCGACGATTTGGTTTCTTCTTCGGTTACACGCAGGGCTTGGAGGAGGGGAGAGGAAAGAACGGAGGGGATGTTTGGTTTTCATTCTTCCAACAGATCGGATTGGGAGGAAAGCGAACGAATATTTTGGTATTTGAACCTCCTATCGAGGTAATTAGTGAATAACATAGAAAGGTAATTTGAGAGATAAAGTGTCTCTGATGTTGGCGAGTGTCGAGCCTCGAAAATAAGGTGATGAGGAGAAAGGTAATGAGAAAGAAGAGGGGAAAAACGTTAAATCGAGAGAAAATAATTGATTGTAATCAGATTATGAATTGCAAATTGAAATTTTTTTCGAAGAAATGAAATTTTGGAAGTCTGTTTGAACGCGCGCTTTTATATTCTTTCCTTGCACATCCTGTATATTTTTGTATATTTCAATTTCTCGTAAATTGTGTCTTATTATATATATAATAATAACTCGTGTATTTATTTGAATCGTAGATTAATCTCCAGATAAATGTCTGTTTTTAAATGATAATATTGCGTACACCTTGAATACCTTGTTAACATTGAATGGATATTTTTATTTTATAAGATTTTATAGTTTCGCAAAATATTAATCCCGTCGGAATAAGTTGAACAATTTATTAAGATAACCGTATTTAAATTAGCAAACACGTAATAACAGTATCGTTGAAGATAGATCCTGTTCATAAATTGAAAATTACGCTTTGGAATACGTTACGGTTAAAGTGGTGCTGGTACGTATTTACTTCGTATACGTACGTTCGTTATCTTCTTGATAAAATAATCTCTTTAAAAAAAAAAAAAAAAGAAAAAAAATTGAATACGAAAATGTACAAAAGACAATCTTATTCTTATTAAGAAAGAATAACTTCTTGCTTCTATATAAAACTACACAAATGATTATTTAATAAAATGACTAAATCAATAAAAAGAATAGGAAGAGGTAGAAAGATAGATTTCTCGTCTTATTAAATTAATCAATTTTACTCTTACTCAATAACAAATAAATAAATAATTGAAACAAATAAATAATTTTATTTCACACTTTTCAAAAATTCCATTTCAAACAACTTCTTTTTTTTTTTTATTGATATGCGAAACGATGTATCACAAAACTTTTCCATAAAACATACATTGTAATTTACATCTTACTTGTACCTTCTACTCTCACACCTTACGACGTGTAATAATATTTCACGAAACAAAAGTGGTCGATAAAAGTGGATTTATATTCGACACGTTGCAAATTATTTTTTTTTTTTCCACAGCAGGCGACAGTGAACAGGGCGGAAGCACAACCCGTGTACTACTTTTCTCTCTCCCCCCCCCCCTCCGCCTCTCTTCCTCGAGTATAAGAAACGAAGGAAGTAAATCGTCGATGCGGCGTTATCTAACGATCTCGCCGGTTCGATATTAACGGTCAAGCTTCATTTGCATATCGCGCCATGAGAGGACGGGGAGAACGGAAGGGGTTTCCGATAAAAATCACGGTTAACCATGGAGATGAAATAAAGCACGTCATAATGCCTTAATAAACGTCACGTGATAACGGATCGACGTTATGGCTCGTGCACAGTTTAAATGGCGGTAATAATCTTCTCTCGTGTGGATAAGAATCGCTCGTTCTCTCGAGGAGACGAATTCTCTCGAGGACTGATTCCAATGTCCAAGAACCGAGTCGTTGCATATCGTCGCGATAAAGAGGAGGGGGGAAGTGGTGAAAATATGATAATGACTCTTCCTTCGTAAGATAATACATTATTTATTAACAAATTAATTAAGGATTTTTTTTTTTAAATCAATATATCATCGCGTGTTCATTATTAATGGATTCAACATTAATGAATTTATTTATTGGAAACTTTTATTCTTTAAAATTCGTAATAAAGTTGGAATTAAAAATTATATTTATCTGTGATCATAAAAATTGAGTATTTCGATAAATTTAAGAAATTATAATGTTAAAAATCTGGGAATCCGTATCGTTTTTCACGCTCACGATTGAAAAGATGCGAATAAATAACGCAACACATTTGTTTTGGGAAGAATTCGATATAGATTCCCTCGTCATCGAGGATAATCCTTCGAGGCCATATATTTGTCGGCGGACACGTGCAAATTCTTCCAAGCTCGAAATATCAAACGAGATCTACTACTGGGCTGTAATATATGTATTGGGTTGTTCGGGAAATTCGAATGTGATTCGAATTCGTTAGTAGCAGTCGTCGTATATATTCTGGTTGGATAGTTGGTGAAACTGGAAGATGGCTATTTATTACAAGTTTCAAACAATAATAAATATTACTGTTTTGAGCTGAAGTTAAAAAAGAAAAGAGAAATTCGGAGAAATTGATCAAATCAATAAAATCATTTTAACTGATTTCTTCTACAACAAGAGACTTAAAAAAATTTGGAAAAATTACTTCAAATTAAATTATTATCAAGAGAGGTGAAAAAAAATAAATTATTCGATAAATTGCAAAAATAACAAATATAGAGATAAATTAAAATAAAATATCAAATATATATATATATATATATATATATATATATATATATAAAATTCAAAGATATTTAGAAAATTTGTAAAAGAAGAATTCACAAAGAGAAAATATTTTATGTACGGAGAAAATGTCGCGTTGTTTCGGGTTGGTTGGTCGTCGAAACACGTCGAGGCACAAAGAGAGCCTTAATATTTTACTAGGTAAGAGTAAATTTAGTCCGAGATTGTCCGATGTCCGCAATCTTGCCCGTATACCTTTAAACTATGTTGGAGGATTCGTTTAGGGTGCGCTCATGCGGTAAAAGCGAGAGTGGACATTTCGCGAAGAGGTACAAGCTCACAGCTTGGATCCACGGAGGGAAAATTGACCTGTGAAATGTTTGGCTTGTCTCTTAAGAATTCTTGTTATTCGAGTTAAAATATGTTATAACGAGTCCCACATTACACACAAATTGCCACTGGAAACTAATTAAATATCAGAACTAACGACCCGGAATATGTATCTAAACGCGTTATAATATAGAGGTAATTAATCCTGTAATGTCACGCTTCATTACCCCAGTGGAATATTCATTCTCGTTACTATAATGTAATATTGTTACAGATATACGATATAATTTTCCTTTTCTATATCATCTAATTATAATAAAACATTGAAAACGAGCAATGGAAAATAACGAAATCGTGATAACGAATAAAAATAAAAATTAAAAGAATTAGAAGATTTGAATAAAAAGTTAAGAATTATTACGAACTCGTCAAGTTGTTCCAACGTAAGATCGACTTCGATTTTTCTTTCTTTTTTTTTTTTTTTTTTTTTTTTTTTTTTTTTTTTTTCCCCACTTGAAAATACTCGACTCAAGTCGATGAGACTGCGTATTCCCCGCGACATCTATCAACCGTGGGAGGTTCCGCTACAGATGTTATCACGCTCCTCTATTTGCCTTCCCGTTCCTTCACCGTGGCCGATCAATATGGTTTAACTTATCCAGATAGACTGTGAATAGAAATCTCGTTCTGGATATAGGAATCATCGATATCGGATCATTTATCCCCAAAAAGAATAATTTCGTATAACCCTTTATCTTCCTCTCCAACTCCATCTCATCTGCCATTCACTTTTCCTCCTCCTCCTCCTCCTCCTTCTTCTTCTCTCCCTCTCTTTCCGTATCATTATCCTGCTTCTTCACCTACTTTTTTCACCTATCCACTCTCGCAGTCGTGTCCCTTTTACGCCCTTTCCCCCTTTTCTTTCCCTCTCTATATATCGACTCGAGTCGAGGGTGCTTAAACAGCAGACTCCCCTCCCCCTCCCAGACCGTACATTCGCTACACGGTTATCTCTCGCCAACATCGTCTCCCGGAACGTTCAGAAAACGTTGCATCTCCCGATTCCTAGCACGATCAAAACTTTTCTGTCCATTCACCCTTGTGAATTCCAAGCGACACCAGCAAAACTGGCGAGCCTCGTAAATAACTGATAAATGTACGTATCGATGTCATTATATGAAGAAGAAGAAGAAGAAGAAAAAAAAAAGAAAAATAAAAAGAAGAAGAAGAAGAAGAAAAAGTGGCACGATAGGGGTTACGAGGAGAGGGGGGTTGTCGTCGCGGTACCGAAACTCATTAACCGTCAGCTTCACTTCGGATGTGGGTCAAACGAGCTCTCTTCGCATCATTCGTGTCTCATTTATCCATGGACCGCGGTGCAGTACATGTAGAGGTGGAGGGGGAAGAAAAATTGAATGGATGAAAACAATTGACGATGGTCGTTAGCGGGCAGACCCGGGATCGGTAAGATCGTTTTTATTGCCTGGAAAGTGGCTGGTCGAGCGATTTGCATTGTACCAACCGCCGTGATCGAACCGTGAGAGTGATCTATAAGTATCTGCCCCCCCTCGCAGGGTTGTTGGCTTTCGCGATTTAACTAAACTCCCGAGGATTTTTATTAGAGCCGTGGAGGTTCGTGGAGCTGTATGGTAATCGGATTCCTCTACGATTTGAAATTTTAAACGCTTTCGCTCGCGGACAGTACACGTATGCGCGATTTTAAACTTTACTCTCCTGTCAAGAAAGGAATGGGAAGAATGTTTCGTTGAAAATTTGTGAATTATTTATTATTCGAATATATAATTGAATCGTTAAAAATCGTAAAATATTTCGTTAATAATTTTTGGAGTAAAATCGATGTTTCTGATTCGAATTTATTGAAATATGGAAAATTGTGGATAATTATTTCACAGAGATATAAAAATTGTTCGTTTATGACAGAGTGTTACGCGAATATTTGAAAAACTTATTTTAAAAAAAATTGGTGAAAACGATTCTTCGATAATACATTCTTCACGTTTCAGATATCATCGAAGGTGTTCAAAAATTTCTAATATAATTTTATCACGTACAGAAATAATACATTTATACTTAATATCCGTGATTTTTTTGTTTGTAAATCCAAGTGAAACACTCTAGTTGTAATACATTCAAATTCACGTTGTAGAACAATTGTTTCTACTACGAACGATTGCATTTTGTTTCGAAGTGACTAGTTGCCAATTTTGAACAAAAGCGTGTTCTAATTAAAAAATCATTGTCGATCGAAACTATTCCTCGCGGACGAATTGAATCGGATCAAATCGGCCCATGAGTTTATAAGTGTCGTTACTACGTACGAGCAAAATGGAAATTGTTTGTTCATTATCGAAAAAAAAAAAAAAAAAGGAAAAGAAAGAAGCAGGAAAATACGTACGAACGACGTAGCAGCAATTAAGATTTAACGAAGTTGACGTATCGATGTGCATGCTAGGAACAATAACGCGCCGTGCAAAGTTAGAACAATAAACGGGCAGTGATCAATATAGCGATTAACAGGTCAATTAAGTAAACGAGAACGCGTTACGTTCGATAATAAACAAGCATTGGAGAATTAACATCGCGGATAGATAGATCTAATTCACGATTAGTTGAACCGTAAATTGAATTGTATACTGTAATTAACGCTGGATGAAATGAAGGATTCGTAACATGTAACATTCTTTCAATAATTCTTCTTCTTATTTCTTTATATATGGATTTTCTGTATTTCTCTAGAACGTTTGATGATTACACGATTTTTCAGAATAAATTTTATATAGAATAAGATGTATCAAGCTTACACGCATATTTCAATGATATTTATGCAGTTAAAATACTCAACCGATACATGGAAAATATGTCGTTAAAAACCCTTTCAGAAAATAGAGGAAACCATGCCATTGAAATCCTTTTTTCCCTTATCCGGATATCTCAATCGGTTGCCGAGATATAACGATTCAAAGTTTCCATAATGCATAAGACTATGCGGAGATTATGAATGGGCCTGTGACCCAGTGACCTATATTTCTTCTTGCGTACTACGTTCTTCCAGGAATCGCGTCTGTCGCTTGTCTGCAGTTTGGGATAGGTCAGTGGTCAGGGGTGCGAGCGAGAGGTCCGAGTAAGGGACAAGGATGGAAATGGTAAACGATTAAAAATTACCTTTCTCTTTACACGACGATATCTCGGGAACCGGAAGTCGTATCGAAATAATTAAAAAAGCGTTTCAAAGGGCAAGATTCCGCGCTTCTAACGGTCGTTCGTTCGTTGACCGGAAGTAATTATCTTCGGAGTTATAACGGTTTAAAGTTTTCCTAATTTTAATAGAGTTCAATCAGGTTTAAGGTAAATGATTAAAAATTAGTCTTTTCTTTAAACGATCATATTTCGGGAACCGGAAGTCGTATCGAAATAATTGAAAAAGCGTTTCAAAGGGTAAGATCTCGTGCTTCTAACGATCGTTCGTTCGTTGACCGGAAGTCATTATCTTCGGAGTTACAACGGTTTAAAATTTTCTTAATTTTAATAGTAGTCTTTTAGCTACGTTGTTATTCATGTTGTAATTTTACATTAATGTTTATTAGGAAATGTTAAATTATCGTTGAAATATGAATTTCCTTGAATCGTGACCGAGTTCGAGCGAAGAAATTCCAATTTTCTAATAATGATAAAAATAAAGAGAAGGAAAAAGTAACTTCTTGCCTTTCATTCGAAATTTACTAGTTGAATTCATCAGTAAAGCTTATCTGGCAAATCCTTAGATGAAAAGACGTTTGGATATCGAAAGAATTTCCAATTTATAGAAATTTGATACTTATCATAATTGATCACTAATCTTTGAAAATGATGAGCTTTTATAGAAATACAATTTGTACGATCAATTAATGATTTGTTCATTGTTATTAATTGTTTATTCAATAACTTGACAATTATTATATTGTAATTATTCTTAATATTATAATATTGATTGTATAAATTACAGTAATTAAGTTATATCGCTTATATATATATTTCACGCCTCTATTACTTAACACGATTAGAAATCCTTCCATTAACTCTTATCTCAACTACAAGTTCTCGTTCACCCATTAATTCCTCCGACTAAATCTACACTGGCCATTTATTATGACCTCATTCTTAGAGAAAATTAACATTTAAGATATTGTAGAATATAAAATGACGTTATAGAAAATGTCTTAATGTAATAAATATGAAATTCCAATGATATTACGGTAATAATAGCGATAATCAAATCAATGGCGAATTTAATTATTAGAGAGAATTTCGGTGAAGCTAAATAGGTAGGTCAAATCGGATATTACTGTTTCTCTGTGATATGGACTTTGATATGTAATACATAGTATTACATTCGGGTTCTCTTTATGCTCGAATTACGAATTTGATCATACACTGATATGTATCATAAATATCATAAATAAATATTGAAAATAAATATAGCATTATAGTTTTATTTTAGCATCTTATATGAATTCTTATCTAACATTGAGATATAAATATTGAATGTATCAATGTTCATAAAAACGAATTTTTATTCACAATTGTACTTTATTAATTGAATTAATATTAGTTAAGATAAATTGAGATAAATTAAAACGGGTCGACGCAGATCAAAAAGGATTAAAAAAATAATTTAAAAATAATTTAACAGTGAAATATTATTTTGCTGGCTTTCTAAGCAATTTCTTAAAAGAAGAGCTTCCATTTCATAATTGTGTGCAAGCTTCGCTCGAGATCTCCCCAGAATTCTTTTTACCCTCTGATTTTTCGTTATGATGAAAAATATATTATTATTCTTCACTTTATCCTAAACATCATAAAAAAAAAAATAAATAAATAAATAAAAATCTTAAACCAACCTTAATCTTAAATAAATTGTAAATATCAATTGATCATTTCTCCTTTTTAAAAATAATATATTCACGTATCATTATCGATGTTTAAATAATAAAAATCGATCAATCACTTTTTACTCTCTTCTTAATCATAAAAAAAAAAAAAAAAAGAAAAGAACGATTAAATCGTCGTTCGGGCAGAGAAAATCTGCTTCGACGGATATCCATAAATCGCGGAGAGCGTATTGGCGCAGATATTTCGAGGACGATTTTTCTTTCCGTGCCTAATGCTTATCGATCAAATTGTTATTCGTTCTGTAACTCGTATCCCTCATTGGCCGGATCCGCTTTCGTGCGCGGCGTCCATCGCAAGCATTATTTTCAATTGCTCTCTTCATATGTCGAATCGTTCGAACCGAGGGAAGAAGCCGGTCTAACTTTCAACAATTTTGCTCACCATTCATTATTCAATGGTTTCGAACACGTTACCCTTCCATCGAGGTGGGTAGCGAACTTTCGCGAACGCGAAATGATGGTAGCCATTTTATGCCGCGTCTGTCGAATTCGTTAATTTCTTACCTCGTTTCTTACCTCGTTTTCTTTTCATTTCTGCTCTAACGAGAGAAAAACTTGTTATTGAGCAGTAATTGTTGTGAGTGTCGTCTTCGATCGTGAAATGGATAATACAAAAGTAGGATAAAACGTTTGTTTAATAATTTGAAGACATTTTTTAGTTTTTTCTTTTTTTTTTTCATCGAGATTTGTAAAGAGAGAAAAAAAAATGAAAGGAATATTACATAATATTTTGAAAAAGCTTTAAAGCTTTTTTTATTGCAATTATTTATTTATTTAGAGGAATAAAAATCGAAATCGTTGCTTTATAATTTCTTTCCAATTTTTAAAAGATTAAAATTACTAGGTCGTTCATGTTATAATTAAATAAAGTGCAGAGAACAGTTTTGTTGTTTAATCACGAAAATTAATTTAACATTTCGGAATATATGCAGCGGAATGTTTCGTAAGATATGACGTTTGTTCCGTGTACTTCGTTTGTGCTTCAATCAATACTACGAAACTAAGAACAATTGAGAAATCATTCAGTCTAGAAAGCATCGATCATTGATAGCATCAATAGCACTTCATATGCCAGAAACCATTGTTTCATACTATTGGAACGTCATATACTTGATACCAGAGGGTTTCCATCATCATCTCTATTTCCCGCAAGTTCCGTTACCTAACCATCGAGATCTATTCAAATAGATCCCGTTTCCCAACATTGAACGTCTCTTCAACCAACGCATACACGATTTCTAACTAGTCTTATTGACGAATCTATCTTCCTCTATCCCAAGATTTATTTAACTAGTGACTGGGCGAAAAAGTTATAAGTTTCAACCTGATACGTTCACGTTCAATTCTAATCAGAATAGCCTTTCATCCTTATGAAAATTAAAATTATCCATTATTTATATTTCTTTCTTCGTCGTTACCACGATTAGTTAGGTTGAAATCTAATAATATTCCATTTTCATAATCTTTATAATAATCTCCAATAAAAAAATCCAAAATTCATATTGATAAATTGAAAAGAAACTGAAAAGAAAATTAAAGACTAAAAACATATCTCGTGTTGCAAAAAAGAAATCAATTATTTAAAAAATATACCAAAACAACTATTTTTAATATTAATCTATTCTCACAAAAATAAACAATGTTTGAAACACGTAGTGAAGAAAATTCTTAAGAAGCATCGTAAATCCTTTTACGACTCGATTCCTCCAACACGAGAAACGTAAAATAATTTTACACGTATGATGAGCTATCACACGAGGCAACAAATCATTTTCTGGTTCTTCGAATCGGATCTACGGTGCAATACAGGGGACCCTATTTTACGGCCGTTTTCCTTTTATACTTTAGTTACACGTTCGTCCTTTGTTATTTCGCACAACTCTCACCTTGCTCCGCGTTCTATATTTCTTTCGTTTCGCCGCTTCGCCAAACGAATAGCAACCGTCTCCACGAACACTCGTTATATCCGACTCCGTACACATCCTTTCTTCCAGCCAATTTTCCTTCGTCTAATCGCCCGGATTTACAGTTATCGTCCATTGGGTAAATGCATTGCGATTAGCGAATCGCGTACACCGTGGAGAAGGTGAGCGTGGCGGCGTGAGAAAAATAGATAACGAGGAAGTTATCTCGTATAGTGGCTCGTATAGTGGGTGTTCGAAGTGGAGGGAGAATTTAAGACGCGATCGTTTCTAAGATGAGCATAAGAAAGTATGGATATAAAATTTTCGTTCGAAGTTTATTGTAATATCGAATTAGAAAAAAAATCAAAATATTTAAATTTTTCTATCTACTTTGCCTGAAATATCCTTGTTAAAAGTTGAATCATTAAAAAAATATTGGAATCTTGGAAGATAGCTTGGAAAATATAACAAATAATTTTTATTCGATAGAAAATTAAAGTAAGTAAAATTACTATTGATGTTAATTTCGAATTAAGCAAAATATCAAAAGATTTGATATATTATAAGTGGGAAGTGGATTCTAAATTTTTTATCGATAGAAATTAAAGAAATTAAAGAAATTAAAGAATTTGATTCACCGATTTGAAGAGTCCTTGTTAAAGATAGGCATCCATAATTGGAGGATAAAAAATGTATTTTTTTAAAACAATGATATGAATTCCTTGGAAATCACGAAGAGAGACGCAATGATAAAGCGTTTTGTTTGAGTTACGATCTTTTTTTTACGATGAACTCGATGGATATTTCGAATTTTGTATGCAAACGAAGGAAATTTAATAGAATAGAGTCACTAAATATAAAAATTTTAAACGGATAAATTGTCACTTCCAGAAATTTAGGGATATTGAAATAGAAATAAAAAAATAACAATTTTAATGAATTGTTTTATTGTTTTTTTCTATCTTTATTATAAAACAACATTGAAAAAAATATATTTATTTTGTATTAAAATTAAACGATTTATTTTCAAATTAGTTTCTATTTGAGTTAATATATTCAAATAAGATTACAGATCATCCCAACACGATTTCTCGTTATGAGGAAATCTGCATTTTTGATGGGATTGACACAGTAATATGATAAATACACGAAAAAAATTTATTTGAATATAAAATATCAAGTTGAAATAAAAAATTATGATTCTGAGAAAAATAATTTATTTATTCAAATAAAATAGTGCTTAATAGCGCGAAAATAACATTCAGCAAAATAAAACGATTGTATTATTTGAACAAGTCACACAGTTTTCAAATACTTTTAACTTTCGGCAAAGCTGTTTAAATTATCAATGGTTATTCGATGGATTATTTGGGATTTCGCGTGCAAAACTAAAAGTTTGAATTTCCAGTCGTTAACACGTGAAAATATTTACGACGAGAAAATGAAGCGTATGAAAGGTTGCTCGTTAAACTATTGGCATTGGTTCTCATCAAAGTTGAAAGTTGTTGACCCCTGTATAATATTATTAATCGTTACACCATTACTTTTCATAAGTCGAAACTAGGGACGTTTAGAAGTTTTCAAAAAACTTTGCAAGCTCTGCGTTATCCCAACTTTTCACCCTTAAATCATGCGCCCGAGCAGAAACCTTTCGAATCTTGTCCTCTCGAAGGTGTCGCCTTTTCTGTTTCAAAAAGTTGCAAAAAACTTTCGTTCCTCGATCAATAATCTTTTCTGTCCCAAAACTTTACAGGTAATATTCTTCAGACTTATATTGAAAAGAAACATGATAAACTATCGTGATACGAAACTGTCTATTTTCTTGGATAAACCTCCCTTCAATTTTTCTTTCGAGAAAATTTGAACACGATAATTGAAAAGAGATATAAAATTCTGTTCAATCAGAGGAATTCAGGATTTTCATTATTCGTTACTTAATTTTTAATTATTATTTCCCGCGCAAAATCACAATTTAGAAAGAAAAAAAATACTTCGAATCGTTGTACTGTATAAATAAATATACAAGCTTTAAAGATTTTAAATTTGAAAGTTCGCTCACAAAATATCAAAAAATATATATATATATTAAATGAGACTGGCTTGACCCTTAACATCCCTAATAACTTTTTCTTCTAATAAAATCTGCCTTCGTAAATTCCACGGTGTATAGTTCACCATCAACGTTACACAGATTATAGCATAACTATCTTTGATTACGGTATACGATTACAGGGCGGGTTGCGAATAACCTCGTCCATCTTTCTCTTACGTTACACGGCCATCCGGGTGTTAATATCGGGCTACTATTCTTCGCGAGCGGTCTCCAAGATAAGAGGATTGCGCCTATATTCTTGGTGTACTTACGGCTACGCTTCACACAGGTTATTACAGCAATAAATAGCGCTATTAAGAATGGCACGCGGAAAGTTCCGTCTGTTTCGAGGGCGGTGGACCAAGATGGCGCGCATAATCGGACATTGGACGTTTTAAAGTGGCCTCCGATTTTCTGAAGAAATATCGTTGGACACGTCGTGATGTAGCATGGGTCTGGTGCCAGATGGGCCGATTTATCGGTATTTCTCCTCGACTTTAGTCCGACTGGATCCAGCGGAGCATCGATATCCGCCGATATCGCCATTCACCAACACTCCAATCGTATATCTCACGAGTTTTTGAACCGAGCACGGGTTATGGGATGGCGTTCGTTATTCTGTCTCGATTCACGTCTCTTTATTTAATTTGATTCATAAGCGTGACCGTTGGACTTGAATAATGGCATTCAAGAGGCGACGCCTCTTTGTTCAGTTTGATTTATATCTCTCCGAAAATGCAAGACACGAATGGTCTTCTAACATTGATCTTCGAGCAAAATCTTCGTTGATGCTTTAATTCGGTTGAATTTGTGTGAATGATGGAGAGAAATTTTTAAAAGATGTGAATTTTAATGAATTGAATTATCGAGAAATGAATAAATTTTTTTAAGAATTTTAAATAGAAAGTGATATGATAGTTGAAAAATCCTAAATAGTAAAAGAATTAATAATAACTGAAAGAGTTGTGATGTAGATTATTGAGACAATGGATAGTATCTCAAATAATCAAATGAAAGATCGAAATTATTATGAAGGATATTATTTAATAGTATTTATATAATTGTTATGATATTGTGAAATGAAATGATTGAGAAGATTAATTAAAAAATAGTACAAGTATTTTTTTTATATTTTTTAAATAAAAGTTCATTTTGTTATGAATGTACAAAGCTTCATAACAACGTGTCATTAATTCGATCCTGAACAATGATATTAAATTGTATTAGATTACCTGCAAAGATTACCATTTTTTATCATTCATATTATTCCTCTTATCATATTTTTCCTCTTATTTTATTATTTTAATACGAACATTTTTTTTATTTGAAATTCACTTTTTCAAAGCGATTTACACATATTATTTTCTGGCAAAAACTGAAAAACTATTCATAGCTCGAAATCGCTTTTCAATGACTTTTATAAATCCTCTACACCAACTCCAGCCATTTTTATATACGCATGTAGTACATGTGTATAAATATATAGAACATGGCATACTATATTTTATAAGTCTTTATTTTCCGGGTTAAAAACAGAACAGTGAAAAAGTGGAACATTTAACAGACACTTGCACGGTACGCATAAAAATACGTATAATTAAATTGAAAGAAAGAACAAAATACCTGGTTAAAGGCGAACGTTGTAGCCGAGTTAAACGAAACCTTCACACGTGCACGATGTTTTAAGGGAATAAGATTCAAATTATGGTTTAAACTATCATAAACTGGAAAATTTGCATAACTATCGCTCCTCGTTTTATCGCCATCGTTGAATATCCCTTTTAAAAACGTAGTAGATAGCACAGAAACGAATCGTATTCGGCCATTTTCACTATACTGCAGAAGATCGTTTAGTAGAGGGCGCTTTAAGTTATTTACTATATCATGCGCCTCCATCGTGGATTTTATGTATCTGGTGGCGCGCTCTGCATTTTAATTTACCACGATCGCCCAACTCAATCCTTTCGGCCATCAACCGATGGGGATTGGTGGATATGCACGTCATAAATACGCAAATCGCGGCAAGTCGGCCGATTCGGACAATTGCGCCGCTCAATTTTGAACGATCTTAATCTGGAGCCCGGGATTGAAATTCATGAAGCATAATCACCGGTGAAATTTCCGCGAATGGATTTGCTGCTGTTCCGCGATCGTCCTCGCCCATACATTCCCCCTCTGGTTCATTGTTTAAAACATTAATCAGGGGGGGCATCGGGCAATTACAGACGTGTCGTGGTGCTGGCATTATTTCTTCCCGCGAAATTAGTTCTGTATATGTTGGAATCGATAAAAGTGATACAAATTGGGGACATAAACTTCGTGAACAATGAGTATATCGTTTTGAATATTATTCTCGTTCGGAATATTTTTAAATCTTTTCATTAGTGGTGTAATTAAATACTGTTAGATGTATAATGGGAAGAAAATATCGTAAAATTGGGAAATTTTTTTAAATGTAAATTAATAGATATTTGGATAAAATTTTTATGATAATTAATGGAAATATGATGTAATTATTAATATCCAGATAATAATGAATAATTATATGATAATAATTAGCTTATTTTCTAGATAATTTCTCATACATATTTATATGATAGAATATTTTTTTGTTTCAGAATATCGAAATTTTGGACTTAAAAATTGATGATAGAATTATAATTCTATATATTTATTAAAAATTACAAAATTTAACTATATACAAATATATATTATTCAATGATTAGATTAAAAAACAGAAGTCAACAAGTTTAAAATAACTAGTTTTTATAAGTTCAAAATAAAATATTTATGCATAATATAATTTGAATTTTTGCAATATTATAAGATTTTATGAGATTATGAGTTGGTAGTTTTTTCTCGAAATTGCTATAAATTTATTAATAGAATATTTATGATAATGTAATTCGAATTTTTGTAAAATTACGAGAGTCGAAAGGTTTCGAGAGTGGCGCTCGATGAAAGTTAATATCGTGGCCTTAAAAATTCTTTTTCTGGCCTAACGCCCGAACAATCTCGCATTCAGAAGCAAGGAACAGCAGGACCAGGCATTTTAGGAACGTATACCAGAGTTACAACTGTGCGCCGTGTGTCAGGTTACCGAAAATTTATCGTATTTTCTACCGTACAAATTGCTACACGTTGTAATGTCCTGATTTTTAACAAGATACGTGGCGTGCTTTTAATTTAATTTCACCTATGTTGGATCTACGTGTACCGCTGTTAAAGAAGGGAATTTTCGTATGAAAGATTAATGAACAAAACAATGTCAAGCTTCCTGCTTCGAATAACTGTTCTCCTATTCTCATATTGTTCCTCGTACCATCCTCTGAATAATTTCTATTAATCGTGGATCTCTTTTTCATTGTTGTCTTAGCGATTTGAAATGCAGAAATATCTCATTATATATAAATATGGATTAATTAATATTATAAGATTTATTTGAAATTGCGTGATTTAAATAATTCTTTCGCACAAGATTTCAAAATTCTAAAATCAATTTAATTTTTTTTTCTAATATTATGTATATCTTTATTTTATACCTTTTTTACTTTCATATGACAAGTATATTCCATAAATTCATTCGATGCAATTAATCCTTTTTCTTAAATTACAAACATCTATAAATATATTTTCCTACAATTCAATTACACTTCTGCAACTAAAAAAGGAAATAAAAATATTTGAAAACACTATATCTTACTGCAAAATCTAAAAACGACTATTAAGAACTCGATACACGTTCAGGTGATAGACATATATCAATCACGTGTAAATTCTCTCTATCTATCCACGATTTCAGATCGTGGGGCAAATCATGTCACAGCATTGCATTGAACATTCTAAAATATAGCTGGATATGGGATAAAATTTATTCCATTGCACGATGATGCAAATAGGAGTGGACACGAACATCTGCTTCCATCTGCTACGGGAAAAAAGTACAAACCGCCCACGAGCCTTGATTGCTTATATAACTCCGCAAGTGTACAATATACGATAACCTGTTGGCAAGTTTTGATAAGCCTCTGTACGCTGCATTAGACACGCGTCTCAAGCGTTTATCTCACGACCAGAAATTTCCCTTCGACGTCGTAGCATAATTCCACTTACCGTGTTAACTCGATATTTGTTTCTTATAACGAGCTAACGTCCCAGATCCTGTCCATTCCGTGCTTTTTTTCCATCGTCCGTGCGTGCGTGTGCTGTGGATCGCGTAATGCTACGTCCACACTGATGCTCGTGAACATGTACGCCTAGAAGTATGCCGCAGTATCTGCATCGCGAGATCTGTGTCCGTGAGTTTAAACGTGTACACTATATTTTCTCGAATAATTTAATTTTAATTTTAATTGCTTTTGTTTGTGGATGAAGCTCACAATTGCTGAATACGTTTTTTTTTTTTTTTACGAGCAATTAAGTTTAAAATTCAAAATTTACGATCGTTCTTGAATCGTTTTTGGCTGGAGGTGTCGCCATTTCGTATTCGAATTTGGCGCCACTTGAAAATTCCTAGATAAGACTGCAATCGGTCGCCATTTTTTTTTTTAAAGAATTCATTTTGAAGAAGTGAGAAAAATGTTATATCTTCATCTCTCCTCACCTATGATTTTCGTATAGGAAATTGCGATAATACAACAACAGTTTTTAAATTACAATAGGCTGCCATTTCCTTTTTTGCCGATTTTTAAAAAGAAATGAAAATTTTCGTCTCTTCTCATCCTTTATCGATCGAGGAAGAGGATTTATAATAATTTAAAAATAGGTAGAAAATAAAATAGACAAAAATTTTCACGAATAAACGTTTATTTAATCTCAAAGAATTCTTTTCTACATATAACAGTGTAAATCATACAGGGTATACACATCCAACAGAAGGAACCAGATCCTGATGTTTTATATAATTGATAAATTCCAGTTGATAGATTCCAGCTGACCTAGATGTAGCCTTTTCGAGCCGCAGGAAAGGAAACAGCCTTTGCACGATCTCTTGCCCGACACTGTCAAAGAAAGGAGGGCAAATGAGGCTGTTCCGAGATACCGCCTCTTCCTCGGATTCCATTGATCTGTCGATGGAAGCGTTATTCGGGCCAGGCCGCCCCGAGAAAGGGACAACAGCAATCCATCTCCACGAAAATACGTTATATCCTTGCTCAAAATTCATAGGATAATTTATATTTACTTTAAAATTATGACAAAAATTGGAGATATAAAGGAATGTCGCTATACCTAATATAATTAAAAATGAAACACGTATTAAGAAATATATAAGCAATTTAAAATTTATAAATTAATAAATACTGAACTTTTATTGGAAATAAAATATCTTATGACTTTTGAGCAAGAGTCTAAATATATATGTGATTCAAACCGAGAATAAGATTATATTCGATAGGATAGGAGGATAATGTGGAAAATTTAATAAAATAAAAATTTGTAAAGTGTTTATAATATTAATTGATTAGGTGTTCAACATTGAAAATTAATTAAAATTGATATGTAAAAAAATACTTTTAGATTTGCAAAGCATCTTCATGTTTTGAGGAATATTCCAAAGAAATGGTAATTTCTGTTTTAAATGATTATCATTTTAATTTTTATAAAAATTTATTGATAGTTTTTCATTGGCGGAAATGGCGGGTTTTTGCGTTGAAATCATTCTTCTTTTGATAGATTTCCTTGATAATGAATCATAAGTGTGTTAAATTTCCCATAAATTGAAACAAATATAATATAGTATAGTATAACTATAAGTATATATAATTTCAATTTGGAAATTTTCGATCATTTATTCATTTCAATAATCCAAAATTATGGGTAAATATTTTACCTTTGATTTTCTTTTCTTTTTAAACATATACATAAATAGCTGGTTGTTGATGTTTCATTTATATAGACATGGATATGGTGACCTCAATTATCCGAGCATAACTGGTACTTGTTTTGCACGAGATATGAAAATAGTTTCAGTAAAATAAGCTTGCAAATATAATGTATTACCTATTTATCGTACCAAGATATTCTCTATTCCTTTTAATCACGTAATATATTTACCACTAATAATCACTATACATATTTGAATTTGAATAATACATCATAAATCTAAATTATTATAATAATTATTATAGCAATTTTAGAAAACAAGAAATTCATATAAAAATATCTATGATTATGAAATATTTATGAAATATTTATCATGAGCAAATTTTGAATGAAATAAAATATATTGAATATTTACATACATAAATATAAAAGTATAAATAAAAGATTTATTTTGTATATACTGAAAACAATTTGAAGAATCGGATATAATTGATTTAAACTTCTATAATTAAAAATAATTTAACGAGCTGATTTCGCTTTTAAACATTTATCATGTTATAAAACTAAATTTATCCTAGAATATTTTAGCTTTATTTCCCTATATACACGATAATTATTATAAAAATTAAATCGATAATTTTGTAATGTTTTTTTTTAACTTTTATCATATTTTTTAAATCATACCATATTATGTTATAAATAAATATCGTAAATACAAGATGAAATATAAATTAAATAAATTAAATATGATAAAGGAATTATTGATATATAATCTGTAAATGTACTGCTACTTATGTAAATACCTTAATTTATTATTTGTCAGTTATTACATATTATATCGTTTCTTTTAATTCAATATCTATTAATTAATGTTTCTTCATCATAATTGTACATTTATTATTATAAGTAAATACTACTATCTTCCAACTTTATTCATGTACAAAATATACATTTGAAAATTAAATTAAGATTCAATCAAAATTCTTGTTTAAATCGTGTTATAAAAAGATTAAAAGACTTAAACATATTGTATAAACAATATACATATATATAAATATTATAAATTATGCATCAATTTTCAATTTTAATTTGCATCCAAATTATTGTCGAACGAAATACGTAGAATTTTAAATATGATACAGATACAATATCGCACAATATATTATAATATACTTTACAGATTCGTGATGTTGGCATAAATCGGTAAGTCAGGGATAAAAGTAAATGTTTAAATGTACCGTATTTTATTTCCTTATTTTCTTCACTTCAACTTTGAACATAAAGCGTTGCTCTATCGTTTAAACTTATACTTGGCGAAGGGAGCTCGAATATCGGTCGATTTTCTCTATTCACGACCCAAGTCCCAAAATGTTTTGTAATAAAATAACGATGATATCAACGTTGCTGCTGTTCGAAATGTCACGTTGCCTCATCGATCCAACGACGATAGATAAACAACTCGATCGCAACGAAATCTGAAAATAACTTGGCTGCCTATCGTATTGAAAATCTAGTTTCAAGTTGTAACTTTCGATATAATAGTTTAGCATATAATAGCCTTTCCCAAAAGGGAAAAAATATCATCTATTAAATTGTTTTTATTTATAAAATATTGTTGTTAAATTTATATTTTATTAAAAATCTGTCCGATAATAATCTGGAAATTTTATCTGAAAAGGTATATTGATCTTTTTTAAGAATATATCAGGAATATTTAAATCAATTTGTAGTGTCTTCTTGAATCTTATTTAAATTTTTTAATGAAGTACACAAATTTTTAATCGGTCAATTCTATAGAGTCTTAATATTTGTAATCTTTAGGAAAATCTCATACGTATAAACATTAAATAATCAAATGATAAATATAATTTCTCAAGTAATAAAAAAATTCTGTGTCAATTATGAATACCAATTTTGTTATGATATAATTATATCTTAAAATTATCTTAATCATTATCATTAAAATATATATTATTAGAAAAAGGAAAAAAAGACTAGGATATTTTAGACTGGTAATATATTCACATTCACAAACTGAATGTAAATCAGTGGAAAGTAATCAGGCAAAAGAGCCACGAATTTACAAAATTGGTCCTCTCATTGAATGAAGAAAATAACAAGATAAACCGACTGAGCTTAAATATAAAATTTGGAGTACTCTGTCTCCATTTCCCCTCCAAAAACCTCTTGAAACAGACAAATGAACCCAATAAAATAAATTTTTAGGTAATTATCTTATCAGTATTGAAATCATCAGTGTATATATCCAATAACGATCAATCACTAAATCTTTTAGTTTTCACTTCAATCAACCGAGATATTTACAACTCATCAGAAGTAAAAACGCCATTTTGTCGTTCCAACGAGTTCTCAAAATGGCCGCCTGAATACAACAAATGGAGAGGCAAGAAAGAAAAATTTTCATATGCATACATCTTGTCAATAACATTAGAATCTCTATTTGAAGTACATTCTATTTTTTCTCCTTTTATTCTTCACATAAAGAACCATACATAATTTAGACTTTAAAAATTAAAACTAGAGAAAGAAAAGAGAAAATCATGCGATCATATGCTAAATTAATTATATAACTGTACAGCCAAATATTCGATAGCCAATATTTACCGTACAATCGAAGCTCAATACAACTTTCGTTCAAATCAATCGGATCATCGATTTCTTCGAAATAACATTCAGATACACTTTCACAAAGCATTGTACGTTCTTCGAACTCCAAGACTCTAGCGATAGTAAGATTCCACTTGGAATACGGAAGTTGAAAAAGAGTAAACATCGGATTCGATACACGGATCCGTTCGAGGCCGTTTTTCGTATACAAAGAGGACAAGATTCTTCGTTTCACGGTGATCAATTTCATGTGTTTATTCGACCATATATCGAACATGATGTTTTCGTATGCTCGCATGTTGATCGGTATCGCGGTAATGTCTACCTACCATCGGTGCCGGTAAACATTGCTTTACAATACGCAGGGATTGCGTCTCTCTCGCTCCCAGTAACGACCACCGCTAACGAATCGACATGGGAATTTGCAGTTTTTCATCGATAAATTGCATCGATCCGCCCGCTATACATGTGTACATTTCCGATGACGAAATTACATTTCATTTATAACAGGCGGGCGTAAACACAAATCAGTGTTGGAAGTTATCTCATGAGATTCGACGCGAGATCCTCCTCGTTTTTTTTTTTTTTATTTTATTTTTCGTTAATTTTTAGAGTTTCCTCCGTCGCTTGCGATTTTCATAACGGAATTAGGATCAAAGGAAGAATTGTCGAGGAGAGTGTTCAGGCGAAGACGAAGATCGAATTGGATATAGGAGGAATTTTTATTATTAAACAGCGAACGGAATTGTACCGTTCGAAAATTGTTAGGAAATTGTGAAATATTTCGTTCTGAATTGGAGAAGGATGCGACGGGAAAATACGTACGTTAGAGTGGTTATATAAATCATTTTTACAGACTTTAACTATCCGAGCTTATATGCATAGTTACTGGACGTTATTGGTTATTGGATATACACCGTATTCGCGTGAACATAAATTCTGACTAATTAATAGCGTCTCTGATAAATTGGATCGATTATATCGTTTTATACGAGGCCAGCAAGTATCCTGATACGATTACGAAACGTATCATAATTAATACGCAATATTGGTACGTATATAATTTTTCCTATTAATTAGAATGAAAACTGCACGCGTGATCATCTTCAACCCTCTCTTAAACTAAATAAATATATCCATCATAGTTTTAATCTCGTTTAATTTGCCTTTTGTCACGATCGTATCCCGAATCGTAATTCAAAGAATTTTTCGCGTACATTCGTTTCTTCTTACGTGCGTTCCTTTCGTTCCTTTCATTTAACATCTCTCAAGGAACACCGAGAGAAGGGAAAACTGATTACACGTTAAAATACGAAAATTTTCCTCCGTGTATCGGTGGAGACGCACGAATTTAGAATTAAATTCGTCGAATTTTCAATCGACTTCCTCTCCATACGATCGTACCAAGTCTCAGACAGATCCCCTCGCGGAAGATTTCCTGCCAAGGGGAAAAAGCAGTTCCCACTTTTTTCCCCTCCCCCACCCCTCTCAGAAGGATACTTCACCTTGATCCAGACAGTTGGAACGAAAAGTGGCTGATCGATGAATTCGACCCATCCCTAACTCTGGGGAAAACTTAAGGCGAGACGACATCGGGCAAAATTTACGATCCTGCGAATCGTGCAACCGAGAGAAGACTTATCCGGTTCTCTCGTCCGAGCCATCCGAGTTGGACGGGCGAAACTTTTATGATTTTCTATGGATTCTGATTAAATTTCATCGAGAGGACACTGGCTTAATTTTATGGGCAAGAGGGAATGATGGGGCAGCGATTTTTCAAAGATATATAGATATATATATATTTCGTGTTATATTTCAACTTTTCATTGATAAGCAATATTCATTCTTTAATTGGAGAAATATGTTTCGTGTTCTGTTTCGAATATTTTTTGTTCGTTTTGTAATTTTGTATTTGTAGATTAATTTTACGATGCGAGAGTTATGCATTTTGTTTTTCAAGTTTTTCTCATATGGCAAAGGATTTATACAATTTTTGTATATTTTTTTTCTAAAAATATGATATCTTAAAAAAATGTTAAATGCGTAAAAGGTAAAGTATAAAATGGATATTAAACGTCAGAGAAATTTCACATCTTTTCTTCTGATACAAAATCGAGAAATCGAATGGAAATTTTTATCTCGAAATTTTCGGAAAAATTTCTCGTGTCACGTCCCATCGAATCATATTCTCTTAACACGAAAATTTGAATAAAAATAAAGAATAAAGTCTATCTTTATACATTCAACTTTTATTCTGAAATATCCTTCGATATTTCCGGAATCAAACGAGATATTCTAGATGACACCCAGTATAGTCATATTCTTGAATATACACAATAAAGCCTTTCGTAGCTTCCGCTGATGTTATCGCACAAGCAATATTATTAATTTCACATTTCTCCAAAAAATTGTCGATGATAAAAACAATTTGTAGAATTATTTTTTATAGTTGCAATATAGATGAAATTTATCTTGTCTTACAGGTTGCATACTTTTGCCACTTTTTCATTTATGCAAATACGCAGCAGGTGTTCAAAGATTCTTTTACTGGCCGCATACCAGGGATTTCCCAGTTTCATGAATTTTCGTGTAAATTTGCGCCGGCGTCGTTCTACCAAGCTTTTTACAAGTTTCGTTAAACGGAGCCGCAACTTTGCTTCTTCTGCTTGACTCGGTTACGCTCTTTTTTAAGATAAACGATTATTTTTTCCCCTCTCAATGGCCAGCAATTAGTGTTACTGTATTCCACAATGTATAAAAATGTACGTTACCTTTTTACGAAATAATGCGCCCTGCTTTTTTTTCCTTTTTTTTTCCCTTTTTTCTTAGCGCTCAAGTTTCTCTTCGTTCTCTCCTAAATTATTTCACGGGATTGTTGTACAAACAGAAACCATCGTTGCATTCCTTTCTTACCAAGTAACTAAAACGGATATTAAAGAATTCATTTTTTACATCGTGCTGATATCTGTATTGCGGTATTCCAACAAGAAAATACAAAGACGAAAAATCCTGCTATGATGTTTCTGCTTCGTTGAAAATTTACATTCCACTTCCATCCACTTGCTCGTACATCTTTCGCTTCATTTAAGAAATGAAGTGTATATATTTTTAATTTTACATTGAAGGATGTTTCTCGAAATTTGTTCTTGGATACCAGTTCGTAATGTCGTTCATTCTAAAATGTAACTGTCTCTGTACAGACATTAATTATAAATGATTATTTTAGCAAAGGATAGCTAGGATAATTATATATTTAGAAAGAAGAAACTTTGAAACTCTAATTAAAACATCGTCGTATCGATCACATTATCTTATAACTCGTGGAATAATAGAATCGTGATTTCAATCGAATCATTCATTTTATCACAATCAGACTCCATTTCAAAAGATTGGCAAACCATTGATTAAACTGCATCTTATTATTTGTATCAACGTAACGCGTTGTAAAAAAAAAAAAATTAATAATTTTTTAATTTCCTTCATCAAAAAATTAGAGATCGATCTGTTGGAGATTATAATTGAAACTTAAGAACGAAGAAATCCTTTTAATATGCTTTGGCATAATGTTAAATAGATATATTATAAGTATAAGTACAAGTTTGAATTAAATCAGTGCACAAGTTATATGAGATTCCCAAAGCTTCTCTACACACGTTCCCGGTTAAGTATCTAAGTCTTAATTAATTCGAAGTTAAGTACGTACTTTACTCCCTACTATTATTAGGTATCTAAACCTTAAGTTAATTAGGCTCGGCAATTTGCGTCTAAATCGAATACATATGCTCAACAAAATTTTGGGGATAATTTCGAATTGCATATCTGGGTTAGAGTTGATCCTTATCTATAATCAATAAACATCTGAATTAATTTCAAAAAACAATTGAACCGATAATAATTTCATTATAACGTAATAATTTTATCCAATTTCGTTCTGTTATTATATCTATCGTTTATTTGTAAGAGAATATTACAATAGAGTATTTATATTCCATCTACTTGCTCGAAGATTATTTCGAATTTTTTTTCCATGGAAAACTTTCGCCAGAAAATTTGTAATTATAAATTTTAAATTTTTTATATTGTCATGTCTCCTTTTTATTTTCGCAAATTTTTTTAATATAATTAAAGTGGATTGACCCATTATTGGATATTCTAATTCGAGATTGTTTTATCGGAATTTTTATTTAAAATTTTCGCTAGATAATTGACTTTCCATAATTTTCGGTTACACAAAATGGAATAAAAAGAATTATTATAGAAACAAAGAGAAAGTTACACATTTGATTAAATTTACTTTGTGGTTGGAAAACTTAAACTTTGTTTTAAAAGTGACTTAAAATGAAATAAGCAAAACGTAAAATTTAAGAATAAAAGTGAAATTCAAGCAAGTTTGTAATAACCCAATTTATCCTGGATACCGCAAAGCAGATACCATAAAGTAGATAAGCAGCTAGCTGATGGACTACATGACCAAGTTGTAGCGCAGAAATGATTTTTAAAGTTATCAAACAAGAGAAGATTATTGGTCGAGTATTGCAAAAATTGTACGTTAAGAAAAATTATTTATAGAATTTCTTTTCGTTCTTTTCAAAATAAAATTTTCAATTTTAGATAAGTTTTAAATAA
Organism: Apis laboriosa; assembly: GCF_014066325.1. Lineage (NCBI taxonomy): Eukaryota > Metazoa > Arthropoda > Insecta > Hymenoptera > Apidae > Apis > Apis laboriosa. The sequence goes on from NW_025224330.1 coordinate 231,926, forward strand.
GTTTTCAGAATAGGATTCGAAGCGTTGTAAAAATATTTGATATTTTGATCAAAAATGTGTAAAATATAAATATTGTTACATGTATTATTTTCAACCTCCTGACACGATTTAATTTAGTAAATAATAAATAATATTGAAATATAAATTAATTTGTGAAATTCTATTCTATTCTACAAAAACAATTTTTCATAATTTTACAGGTTATATTATCAGTATCAGTAGAATTTTAAAGAGAGAAACAATAAATATTACATAATAATTTAATCGTTTCAATAACAACTCAATCGACAATTTTTATGAGATAAACGAGAAAGCGAATCGGGGAGTAGCGAATTAATGAAAACAATTCGTGAAACAATAAAAAAAAAAAAGGGAGAGAGAATTATAAACAATTCAATTTTTGCGAATAAATGTACAAAATCCTCCCCCCGAAAAGAAACGAGACATTAATTCGATAAAAATAATGCAAAATTTAAACCTATTATTTTAAATAAATATGGACTAATTATTGTAATCTTATTATATTCCAGTAGCATGCATAAATTGTATGCTACCATAAAATGTACACAGCAAAAGCTTCCCGCTTTTTCCATTAAAAACTTCAAACTCCCTTTTCATCCAATGAATAATTCCCTCCCCAGCTTTAGAATCGTACAGTATAACGCCGTATATATAAACTTCTATTATCCATAAATAAAATCGCGATAACGAAATCAAAGCTTTAAAATTCTCTATACAACCGGTGGTGCCGTCTCTCGTCATTTGTAACTCAACCTTGTAACAATATATCCGGTAAAAAAAAGAAAAGAAAAAAAGAAAAAAAAAAGAGAACGAAAAATGATGGATATAACAGACGAGTTAATCTCTTGGGTAAGCTCGGAATAATTAAAAACGATAACGCGATTATCGATGAATTTGCGATCGCTTCGTGGCAAGCGACACGGCGATTAAAGGATCGTTTCGAAGCAATTATTTTCTCGCTTATCAGGGATTATCAGAAGCGAGAGTTAAGTGGCTTTGGTGGAAAAAAAAAAAAAAAAAAAATCTTAGGCCTGCGATTCGAGACAAAGTCGCGGATAGAGATGAGAGGTCGCAATGGGCGGGAAGATCATTCTACAAGGACGATGTTTATTATGGAAACTGATGCTTATGGTCGATTGTGTGATGTGAGCGAGAAAATATTTACGCTGGAACATTGATTTGAACGAGAATATTGTAAGAATATTCTTAAAATTTTTGAATGCCATTTAACGAGATTGTGTGCGTGATCGTACGAAGATGATTGATCATTGCAACGGGCGAAAAGATATTCTGCAGGGGCATCGCTATTATGGAAAGTAATGGTTTATCGATGTGAGTGAGGGAATGATTGTCCTATTGGAATATAATTTGAGAACGATTCTAAGAATAGATTCATAAGAAATTCGGATGCATGAATCCCCGCAATTCGAGTATTCGATATTATGGAAATTGATGTTTCACTTTTGAAAATGATTCTAAAAATATGATGGTACGAGAGAAAAAGAATGATTTCAAAAAAGAATGGAAATAAATACTAAGCTAATTATCCAAACTAGAGAATCGAACATCATTACAATTACAATGAAACATCCACCATCGTGGAAAACAAAGAGTAAGGGAATTGAACTTAAACTCCGCTCCACTCGAACGAAAATTCACAAGTAGCGGAGGGAATTAGTAGACTTCCATTATACAAACGACCCGGTTACATAATTTGCTTGTAACTCCCCCCCCCCCCATTCTGCCCACACATAAAGTGAAGTTCTACTGAAGATGGATGTAACGAGGGGAGATGGGATTAAAAATTCCTTTAAACGAGTTTAACAAATTGCTCCGTTCCAAGAAGAAGAAAACTTAACTGACAAATTCTTCTACTTTCCAAAACTTCAAACATGGCAGATTTAAACGAAAATAAGTTGCACGGTATTCTGGAGGGGTGACAAAGCGGGGTGCGAGTCTCGAGCCAGGCCAAACACGTTGGTAATCGTCCCTGGGGCGGCCTGTCTCTAGAAAGAGGGCAACGAAGCTTTTTACCGTGCGCTTCCGCCGCTGCGATTTGCATCAGGGACGGAGATGTTGGCCGAATCTTAGCCGAATATCGTTAGAAACGACACGATATTCAGCAACGATAAACCACGGTAACACGGCCCTACCGTGTACGCTATCGATCGTTGTTGTTGGGACGAACAATCTCGGCCAAAAATATCTCGAACGATAACGACTCGCCGATGATTCCCTTCCATTGTTCCAACATTGTTGTAACACCACGTTCTATATATATATATATATACTATATATATCCTTTCGTTTATATTCGCACGGCCTGTGTAAGTCCGTTGTTGCGATAGAACCGGCTGCTATAAAAGTTACGAACGTATTAGAGGTGGAAAAGCACGGCGCGCTTTTCGTGCATCCGGGTGAGTTACGCAGTTTGCGAAAATCCGTGTCCCTGTTATGGCCGACGATAGAAAAACGTGGCGAAACGTGGTGTATTATCGAAGGTAGGGTGCGTTCGGTCTTTTCTCGGATTATGGGATTTTTTTTTTTTTTTAAACGGAATCACACAATTTCATTTGATTCCTCTCCCTTTTTACGACCCTAACTGTTTATTTTACAAATATTCAATGCGAAATGTTTTAGTTTTGTAGATCAAAGATTTTGTATCCTTGAGAGGATAAGATACTTTATTAAGTGTATTATGGAATGTAATGTTAATAAATGAGGAGTTGTATTAATTTTTTTTTTTTTTATGTCTTTTTGTTCGATATTTTAATATCACCGTTGATATTCGAAACCGTATCTTTTATTTTGAATTTGAAATCCGTTGTACAGTGATTGTGTGTTTTTATTAAAAAAGTTTTTTTTTAAAAAAATCGGAATCGGTGAATTTCACCGGCTCGATTGAATTTTCATTTATTTTCGTACTATCAAGAACGCATTGTATATTAATCAGGGAAAACAGAAAATATTTGTTCTTTCATCATTGCGTATCTTTGATTTCATTCGATATTATTATTATTGAATATACATGAATATTAAATTTTCTATTGAATAGAAACGAAATACGAGGCAAATATAAAATATTTGGAGGAAGGGAATGAAATTGTGGAAATTAATCGACGGCGCATCGATTTATTTAAAGATACAATGTAAATACATAAAACCTAATGGGAATACAAATATAAAAAAACACGGAAAAAAAAAAAAAAATATCAAGTATTCAACCTCTTTCTCCATTATCGTGATATAAATTTACATTTCCTTCGTAAAAGAAGAAGACACTGAAAACTCGTCCTCCCTTTCTCAAAGGGATGAAATTCAATTTCAAATTTCGTTCCACTGTCTCCTTCCATTCTTCATGCCGACACTCGTAACTTCATCACCCCCCATAATAAAACTACAAATAAATACACACAATCCACCGTGTCGACTCGTCGCGAGAGTAACGAAACATCCGCTTCGGACGATGACGGGTGAAATATTGAATCCTACGAAAGCATTTCCTCGTCGAGCTAAATTATACCGCGTTTTCCGCTATTCACCGCAACTAAAACACTAAAAGCTTTGAGTAAATAATCCTCTCGCGAAATTGCTTCGACATGGTAGGGGAGAGAGAGAGAGAGAGAAAGAGAGAGAGGAAAGATAAAAAAAATGCGTTCATTGAAGAGAGAAACGTATCCTCCCCCTTATGCGTGCTTTTGTCTTCCCCCTTTGGAGGAAATCAATTTTCCACCCTCTTCTGTTACTCTACACCCCTCCACTTTCTTAAGAACAATCGAACACGTCTTGGAAATTTTCATCCGTTTAACGCGATCCTCGTGAAAGCGACGTAAACTAGATGGACAATGGAAACGTCTCTGACCTATATACTCTTTTGCTTGAGTAAAGATACGGACCAGCATTTCCAGAGTTGTTGGTAATACCGATGGAAACGAATCAACTTCTTCTTCCAAATTTCAATTAAAGATGGATCGAAAACTTGATCTTTTGGAATTTAGAAAAATTCTTCTTTTTTTTTTTTTTTTTCTATCAAGAAAAAATTTCAACAAATTTCATCACGACAACGTTCTTGTCAGTTTTGCGGGTTCAAAAAATTTTGATTTTCGAAGAATTTTCGAGTGAAAATTTTCTTAATTAAACTATACGATATAAAATATAAAATTAATTTCCACTCAACGTTTTGTCGGACGGGTTTCCGATCAGGACATATTTTTACGATTCGATACGAAAATACAGCTTTCGATTTCGATCGATCTCATTTCACACGTGACCCCTTAACGAAACTAGAGCCGTTTTCCCGGGTTTCCCTTCGATTCGAAGGGTAAATATTTTTTCAAAAACATTTGCCACGTCGCAAAGAAATATTCTTCAATATTTACGAACCTGTGACATACGAGTGTAATGTAAAACGGTGTTCGAGAAACGCGATTCCATATATCTCCACACAGTTGTTGTCGTACAAAGGATTATAATATTGTAAAACGGCTTGGTCACGCGAAATCGCGAGATCAAAGATTTTTGATTTGAAAAAGTGGCCTCGAATTGCGTTATTTCGTCTCGTCCATTAATTAATCGATTGCGTAATGTAAAAGGATGGTATACTCTCGGCCCTTACGACGCTGGATTACGTACACTAAGCGTGCTGTGCTTGATCTAATTTAAATGCAAATTCGTTCGCAGGTAAGAATAAATTCTTCCCTTCCTGTTTGAATAATTTTCGTCATTGTGATTGTAACAGATTAAATTATTTCGCGTACCGTATAATTTAAACGGAGTATTAGTTACGTTGTAGAAGTATGAATAGAGAAATGGAGAACTTGGGTAAAATGGTTTTAAGTTATACGTTTTTTAAGTATTACGTGCATTTGATTAAATTTTGTATTTTCGTGAGATAGATGATGGGAGAGAAGAAAAATCGTACTTAATCGTCGCCTCATTTTGATAATAGTAATATGAAAAATTATACTTTCTGATATTTCTTATAAAGATACAATTTTTATTTTCCTTCGTTACTGTATTTAAAAGCACCTCAAGCAATATTCTTCTCGCGTCAAAGAGTTAGTTTCAGTTGAGAGAAGATACTTCAAAGATTGCTCTTGGTGAATGTGTTGATGATATTTATGTTAATACACTTTTTATAAATTCATTCCAGATAATAATTAACTTTAAATACATCACTTTTCTAATTATATAGTCCACTATATTTTTCTATCTATTCTTATTTTTACATTAAAATCGTTTATAAATAATTTCCATATAGGAAAAATTATTTATTTATCTATATGTATTATCTATATGTAATAAGAAAAAGGAAATTTCACACACTGTTACACTATGTGTAACATCTTTTATAAATGATATTTAACAAAAGTATACAACATATTAATTTTTTAAACTTTTTAAATTTCTACTTAACGTACAAGTGCAGCAGCAACGCAGTTAAAGAAAAGGATATATATTACTTTTTACTTTCGTCCTCATCTCCAATTTTATAAACATTTCTATAACGCATACAAATTCACGTGGCCGTTATCACATTACCCGAACGAGTGAAATGAAATTTTCCAAAAATCCCATCCGGAGTGAAACACCGTTTTACGGATAAAACGAGTCGTCCTTCCTGTTCTCTCTCACGGATGACAATCTCTCGAAAGTTCGAGTAAACATTTTTCGTTCACCCTGCCCTCGAACCGAACCTGGGAAGGGAAAAATATTCGAGATGAAATTCCACGCGAAATCCAATCGTGGATATGGAAGGGGTGAAAATTCGCGGAAGCCTTAACCGAATTCGTAGCCAGATTTAATTCGAACGCATGCGACCCATCCTCCATGAAGGGTGCAGGACCATGTTCAAATTCCCTGATGCATTACCTCGGTATTGTTGTCCCCGACACCAACGCAAGGATTTCATAACATTTCACACACTGCGAGGCGAGCATTCTCATCCATAAATATTCTGGATCCATCTATTAATATTAGAATTATAATGTTTATTTAAATTTATTACAGATGATTGAAAATATTAATAATGCTGAAGTATATATATATATATAATCAATTTTTTTTAAAAGCATCTATATATTTTAAGTAATTGCAAAAGCAACAAATTTGAAACGTATCAATTTAATTGATTTGATAATTCTAGCGAATGAGAATTTTTCATTTTTGAAGGATTATTTTTATTGGAGAATTTATATAACATTAAATTTATAATAACATTGTTATACTATTTATATTATATTATATTATATTATTAATTAATATTCTTAATATACAATAACAATTATTGTAATTATTGTATATTCTTAATATAATAACATTGATGAACTGAAAATTTAAATAATAAAAAGAATCTTGAAACTATAAATTATCTTCAAAAAATATGATTATATTTTAAATCTTCCATATATATTTTTATTTCTGAATATTTATTGTTTCTATTCATTATTTAAATACACCATATGAACAATTACTCAGTTAACGAACTCAAAAAATTAAATTATTCAATTTAATATTATTAGATATTATTATCTTATAGATATTCACAGTAAAAATAATCGTATGTCACTTCTTTACATATTTATGAATTGAAATTGTACGTTCACACGTGAAATATCATGCGTGAATACATTGCACACGAATAAACCTACCTCCCTTTTTTTTTCTCTTTTTATATCTCCCTCTCTACATTTTCCCTCTGTTTTCAATTTGGTCAGTTCGCGGTGCCACATGAAAAGCGTGTTGTCGAAAGAAGAGTGGTTTTGAACACGAGGGTGAATTCGAGTGTAAACTTCGACACAGTGCGAACTTCGCGTGATTGCGGCCAATAATGATTTTCTCGTGTCCCATCATCCCCAACCCTCGTCACGTTTTTCCTTTTTTCAGATCGGGTTGCACAGATGATACTGATAGGCTGATTATTTCCGTGTAATAAGAAGTCAACAACATAATTGATAGCACGGTTATTTCGCCTATGTGCTTCCTTCTATTTCTTTCATGATTATCAGTTTTAATTGGTTTTAAATACCTTTGCGTAATTATACTGATTATTATTCCAATGTTTCTTCGTTCGTTTAAAGTTCTTTAAAGAAGCTTTGATCAGTGATATTTGGTCAATAGTATTTTTGAAAATTTCCACAATATTTCCTTCCGGTACAAATTTATCATTTTATTTTTAATCTACTTTAATCTCTTTGTAACAGCATCAATAATATTAATAATATCAATAATATTGTCAATATCAACGAGTATCATTGATTATTTTAAAATAAAATCTGTAAAAAATAAAGGAAATGATAATTATTGTTATTAATATTATTAATTAAAAAATAAGAAGAAAGAATATTAAGGAAATTAACTCAGAAAAGATTTGATTTTAAAGATAAGATACTTGTCTGACCCTTATCCAATATTTGCTAAAACTATTTAATTTTTGAACGAATCAAAAATTAAACAACATGATTTTTGATCAGACTGATATCAAATTCTTTTACAGATACTTTTACAAATATTCTCTTTCAAATATCTTACGATATAAATAGATATACATTAAGAAAACATACTCATATACTTAATGCTTAAATAAAGATTACAAATTCAACGCATTAAAAAAACTACGAATAAATAGGTCCCTATCGATCAAGCGATAATATCACGGAGGATAGTTATTATATTTCTTCAGCTTGCTGTAGTAAATTACTCACCATCACGCACAGTTATCTGGAAATCATATTGTTTCTGAAAATTTCTTCTAATTTCACTATCACTTTTTGAAAAGATAAAACATTATTAGAAATACGAATTTGAAGTTTTACTTAAGCGACATCGAAATGTATCTCTCCTTCGCCAGGGTTGTGAACGCACGTACTACATAGAAGAGTACGCGTAGGAAAATGAGACGAGAGGAAATTCCATTTTCCCGGGGCTGAGCGAAGGCATGCCGAAAATCATATCAGGTAGCAGGTACCAGACGAAGTTGCCGCACGTCGTGCAGATTTGGCACACTACTCTGGATCTTCCGTGAAAAACCTGTGGAACGCAGGAAAATTGATTTTAAATCAAAAAAAAAAAAAAAAAAATAATCTCAATCATGAATTTCGATTTTCCATACACCATCACTTTTGAACCGTAGCCACGCCTTTCACAATACCTATTGTTCATTCAGAAAGGCTGTCTCGTCCATTTTTGTTTGTATTATATTTTGCGAAAGATCGTTGGCTTTATGGATTTTTATGATTTGAATTTTTTTTATGTATGTGTCATGGAAAGATGTTTTATGTTGTAATAAATGAATAAATTTATGTATATGTAAATTATAAGATTGATTATATATCTTGATATATACATATACACAATGAAACATAGTGTAAAATATTTCATTTTACTTCAGATTTTTCATATAACTTTATCTAAGCATATTTTCATTTTACAAATGTCATACTTTTTAATATGCATACAACAAAATATGCATACATAATATGCATACATAAAATAAATGATTCTGGCAGTTTTATAAACACTATCGAGTCAAGTAACTAGAACATTCCACATAACATACATTCCAACACCTTACATTCCTAATCTAATCTATATTCTACTTTTAAGTTTAAAGAAACATTCTTAGCATTTTCCAAAACGTTTCATGCCATGAAAGAATAATATAAGGTATTGCAGATTTTTGTTATTTAATATCAAATAACGAAAATAATTTACTAAATAAGTAAGTAAGTAATACTATTGATTATAAATTTAGAATCATTTTCCTTATCTCACATGTATTGAATCTTTCAATACATTAATAATTTCCTCTATATATTCTTTACTTGAAGTAAGAAAATTCCAACATACGTTCACGTTATATTCTAATCTCCATCATATTTTTACTTTCTACGAAACAGATCTTTAAAAAATTTTTCAGAAAAAAATGTATTAATATCATCACAAAATAATAAGTTCGAATTTCGTGATTATTAATCGTTGCAGATATCCAAAGTGGCGGGCTCAAGTTCAAAATAGAATATTTAGTGTGTCAAAGGAAATAGGCGGAACCTACTAGGAGATATATTCCAATTTCGTCGAGACTGTTCCCTGTAATACAAGTAGTTAGCACGGAAGCTAATCCGTGGTGCACTCTCGAGAATTTACTTCGGGTTCTGGTTTCTCCATGCTAACCATTTATCCTGCTTTAAGGGTGGCTGCGGTTTAAGGGAAAGTGGATTACCGGAAGTCCTGTACGACCGTGCACGGTCAGCTTCAATCTCGGCTAAATTCGATCACGTGACCATTCGCGAAACGATAAGGGTCGACCTCGCCTGGATACCCGCACCGTCGAGATGCCACCTTTCATTTTTCTTTTTTTTTTCTTCTTTCTTCTCCTCGTTTCTTCTGGCTGAGAAACGTTTCGTGAACGAATCTTTTATCTTGAAGTTAACATCGGTGTGTAATTTATCTATGTATCCAGTGTATGTGTGTATCTATATATGAAAGAAAAAGCTATGTATTAGCACTATTTGTGTATCCATGTGTAATTTATATATGCATAAGAAGATAAATTGAATTTGAATTGTATAATAGTAACACCTTAATGCTATCTATTTGTTTATCCATGTATAAGAGTATTATATTAAGTATAGATTAGCATTATGTATCTGTATAAGTAAAAGGAACAATTAAATTTAAAATGTATGTGTAAACTTGGCACTATTTATGTGTAGTTTATCTAGATAGAGAATATCGTCAATCTCGCATCTGAAAAAAAAAGAAAAACGAATGATCAATGGAAGAATTGCGAATGAAAATATCAAAAACGCTAACACATGCACGAGGTTCATGTGTTATATGTCGCGAATACATAAATTTGCATATCTTTAATCCCTTTTTGTGAGTAGCGGTATGCGTTGCGTATCTTTAGTAACAACTTTGTGTTAAAGGGTTTTCATTTTTTGTAGTATGCATGTATGTGAATATATGAGCGTGGAATGGTTGCATACATATATATGTATGCATGAACGTGACAACAATGAATAAAAGGTGAGCGATTTATATAGGTCGATGTGCTTGAATTATTCGCGGTTCGCAAAGCATCCAGAAAGATCATCACTTTTCTTAGTTAAATTTACTGAGTTGCTAAAAAATCGTTGAGTAAATTCAGTAATAAATGAAGTTAGTCTTCTATTTAATAAATCGAAATGTAGTAATAAATGTAACGTAACGTTTATATATTATTAAATTAATCCAATTTGCTACTAATGTGTATTAAATATTTCGATTCGTCATATTTTATTCGATAAATCAATTGGAAATGCAAATATCATTCACTTTTATCGTGTGAAAATTAAATCGATATTTAATTTTTTATCCTATTATCCTATTGAAATTTCTCACACTGTTACATCTTTTATAACTTTATAATGAAACATCGATGACATTAGATTCATTCAATATTTTTATCTTATTTTTATGAACAGAACAAATTGATAAATTTCGAAAAATTTATGGAATATCCTTTATAAAGATATAACAAAATGGTAGCTTAACGGAAACGTCAACGATGCAAAGTGCCAGAGGAAATCTCAATTATCGTATAACTTTGTTATCGCTCTGTTGGAAAAACCGCGCTTCCGCGATTGTTGCCCTCAAAGGCACTCCATTTTTACGGGAATAATGAAAATTTATGGAAATCTTTTTATAACGCGCTGTCAGTTAATTTAGTTGACATTTCGTGTCAAATCAGAGTGTCTATTTCGATAATACATTGAAATCAATGATCAGAGGTAACTGATTCAAATTCTAACAATATCGTATTTAATTATATTTCACACGAAATACGTCCGAAATTGTTTATTAAAAATATATTGATATAATGTCTTTATTAAATATAATAAATATGAATTTATTATAGTATTAAAATCTATTTACCTATACGGAAAAATCTCATTGAGAGATAGCTCTTACACCATACATAATATATGGGACATCCATCATGTCGCTACAACTTCCATAGCTCAAGAATTGCAATGTTGTATCGATTCAAATGAACACAACTTCGTGCATTTCCCATGACACAAAAGTTGTTTTTTTTTCTCCATCATTTAATGTGGACCTCATATGACAGACAAATATGGATTATTGAATAAAATCCTTTATTCAAACATACGAGATCATTTACAGAAGACTTTAAAATATTTGAAATTCTCTAACCTCAAAAATATATCATTGATTACAGATCCAATGATATAACAATAGCACAACATTAATAAATAAAATTTTATCACGTACCTAAAAATAATTGAGAATATTCCAACTGAACAAACTTACTGTGATGTATAATATAGCGCAATTTTAATGAAAGAATTATTCAAGTTTCCGGCATCTTAAGAAAAGTAATAACCTCTTTAGTCCTGACCCAGACTCTCGAGTCATTTATCCATGATATCCACCACGCTATTCATTCGGGTAGACAAAACTTCTTAAACTTCACGCCAAACCTCTCAGCATCTGATTTGTATTCTAGCCTAGTTTGCATACATTCCAATGCGCGTATATTATACACCCAACGGTATTGTCGGTAAAGTTGTTACTACTTTAACGAAGTATCTGCGAAAGGGGTACACTTCAGAAACACTGTCGTTTAAGCTCTTGAGAGTTCGTTTGGATCGTATATAAATTATGGAACAAGTTGTGGAAAAAGTAGGAAAATTTCTGTGTATAAACAAATCCGAAATATACAAGCTTGAATACGCAAAATAAAACGAAAATAAAACGTAGGTATTTATATAAATGTAAGTATATATGTAAGCAAATAGATTTTAGGTTAAGTATGAAACGTATAAGACATGATATATCTTGATATGAAATATTATATTTTTATAAAAAAGTGTTGCAATGTTGTGATAATAGAATTAATAGAATAAATGACAATATCGTTCACATGAGATTTATGTGAATACGATTGTTTCATTAATATGCTATTGATTGCTATTATTTTTTCTCATTTTTATATCTATAGTGAATTTTTATTTTCTTATTTGCAAAAAAAGATTTATATAACATTAAAAATAAGTTATTTGATCACTTTCTTTATTAACTTCGAACTAATTCTATTATCATTTAAATGAAAGATTAATAAATTATTTTTAAATTAACTTAACCTCTCTTTTCAAATCTAGGATTTCTAATATTAATTTCTAATATTAAATCTTATGTTTTTTTTATTTATAGGACATAATATATATGTAACATATATATGTATATATGTAAATAGAATATTTGTATTGAAATTAATAATTAATATTTTTAATAATACTCAAAATAAAAATTAGAATGTCTATTTTGTTCGTGTCTTTATTTTAAAAAACAAACTAATGAACAATGGATAATTGGTTGAATGTATTACAAATGATTCATGAATATGATGTTTCTTTTATTTGTTCAAATTGTTGAAAAAAAAACAGAAAATTAAACGACTTTTTAGTTTTAAATAACAATTTTAATTTTAATCTTAATTTTAAGCAAGATTTCATATCAAAAGCATCTTTTTATAACCATTGATTTTGTACTTATATTTTTCATAATGAATAAAATATTCATAAAAATAATCTTTTTTTAATTATGCATAAATGATAAACGTAAAAATATAAAAATTTGTATCTTTTTCGCTTTCTATATTCGACATTTAATCAAACATACTATCACTCTATATCTCATATAATTCGCGTTTCGTTCAAATGCAAATTTTTTTAACATATTCCATATGGAGGAGGGATGTCATTTATCAAGCGTAATACACTATTATTTGTAAAAGTAAATAAAGAAAAATGGGAAGAAAATGGTAGGTAAAAAGCACACAACAGCTGAATGTGATTTTCGTTGAAAGTACCCGACAACACAGATACGTAAAATGGACGCTAAAAGGTTCTTTTTAGATTCATTTTAACAGCAAGGGGTTAAAAGTAGCATGGAGAGGGGAGTAGGCGGGATTGAAGTGCTTTCCGCTATTAGTACGAGAGCGATTAGCGATCGGGACGTGAGAACGGAACATCTGATTGCTGGACGTCGGGCTTAACGTCGAAATGGTTTAATCCTACGTATATCTTACCAACTACTGCATCCTGCTTCACGTACTAACGTTATCCTAGCAGCGGATACCATGCACGCGGCAAAAAGGCGCGTTTTAAACGGGACCGAGCATGTCTCTAAATATTGAACGAAGCGGAAATTAACGAAATATTGAAAAAAATGTCATGTAGAACACAACGATATTTAAATTTTCTGAATAGTTATGTAATCTTGATATTATATTGAAACATAGAAGAATATGATAAACAGAATATGGCGTAATCGTTCTAAGATATGTAAATGTGATATTGAAAAAATAAACAAAAAATATATGTATTTATATTATTCACATTGTATTATTTATTGTGTTAGTAGTTTCGTATTTTATATTATGGATTTTCAATGTTTGATTTAGGAAGGATACTAAATTCAAATTTCAATTTATTTTATATCGAAAATTTAATCTTAAATCAAACTTGCATTGAGTAAAAAGTTAAATTTATTATGGTTAGTTCTAACAAGAGGAAGTAATTTTAGAATTGCATTTTCCGTTAAAAAGACGAACGGCTTGAAATGTAAAGCTTTTGAATGGTATGCTTCTTTGATCGATTGAGTATACAAAGTAGGATCTTATCAAAGCATACTGATTAAGGAGAAACTAGCTCGCTAACCCAAGAATCTGTTACGTTATTCTGCTACACATCCGTTTATTAATCCTGAGAATAAAATTATATAAATCACTGTCAAAAAAATCAAACTCTAGATTCTAATTTTAATTCTTTTCTAATTTATATAATCAATAATTAACGACAAATACAAATTTATTAAATAATTGAAGAGTGTAAAGAAGTATGTCACAATGGTATGCTATCTTTTACATTGCAAAAATCTTTTAATACGAAAATCAACAATCGATAACAAAAGAAAGCAAGTAAGAAAAATATATCAAAGATTTTATTATAATCCAATGAAATTAATTGCAATATAAATAGAATATAGAATTCTATGGTAAACAGAAATGAAATCCCACTAAATCACTAGAACGAAACACATTCAAAGACAACACAAACACCGTTTAATTTCGAGGTTAAATTATATAACAAAACTATAACCGCCATGTTACATACATGGTTGATTATAATCATGGTTGCCACCCGTATCATAGGAAACAGTTTAACAATATTAACTTTTGCATGAAAGTAACGATACCAAGTGTAATAATTCTCTCGTTGAAAGTTACAAGCCCAAGCTTACGACTAACGCATTTCCTATGAAATTTATGACATTGTGCGAGCAGAACAGGTGGATTGTAATGACAGATCGATATGCATCTCAACTAAATCCAATCTGTTTCAGCATCAGTTTCCTCCGGCGCTTCAATTTCGATTCGCTCTAAACATTAGCCGTGCTTGCATTGGCACATGTAAAGCGGCCTCTGGTGGTTGTGTGCACGAAACCTCGGCATATACGAACCACTGTGTGCCGACTTGTTTGCCTTCGAGCATAAACAACCGGGACACATGTATGCATGTAGGTATATACTATTTGCATTCGTGAACTTGGACGTCGGATTAAGGAGTCACGCTTTCAGTTTTCTCCTGGTAATTCTCGTGCTGTGCCGTTAAATTTGCATTGTGTCTACGAGAATATTCTACGAGAATATTTTCCCGTCTACAAGAAAATTCTTATCTGTGTTCGATGTGCTTTTAATTGTGTTATTTTCAAGGTTTCACACGGAATCTGATGAAAACTTACATAAAACACGGAATATGAGTGAGTATATAATTTTTATTTATCATTAAATAGAAAATATTTTATTATAATAATTTTAAGTTTTTTCTAAATAATAATTAATCATCTTTAATATAAAATTAAAAATTTGAATAAATTTGTTATTTTATCTGATCATTAATTTAATAAATAGAATATTGATGACAGAATGTGAACGAGCTAATCTATATACATTTATTGCAAACTCTAACCTTTTTTGGCGAATAGTTTTTCAAAAAAGAATTCACATATAATTAATGATAAAGAATTCTGTGATCAAATATAGTTATTTGATTTTTTATGATTTTATAATATTATAGTAGATAAATATAAAATATTTTAAATTATATTATTAAATTATATTATCATATGCAAAGATAATAAAATAGGTTATAATAAAAAAGATTATACATATCGATAGAATAGAAAGAAAAGAATAATATTTGGCATCAATTGTATGTGCAAGTTCAATATTTTGATTTGTGTAAATTTTATATTTCAAGGCACAATTTTCGCTGTGCATTGGACTAGGATTTTATATTTTCGATCGTTTTGACGGTACTGTTTCCAAATCTCCACGATTTTCGTTGACCGTATTTTTGTTACATTTTCCTCTCTATTGATCTCGAATGTTGTGATTTGAAATGCTCTTGATTCTTTTATGCTCGTTGCAGTTTTCAAATGTTTCATTTCAATACAAAATTAATCATCTGTGTCAATTTGAAGAATCTTATATTCGTAATTATATTTTTACGAATTTTTACGAATCATTCGATTTAAATTTTTCGATTTTTTAGTTTCTAAACGAATTTCTTCAAAAATCAATCATTAAACTAATTCTGATAATTCTTTTTTTTATTTTTTTTTTAATTTAAAAATGAAATTTCTATTAATCTTTAACTCTATATTTCTATATTTCTTCGATTTCCATTAACATTGAATATCGAGATTCGCATTTTCGATTTTCGTACTGTACATTCTGTTTTCAGTGTCTCTCGATTCATATCGATACAGAATCCTACGTACACTGTTCAGATGTTTGACTTATCTACGTCTCGATAGCTAGGTAACCAAAACTCAAACCACGATGATTTGTCACATAGATATGACATTGGCGATTAATTACAATTAATCACTGGGATAGGTTATGTTTCGAGAGATACTCGAAGCTCGAATTAGCCGGGATGTAGTTGGTTCAATGCGCAAAAGCATGTATACCTAACCCTTGTTAACGCGTGTAATCAAACGTATCTCTGATTCACAACTCTTCAATCATGTGTTAAATTCATATTTGTATCGATAAATCTTATTACAATTTTATTTTTTTAGTTTTTTTAATTGCAATCACCATTATATTATCTATATTAGCTTCCAATACAATATCTGTAAATAGTACACGAAAATCATATATTTGTGTCATACATCTTTTTATTAAAATTTATCTCGTACAAAATTTTCGTACATTTACGTACAAAATATTCTATGTTAATTCATGTGTATTGCATTTAACAATGCAAACTTTCGCGAAAACAAAATTCAATTACGTGAATAGTTCATTACCCGGTAAAATTATATCTTACAATGTTGCGATTCTACGAGTGTCTGTGAGCCCTGAACTTCTATATCATTTCGCTCATGTTAACATGGTTTTTGGTGTTCGTTCGTTCTTTGTAATGGAAATTCGCAGAGAATATTATTTTACGCGTATATATATATATATATATATATATATATACCTGTGTAAAATCAGTTGCGATAAAATTATTCGCCATGACATAGTTGCATAAGTAACTTTATCAAACTCGTATATCGTTCTGCCCATATTATCATTTACAATATTCATTGTTTGTAATAGAAAGTTTCGAGGATCATTTTTCTTTCTTCTTCTCTCTTTCCTACTTATCATCTTTTCATTTGAAAAACAATTTTCTTCTTTCTCTTTTTATTTTTGTCTAGTATGAAAAAGGGTATTTTTTTTTCTGCGGGTAAAGACAAAAAGAAAAGAAGGGGAAAAAATATAAATACGGAAAATTTCATATGAAATTCACGGTAGATTGAATTTCGAAATATCGATAAATGGCGGAATGGCAATCACGAGAAATGGCGTGCCAGTCAACGTGTTAATCAGATTTGATAAAATTGTTATACAGTTTTTATTCGAATTCCGTGTGAAATTCCAAAGAAAAAACATTGTGTGTCCAATGAGATCGGTCGGAAATTTCGATTTAAACTTTAATAAAGCTTTGTTTTGTTTAACGGTGAAAAGAAAACATCAATCCAGTTAGAGTATTTAATTATCCGATTCTCGATTAAAATGAAATATAACGTTTGAATCCTTATTGATACAAAGAGAAGAAAATTAGTAAAGAAGAAGCGAAAAAAGAAAAAGTTAAAAAAAAAAAAAAGAAAAAAAATGACAAAATATTTTATTTATTTAATAAAATTTGTAATGGAACGAAATATTAATCCATAAATCTTTCGTACTCGTACTTAATAATATCCTTGCTCGCGTTATTGCACTCTGATGATATCATATTTTAACGGAATACGATTTCTTTGTAGCAGATGATTGAACATGTTTCTATAGGAGGAATGACGTACGAAGAAAATTACGTCGGAAAGGAATGCATGAATATCGTATCTGAAGAATCATGCGTACGCTTTTCTAGTTCGGTGCACAATTGAACCGAATAAAACTCAAGGAAAAATCTGGAAAAACTGGAGAATGCAGCTTCATAACAAAGGTCTTTTGTGCAATGAACGTTATTCCTCCATTGAATGCTATTACAGACTGCATACGGCTTTTACAATTCTACTTCTTGCGCGCATTCGCAAATTTTCACCACTTTTGAATGCAATTACTTCCTCTCTTTTCACTTCCTTTTTTTTCTTTTTTTCTCTTTTTTTTTTTCACTCTTTTGATACTTATCGCAATCATTAAAGAAATAATTCGATTATATTCGTCGATGAATCTAAAAAAATAATCATAATTAACGTCTGTATATCTAATCCAAAAATTTTAAATCTTTTATAACATCACTTTAAACTTGTATACTATATACTTTATTTTTTACATCATTTGTTGAGTACTCAAAATTAATTTCAAAACTATAAATTTTTCTTTGATACAAAAATAAATTGGATTATAAAGGGTTAATGTAAAGGTTTATATAAAACGCGATAAAACGAATAATAATTACAAAGTTTCGCATTTTAATTCTTATAGCATAATTATATTTTTACAACAATATTCTTACTTTCGGTGAGCCAAATTTATGCGATGCTCATTTTTCAAAAATATTCCACGAAGAAAAAAAAACTCTGTATTTTCCTTGCATTATACACGCGTATTACGACTATTTTGTGGAATCGTAAAAACTTTTCGCGAATCGTAAAAAAGCATGACTCCATGGACGTTTTCCATGAGTTCCAACGTGAAACGGAAGTCGAACAGTCGAAACGCGGGAAGATCACGCGATACGAAAATAACGCCGTTCCGTAATACGTGTAATTAATAAAGATATTAATTAAATCATCCCCACTCCCCCTCGTCGGATAGATCCGACATTTACAACAGTATTTATCCTGGTACGGAACCGTGAAATAAATGTTGCTCGCGTTACATGCGATGTTAGTTACGGAATTCGGGTCGTTCTCCAATGGCGAAAGACCTCGGCTAACGTTTAACGAATGTTCCCACGTGTAATCCGATTTACTTTTACTTATCACGCCGTTCAAACACTTGGAAATATTTGCATCGCAGCCTAGGTGGGACGCCTAGGTGAACTTCGCGCGGGGAGGGGAATTTTGGCGTTTCGACGTAGCAGAAATGTTTTCTGCTAATTTATCGTTTCACGGTGCCAAGAACAACGCGAATTATTCGACGCGTTAACTGTACATAGTCGATTTTCCACCGACGAGTTTCGACCAAATGGTCCGTGTTTCCCAATTTTTTTTTTTTTTTTTTTGAACTACTATCATCTTTTTTTGCGATAATCGAACCGTAGATTTTTTTTTCGTGATTCTTTCGTGATTATTAGACGAGGTATTTGCTCGTGCATTTATTTTATTTCAAATTTAAATGTACGAAGGTATGCAGAAATATGTAAAGTATAGCAAGATGAATATGTAAAGCGAGTTTAATCATCATTTATGTATAAAATCATATTTTTGTATAAATATTCGTAATTACATAAGAATATATTTTTATCGGTGAAGTAAAGTATAGGATATATTTTATTTTTAAAAAAGAGATAGTGGAAAATCTGCAATTATCGCGATTTTCGCATATGTTGTCAAGAATATTTTTTCAGGGGATAAACTCCAAGGGATTTTAATTTTTTCTTATTGTTTAAAAAAATAACGAAGAAGAATTCTTTTTATAATAGAGTTGGCATACGTTTGGAATATTTGATCATTTAATGAAAAATATGTTTGAAACTTCAACATGTGGACGAAAGAAGGATTAAAATCTCTCGAGGGATTATCTCCGAGAAGGATATTCTCGACGGCATATATCAAGATCAAGATCATCGGAGCTTCTACCTTCCCCAAAATTAATGTTTACCTAAAAACTTGCTTCCGCAAATATAAAATATTTAATATGAATGATCATTCAATGGATATTTTTTTTTTTTTTTAAGATCCGTCGCGATAGATCATAAATCACTTTTATCGTTTGCCTAACATTTACCTGAAAACAAATATAATATATTTAATATAAATGATCGTACGACGTATCTTTAATATTTTTTTTCATTCCTATTTATAGGATATTTCTTACCTAATATTGAATAATATTTACCTAAGTCCTAGCAAATACAAAATATTTAATATGAAGCATAATTTAAATACTTTTTATTCATATATTCAAATACTTTTCCATTGTAATAAATTATTTCTGCCTATTATTATATATCCACGTAACCATAAAAAAAATGAAAATAAAAAAAAGAAAGAAAATTTTTATTGCAAAATTTCTCATAATTAAATAAAACGGTAAAATAAAATGCGCAATCCCAAAAAAATCGATTTGCGATCGGTGTAAAAATTTGTTGTTTATAGGCTAACTAAAATCGTGTGTTACGGGGGCGGAAATTGACGCGGAAAATTTCGAATGCTGAAGTACACAAGATTTGAAACGAACGAGGAAGGGGTGAAACGTTTAAATCCGCGGCTGGTTTGTTCTACACCGGGCTTAATGATTCCTGGCAAACGTTGAACTATTTTCAAACCAGAGGAATTAAAATGAAACGTTAATAGCTACGATCATGAGAACGAACGGGAATTCAAGAGGTGTAATACGGTTTTCAGCTATTTCGTAATAAGCGGTTTACTACGATAAATTATTTTTATTCTTGAAAGATTGATTATATAAAGATGATGGAATAAAATAAATAATAGTAGGACGAAACGCTTATATAAACGCTCGCTATCTTTTTTATGAGATAAAGAAATTTTCCAAGATTTGATATCTTTTGAAATAACTTGTAATATAAATTATTCTCCTTTATCAAATTTGATATAATAATTAAATATAAAACATACCGATACTATATAAATTTATTCCGATTTATTTATTAATTTTCCAAATAAAATTTATCAATTTATTAAATCTTGTTTCTTATCAAAATATAAGATCAATAAATCAACGAGATGATAATAATAAATAAAAAGAATAAATTTTGTTTGTCATAAGTTAATTAAATATAATTGTAGAATTCTGAAATATGATATTTTTTTTATTTTCTTGCGAAACGGCAAAAAGTGGAAAAAAAAGTCGTTTTTTGCCATGAACACTTCGTTTATATTCCACGACTATGAAAGCCATTGAAATCCTGAAAGCAGACTTCATCATTCGGGGTAGTAAAATCGCCTAAGCTTCTAAATTACCAAAATCCAGGGATTTGCAATCCCTTCGGGCTAAAAATTATT
The DNA here is from genome assembly GCF_014066325.1 of Apis laboriosa. NCBI lineage: Eukaryota > Metazoa > Arthropoda > Insecta > Hymenoptera > Apidae > Apis > Apis laboriosa. The sequence goes on from NW_025224330.1 coordinate 252,707, forward strand.
CAGACACGTTGACAACCACCGAGATCCCAGAATCGTGCATGTCCACAGGATTACCAAAAACTCCAACGATACACTGAAATTGTCCGTGTCGCAAAACTTCTACTATAAAGTTTCATTCCAAATCCAAAATCACGCACAACGTAGAATTTTTATACCAAATTGTAATTAAATTTAGAATCATTCAGAAGATAAAATTTGGATAACAATTTGCTTTGAATGCTAAATAATCGAAGATTTATGTATATTCTCTCGAGAAATTTTAACATCTAATATCAAATATACATACGAATTATTCCTATATATAAATATAATTTATTATAATCATCACGCATATAATCCACTATTACATACACATAAATTGATTTGATATTTTTCCACATTTTTGAATAATTCTACTCCTTCTCGATCTTATCAACAATCAAATCTATCTCAATTCCCACCACGTTCCTTATTTCTGTATTCTATATAATTTCGTATTATTTTATAACTTCGTCTCGAGTGTGTTTAATTCTAAACTTTCCGTATATTGGCCTCGTCCAACAATAAAGCTCCACCCACGCGTTCACGTTCCCTTTATCGGCATTAATAGGAGAATAAAAGTACTATCCAAACGAACCGAGAGAAATATATTTTTAGTTCATTATTCGAGTTTAGGATATTGCTTAAGTTTTTTTTTTTTTTTTTTTTTTTTTTTTTTTTTATAGAATTATTTGTCACGTTCCTCGTCCCCTTTTATCGTATTTTATGAACGTCGAATCATTCGACGATTGAACCGGTAGTAATCCACTGTGTGCTATACATTCCTGAAATTCAGAAACTAGGTATATTGAGTTTCGCGTGTGCGATATGATCTATACCAACCATCATCAATCCAATTCTACACGCATCTGGTATCAGAGATCCAGAAGTCATCTGTATCATGTTCTACAAGTGGGAGACTGTAATATATATATATTACATATATATATATATATATATAGGTCACGAAGATAAATCGCGTTTGCATCAGAACTTGCCATGCCAAAATATCCTTTATTATACGTGAGAAATCATGAATTAAGATGTGATTGGACATGAAGTTCGTATCCTAATTTCTAGGGATCCCTAGTAATTTGATCTTCGATTAAACATCTCGAGATTCTTTTTAAAAATAGAACAAATTATTAATTATAATATTTCTTAAATTTTACTAATCTTTTTCTATTTTTCTATAATAATAAAATCTAATATTTTTTTTTTTTGTGAAATTTAATATAAAATTACAAGTATAATTTCTTTACACGAATTAGAAATTTTTATCACTCGTAAATTTTAATAAATCCGTCGATCTTTACGAGATCATAAATTTTCAAGTTAAGTTAAAATACAAGATAAACAGATATTATATATCATAAAATTTGTGACGAGAGGATGTAAATATTAAATGAATATATTCCTCTCTAAGAAGATTAATATTACCTTCGCAACAATGTATTTTCATTTCGGTGAATATAATCTTGTTTGGATAATCTGGTTTGACTGTATGTTTACATACATATATAAATGTCATGTATTTGCCTATACAAACATACATATATATATATACATAAATATATATATATATATATATATATATATATATATATGTATGTATGTATATATACATAAATACATATATATATAAATATATGGTAATAGAATTGAATCGTGAACACAGGAATGGTAGCGAAATGATTTTAACCCCTTAATGTCGGCCTCGATACATAGTGTAAACCGCATACTGCTTCGTGTGTCGTCTATTATCGAAGCTATGTAATATAGATCCCTGGAGATGTAACTGTACCACTCCATTATGTACCATCCAGTTCATAGACCGTTCGAAACTCTTGTTAATACAATATAAAGCACCTGCGCCTAAATTTTGAAATATTGTCGGACGAAGGAGAAAAAAAATTTCGTTTCTAAAAAAGGAAAATACGCAGAAAACGAGGATATAATTCTTCTCTCGATACGAGGTTGAGAATTAAAAATTTATGTTAAAGCATGTCTGTTAAACTAAGATCAAAAAAGAAATATCAATTATTCGATCAAATTGAAATTAAGTTTTCGTGAGATTACGATATAAAAATATTCAGATACGTAAATTTGATCGATCGTCTGATTAATTCTAACAAGTATTTTTAAATATCCGTAAGTTTTCTCCTCTTATGATGGATAGCTTACATGGTAAATTAAACTGTTCGGCCAGATTTTTCTTGACAAGCTTTGAATCACGAATTGATTATGATTTATTCGATACACAGGTCCATGCGCGAATTTTCGGAATTAAAATTTATCGCTAAGAGTAAGAATTTTTTTTAAAGCTTTATTTCGAAGGAAGAAGCGAAAGAATGGATCGTATTGAAATAATATTAAATTACACCATTGGAACTGTTCATTTAAAAAATATTTAATCCGTCGCGTCAAGTTTCTTTCCTCTCTCTCTCTCTCTCTCTCTCTCTCTCTGTCTCTTTCTTCTTTTCTTATTTTCGAGATTCCTTGGATATACTATGCTCGAGAGCTTTACGGTCTCTTACTCTTACGAGAATAAGTTTTGATGGAGTTACTTTCTTGAAACGAAATTAAAAGAGACTCGAACTTGTTAAATCATCCCCAGTCATATAATGTACTGTAACTGTTAAAAAGAGTTAAAGGTACTTTAAAAGTATTGATTATTACGTGATAACAAACTCAACAAATCTTTCCAACTATACAACGCAAAGGATATTTCATTATCTCGTGTTGCGAGTGATGAACTCGAAACAAGAAGAATTTTCACGCGATCGACAATGAATAGCAATAGAGAATAACTACGTGTAACTAGAGAATATGTCTAAGAGAACACGCTCGGCGATTATCGAGATTCGAAGTTTAAAGAGAATAGCGGATACAAGACTTAAAGAGAATTGCAAATATGTAGATCACGGGGTTAAAATACTCGCACAAAGCTTTAGATCGTTGCATATGAAATTGGTTTCTATAAACCTCGAAGAGTACCAATACCACTCATCAAATTTTCATCTATTCGTCATAATTATAAGAATCGATTAATATCATCGGAGAAGAATTAATCTGCTATAACAATAACATTCAAAATAATTTTCTAAAAGATATATTTAGAACGTCTGATATAATCATCGATACTCCGTTCCATTCGATGAAATGAAAATTTTAGAGATATTCCCATAATATTCGGATAATTAGCAAACAATTTCATCAAAACACGAATCACATTGTTCTAGAATATTTCATCCAAATAACATAGGGTATTGTGCGAATTTCGACATGTTATTGTTTTAACCACAATACGAATTCATGAATTAAATCAAAACAATGTGCGTTCTCTTAATTGTTCAATAATTGCTATTTGTTCCACTCATTACGCGTGTTTAAACTAATGATCTGACTTAAAATAGACGATATCCGCAATAGTCTATTTTCAATTCTCCCTTAACAATCTTTTATTATTATATCGCTTGATCGACATAAAATGTCAGCATCGATATAACGATTATTTCGAAATATCAAAGTTCAAAACAACATTAATAAACATTAATGAGCAAAGAAAGAAAGAAAGAAAGAGGAAATAAATTCATCAGATTACAAAGAGAGTGTATAATATTCACGCATCATTGTTACGATGCGGACAGACATGTCTGCTCGTTATTTTCAATCCAGCATCGTATGGCTGACTGTTCTGCGCATCGATCAATAATTTAGCAAAATCGACGTAATTGCGACGTGCCGACGTGCTAAAATTAGAACAAAAATTATCGGTCGGCGCGGTGACGTTACACCGGCACCGAATGACCAAAGCATCTTTCCACGTCCTTTCCCTTCTTCTTGTAAACGGTTAGCTAAAAACTTTCATCGTAACTCGATTTACAAAACGGCTGAAAGTATCATCTTTCACTTCGTCGAACGTCCATCGATCGAAACTTTCCAAACTCACTCCTCGGCTACTATTATCCACCCTCGGTCTCATCTATGTATATCAATTCTCGTTCGCTGAAATCGAGCGGCTGCTTTTACCATCTTAGACCATCTGAGAAATATAATGACAATAAATATTGTGGCAAGGAACGCTGTCGCGTAAAATAGAGTGAACTCGAGATGGAATCTATCGAAGATTTTACGAAAAACGATTATACAGGGCAAGTTTCAATCTTGTAGCTTTTTTTCAATAAAAATGTCGTGTAATCATTTTAATCGTCGAATTTTTTAAATATTTATTATTTGAATTATGAATTTTTCTATTTTTATGAAATTATTTCATTTTTGAATGATGTGTTTTCAAAGTGTCTATTTTTTATTTTTTATTTCTTTTTTTTTTTTTTAAGATAATTATTTCTTTCGATCAATAATTCTCTTTGAATTTCCATATTTCCATATCTTTATCTAAAGGGAACATCGTGCTTCAAAAATAATCGCAATATTTTCCAGTAATAAAGTAATATAATCTACAATTTAATTCGATCCTTTTAAATAATTTCCAAATATTTCCGATTTGTTCCAATTCTCAAACTTATCAATAAGTTATCGATAATGACAACTTCCCTTCGTAAAAAGGCATCGATCTGAACTTATTTATCGTTAGACCTACCCAAATCAAATCGAGAGAAAAGTTTCCTTTAAAAACGAAAAATTCCAAAAACACGAGAATAATATTCTCTCGATCTCTCTCTACGAGACAATCCATATCTCCAGCGTGTCTTCGCTTTCTCTTATCGCCCTCGTTGCAACCCTTGGACGAAATTCGTGGAAAAATTCGTGGCACGCATCCCGAATGCCAGAAACATCGGTGGCCAATGGAAACGCGGTCGTCGGGGCAAACGGGTTTAATCTTTCACGATGTTTAACCGCGGTCTTTCGCGGCCAACCGGCCAGTTTCGTCGAGTTTTAACTCGACAACCCGGCCAACCCTGTCTCCGGTACACGCCACCGATCTTCCGTTCCTCGTGGAATACCAGCCGCGTAACGAGAGGCTCGCGTGCCACGGTGTGATTAAGGGGGCACCCGTCGAATCTCGTGCGGAGCGTTGCAGAAACGACATACGAGATCCGAAAAAGTCGGGAACCCGCCTCATCAGATCATCCCCCTCGACTAATCTCGCGATTAATCAAGCGGGGCAGACAGCCGGGGCCTGAAATTTATCGCGACGAACCGCGAGAAACCACCCCCCACCCTCTCCAAATTTTACCTTTACCTTTACTTTTATCTGCTCGAACAGAGAAGTATATAGAAGTATCTTCTTTTAGATTCCGCGAGGTGCATAATAAGCATCTTCTTAGGGGGTTGTTAGTGCTTAGGGGGTTGGTTGGAGGGGAGGGTTTGGATAAATAAGGAGATAAGGAGGTTGGGATACTAAACGAGATTATTATATTGTCGGGAATGGAGGGATGATTTTATTCGAATATCATCGTAAAATGAAGAAAGGAAAGGATTCGAGAAGGGAGAGGGAAGGTTTTGGATAAAAAGAATCCATCTTGCAGTGCCGTTGTATCATTTACAACGCTGCTGCGAGCTATTGTTCTTGTAAAGTATTTTTTGTGTGTCTGTGTGTCTGTTTTCCTTCTTCTCTTCTTCTTTTTTTTTTTTTTTTTTTTTTTTTTGATTCTCGCGTTTTTACCCCCTCGAGGCATGCACAAATTACGTCGCGATTGAAATCTCGAAAAATATTCGGGAAGATTGTTTTCTTTCCGTATATTATCTTTCGGTATAATAATAATTTTTCGCCGTTTAAAGTACAAATTTTTTAACGGGTTAATTTTTATAAGTTATTAATACAACTCGTATTGAAAAACTCGATGGGTTTCTTTGAAAGATAGAGAGAAAGAAAGAATCACTCGAACGATCGTCTTCGAAGTCCGTCACCCATGCACATCGCGAAGGAGCGATGACAACGCGTCAATCGTGGTGCTCCTCGTCGAACGAGGAAGACACTCATTAACGCCAACACGTGGAATGGAGGGGAACTGGTTCAAGGATAAATTGTATAAAGCCGCCCGGGGCGGTAATCGATACCAAGTACATTGCGATCGCTTTCAATTACCGCCACTTGCCACCCGTGAAAAATAAAATCGCGACCGTTACCCGAGGGACCGTGGCCAAAGGGTTGAGGGGAGGAAAAAGAGCAAACGGAAAGGAAAGAAAAAAAGGAGCGTAGAGAAAAACACACACACACACACACACACATATAACGAAAGGAGAAGAAGGGTACAGAGAAACGAGGAAACGAGGAAACGGCGCGCGAGAAAACGGAAAACCGAGAAAAGAGGACGACAAAACTGGGATCGCGGGGCAAGCTCTCGTTAATTACACCCGGTATAATGTCTCGTAAACGTGTTGTTACACGCAGCTTACGTGTACGCGCGTAACACGCGCAGCCGAGCGTTAATGACGACGGAGCGTTGAAGCCACCCCTCCCCCTTCCCTCCGTGAAAAAGAAAACGCGACCACCCCNCTCTCTCTCTCTCTCTCTCTCTCTCTCTCTCTCTCTCTCTCTCTCTCTTTCTCTCCTTCTCTCGTTAAATCGCCGAGGCGTATCGCGAGGCGTGCAGCATCCGCGCGCCTGGACTGGAAATTGTATTTTCCAGGGCGGAGGTCTGGAGAAGTTTCATCCATCAAAGGGGTCGCGCGGCGAAGGTTGATGATGGCGTTGCGGTTTTCCAGGAAAAGGGAGGGGAAAGCGGAGGAGGAGTTGTGGAGGTGGTGGCGTGGATTTTTCATTAATCATCCCTCGACTCGAGGGACGCGAGGCCTGGTCCTCCGATATTTCTAATCGAATCGTATCGCATCATCCAACGGCGGATGACAGATGGCCGCGTTACGCCTCCCCCTGCCTCCCCTCCTGTCTCGAGCGCTCGGACGACACTTGTTGAAGCGCGCGTTTCCTACGTCATCCAATTACAAATCCCTGCGGTCACTTTATCGCCGGATAGAAACCGGGCATTGGAAGGGAAGTTGTAAATTAATTTACCTGGGGGTGGGGGAGAGGGACAAATGCCGCGTTCCATCCGTTCATCTCCGTTCCAGGTGAATTCCAGGTTTTGGCGACGAGTTGGCGGGTTCGTTTATGGGGGATGGATAATATGATACATGGCGGTTGCTGATACGGTTACGGGGCAGGGGGAGGATTGATGAATTGACGCGCGAAAGATACGAGCGATCGTCTCCTTCGTCGTATCGAGACACGATACGAGGTTTCGATCGAGTTTATTATTGCCAACCCCCTCTTCTTTTTTTTTTTTCTTTTAATTTCTAGGGAGGAGGAGAGGGAGGAGGAAAAAATTAGGATGGCGCGTGTCCCGTCGGATGAATGTCGTCCCTATCCTATTCTCGACCGATTCATTCGGTTCCGCGAATTCATTCGAGAAGGAATGGGGGAGGGAGATGGGCGAGAGGGAGAGGATAAAAGAGGACGAGGGAAGAGGAACTCGCATCGAAGGGAACAATAAAGACGATAACGCGGACGATGAAGAGGACAATGGTGTAAGGGGGGTGGGAGAGGGGAGCGGCGGATAATGGGAAGATCATTATTTTCGACGAACAAAGTCCCGTCCACGTCGTCGCCGTCTCGTCGCCTTCGCCTAAGCGCGCCTTAATTAACATCTGCCCCAATTAGAATGGTTCCGACCGAAAGGCCGCGCTGCTTTGAATCTTTGCTCCTCGCTCGCGCTCTCCTTGCCCTTTCCTTTCTCCCGCCATGATCTCCTCCTCCTTTTTTTCGCTCTCTTTTCTCTCTCTCTCTCTCTCTCTCTCTCTCTCTCTCTCTCTCTCTCTCTTTCTCTCGTTCCTTTCCGTCCTCCCCGCGTCGACTAACGCGTCGTAACAGTGACCCGATTGTTTGCTTTACCACCGACATTTTCACAGCGTTGGAAAAAATAAGTACAATACAATAGGGATAGGCGGTTGTCCGTGGCGGGGTGAAACAGCATAGAAATATCGGATATCGAGGCCACGAACCGCTTTCTAACGATTTCTGTGTTAATTGTCGTGGCCAGGAGTCGGAGGCAAAGGGAATTCCGATGGAGCGCTTTTTGATTGAACGGATGGGAGAATAGAAGTGGGAGGGAGGAGTTGGACGTCCAATCGAATTTGGAATATTTACGGGCGGTGTCCCCTTGTCGAAACGAAAGTACGAAATGGAGCAACCGACTGGCAAAAAGTTCGCTTGCGCGGTTTTAACGCCTTCGAAAGGCTATTGAAAGGAACTCGTGTCAAAAGACGCGTCGATAAATTGTTCGATTTTCGTTTCCCGAAGTTCGTCTTTTTTTTGACGATGAAAATACCGTGTCGCTTTCACGAGAGAGAATATTGCGTCGGTTTGTTATTTTTCAATCTCCTTAACCCTTTAATCGGGGAAACACGAGTTAAGTCCCTCTCTTGACTTGCCAATCTTTCAAACTCGTTAAATTTTTCTTTCTTTCTTTTATACGTTCGCTGCTTTTCTACGTGTTTGTCCCCGTGTGTCAACAACTTTTTAAAAATAAATCAATCCTTTTTTTACACTTGAAAAGTAATCGATGTAACTGAAATCGTCTCTTTCTAAATTGTTTTCTACGATTATTATGTTACTTGTAAAAATCAAAAAATTCATCCTAACAAATTTATCAATCCTGCTTAATTAAATTCTTTATTTTAACAGATTTTGCTATTCGACTGATTATATTGATCATTAGTCCTGCCATTAATAAATAAACAATTATTCATTCCATCGATTATCACCAAACACTGAGCAAAAATAAATTTCCGTAAAAAGCTCTTCTCGCCGAGAAACAAACGATCGATGCATCATTACCATGCCCGAGACACGAGAGACAAGGAAAATCCTCCACAATAATTACAAAATCAATAGGCAAAGTGCCCATTTCGAATTCGTCGACGATTCGTCGTCGAAAGATGTCTAAGTGTCGACGATTATTTCCCTTCTGATTGAATGTACACCGTGTTAACGCATTCGTGGAAATTTCTTTTTTAAAAAATTCTTTTAAAACTCATTTTCAAAGCGAACGTAAAAATTTGAACGTAAAAAAATTCATTCGCGAAAAGAGAATAAATAATTGCTTCGTTTAACTCGACTTAACTTAAATCGCTTAATAACAAGATTGATTTAAGTTTTCGTGAACGCGATTAAATAATACATTTTACGCACATTCCTTTGCGCGTTCGAATATTTAAATATATAAAATATCACACGATATTGCTTATAATCTAATAATATTAATCGATATTTCTATGCATCGATCTTCGTGTTTTCTTTTTTTTTCGACTTCTTTCCACTAAAATCAACCCTCGAAAAGTGTTCTACGTACAACTCATCGATAACACATCACCCTCGTGTAATCGAACGAAGAGAGAGAGAGAGAGAGAGAGAGAGAGAGAGAGAGAGAGAGAACAATCCGCGCACTCGAATCCTCCTTTTTCCATTTTTTTTTTTTCCTCCCCCACTCGCCTCAATTTGTCGAGGGATATTAATCGCGAGCGCGATAACGTCGTTGCTGTTGCTTCGTGCATGACAAACGAGACTGATATAGCACGCCTGCACGAGGCGGCAAGTTAAACAGAGAGGCGTATTTATTCTACGTGTTCCAACTGCTTTCTACAAATTAACTTTCCACGGAAATGGATAGGCAACGGGACAGAGTCCCGTGGCGTGAAGACAAAGACGGAAAGGGAGGGTAAAGGGAGACGGAAAGGAGAAACGGGCAGAGATGGAAATATATACAGGGTGGTACGTAATTTATGGGAGAGAGGAGAGACCAAGCAGATTCTGCCTCTGCTTCGAGATAAAAGGAAAATGAATAGAATAGAATTTTTGTTCGCTTCGTTTTTCTTCGAGTGAAATTATTACCCAATTCTTGATCAAATTAAACTATTGTTTTCGAGAAATATCTTACAGAATATCTTACATTTTTTTTTATTTAATAATCGTTCTATCAACGATTCATTCGTATCCTATTAAATCGAATTTGCTCAATCATTTGATATAAATTTTGATATAACTTTCTTACTTTTCGAAAATTTCCTCTAAGGAAATTTCCTTATCCTTCCTCCCCGTTTTTTCGAGCCTATATCTATATATTCGCATCGAATTTCGGGGCCATCCTGTATACAAGAAAGAGGAACAAGAGAGAGTAGTGTTAAACGGGTAGTGGGAACGACTGCATCAAAACAGTGGGGCTGTCACACGGCATCCAATTACCTTCGAATCACGTACGTTACCGTTAACGTTCTTAATTATCCATCCCGTGGGCGGGAAAGTTTCACTCCGTGGACGATCCGTGGAAAAGTTTAAAGCCGGCCATCCCCGTCCTCGTCCTCGGCTAACGAAAATTGCTCGTCGCGTCGAATTATCGAGTTTAACCTGTCGGTAACGGCCATCGGTTCCCAACGGTTCACTTTTACCCTAATGGTTTCACGTTTTTGCCACATCACCCTCGCTGTCCCCTCCCCCTCCCCAACAGTTCTCGACTCGAGCAGCTTTTCGTTTCGACGACAGCCGCTTCGATTTCGATCGAACGAAGGAGGGAGAGGGTGGCTTTCGATGCTTTGACGTTGTTACAATGCGGTGAAAATTGAATATTCTTTTTTCTTTTTTTTTTTTTCCCCTCCCCTTTTCTTCACCGAAAGCAATCGATCCACGGCTAATAGTTTCTCTTTGATTGTAAAGGGCGTGAAAACGTTTCGAAGTTTCCTTTTTTTTTTTTTTTTAATGCACAACAAGTGTTTGTTGCTTCAACGTGATATTTGGATTATTATTCCGTTAGACGAGCACGTTCGATGTTTTTCCAATCGTGTCAACCAAAAATGGTTTGTTTTTTAAATTGTTTTTTTTTTTTTTTTTTTTTTTTTTTTGGAAAATTATAGGGAACAGAAAGTTTCGTTAAAAAGATAATGATGATTTTATCGATGAGAAAGTTTTATCTGATATAAAATTACAGGGAAATAGAAAGATGATCGTATATTGTATTGAATTTATTTTGAGATAGGGTGTGGATTATATTGCAAATATTCATATATTTTCGTGAATATAATTACGTGAAATGAAATCCGAATGGATATTCGTTAAATTTTATAATGGATATATTTCATACGTTTCTTGCATATTAATTGTACTTTTTTTCCTATTTTAAATAATAACTTCCTATCTTTCTGTATAAATGCGATATAGAAATATCCGCGATCTAATAATAACTATTATATCCGTGTATAGACAATAAATATAGATAGATGTAAATGCATATCACAGATCGATATCCTAGTTCTACTATTAAGATTAATGCTTTAATGGACTGAATCGGACCAAGTTAGCAGGATATTGATTTAACTCGGAAACGTCTTAAACACAATTGGGTTGACCCGAAAAGAATGAAATTTTAATAATAAATTAAGATAACGAATGATATAAATGTCGGGATAAAATAAATTCGAAATAATCTATATGAATAAATTAATATTTGCCAATTTCGTGTTCGTCGAAATTAAGATATTATAAATTTAAATTAGAAGTGTTTTAGAAAGCTTAGCAGTAGTACAACACAATAATAGTTGAAACAGTGGTCGCATAAATTTTACGTTATATCAGTTGCTCGATTTATTTTAAGACTCGAAAGAAAACTTTTATATTTGTATAAATTATATTTTTTGAAATTTTTCTACCGAAAATCCATCTCATTTACGATTTTCTTACATCAAAGATATCTTTTTTTTTTTTTTTTTGATATGTTATTAACATGTTTCTTTTTTAATTTAAGAGGAACCAATTTTATCTAATAAATCAAAGTGAAATCTTGAGATAACACGTTTCTTTCGAATAATTTAATTTTTTCGTTCGCTTACGAGAAAATTAGAATTTCTCCAGCAAGAGGTAAAAAAAATTGTTATTGCAAGATGTAAAAATAAAGAGATGAAGAGACGGTATAATAGAATTTTATTTCTCTCTAAAAAAAAAAAAAAAATAATTCCCTTTTAATCCAGGTATACAGAGTTACATAAACTCGAGTGTACCAAGTTAAACGTATTGCGTAAAGCTTATTTATAAAAGTCTGACGAATTTATACCGGGTGTTTTCTGAGCTTGTTGCGATACGAGATAAAATGATTATATCCGGGATCTTACGATCTTTTTGAATTTCTCCTACTTCTCAAGGCAGTTGTACGCTTTGGTAAAAATATTTCGGTGAAAAAGCCCTTTCACCATCACCTTATCGACTTCTCGTTGAACCAGCAGATTTTCTATGAAAATTTTGATAAACGCTTAGTCATGGCCGCTGATGGCGGCAATCTATCATCTTGTCTTTCATTTGATATCTTCTTCAATATTTGAATAATCACCCTGTTTATGAAATTGAATTTATTATTTCTCGCCACTTTTATAGCTGAGCCAGGTAGAATAAGAAAAATCCTTTTAAACGGATATATCATAAAAAAAACAGGTCGTAATATCTTCAAGTTCTTTACAACAACTTTGTAAAATATATAAAATAAAAGGTAAAAATATTAGATAAATTTATTTTTCTTTTATTTTATTAAATTTGTTAAGCACAAGGTTGCTGATTGATAACAAAAGATAATACATCAAATATTCATTATACATCAAATTATTTGATTATCTCGTAAAATTTATAACAAATGTCACTAATTGATAATTCATTCATAAGAATTTCATAATTTAATTTAATAATAATAAATTAATAAACTTTCTTTCAAGAGTTCTTTGAGAGAACGTCTTAATTAAAATATATGTTGAACATTTCTTTATTAACCCGATTGTACAATATCATAATTACTTAAACAATTATTCATCCCCTATTAGACACGCGTCGACGTGCCTCGATTCAAATCCAGCTCGTTCTCGCGATATCATTTAATTTCTCGAATGCTCGAATCTTGTGCCGTGGCATTAGCTCGAGCTTGTGCCCATAGAATCCATTCATTTCGAGGTAACTATAACGAAGTGGTGTTACGTTATCTTGAAACGTTCGTCTTGTCCCATCGTAACGAGAAACATTGCGTGACAACGGCAAACTCTATTTCTGCCCTCTGTTCTCATACCATGATGGATCGCAAATCCATATCTTTATAATATGCATCGAAACAATTTATCTACCTTCTGCCCGCAGATCTTTCCAACTTAACTTTGTCGTATCATCGGTGTCGATATCGATCCCGATATCCAATATTAAATGCGAAATTATCATTGATCTTTACTTTAAAGATAAAAAAGTTAATTCATCGCATAAATCAATGATCAATTTCAATGTATATATCTATTTTACGAACCTCGAATTTTCAAATATTTTCGATTAATCGCTATTTCGATCCTCTATTACTAATAAAATATATACAAGATATACGTTATTCCGGCTCTCGAGGGACAAATATATCCGTGTTTTTTCTTGCAAGAAACATTACATTTCGAGAAAAGTGGTATTAATTCAGGAACGAATAAAATAAAGAATATCGATTAATCATTACTGTAGTATCCAATCCAATTTTATTTCTGATCGTTCGAACAATAACAGTATTTCAGTTGTACAAGGACGGAACGATCAAAAAACCATAAAATGCACGAATGAAAAGTGAAATTACACCCTATTCGCTTTTCGTGTTCGATTGTCATAGAATTATCAAAACGACGAAATAATGATAATAATAATCGGTCATTCAAAGCAATTTTAGGAAAATAATCTAAAACAATCTTACCGTCGAGAATGCTTTATTTATGGCATAAATTCCACGTACACCGCGCCTCCAACTTTCCCGACAAGAGTATAAAAAACAAACAGTTTTTATGGCTCGTACACACACACACATATATATATATATATATATATATATACATTCCGACCAGCGACTGGGATTAAGGAATGAGCGGTGCAAGAAGGGTGCGGATAGTGCAACGACGAAGCGAAGGACGAACGAAGAGAGGAGGAGCGGCGACATTGAAATTTTACATATGCATGAGCCATAAACGTGCAAGAATATTTCCGTCGCCGTGTTATCAATCGGCGAGAGACGTAGCAGCGGGAGCGGAAGAAATTCAGCGAGCGAGACAGGGCGGTGGAGAAGGCAGGCGCGTGGAAACCCAGGCATAAACTCTCTCTCTTTCTCTCTCTCTCTTTCTATATATATATTTTTCTTTCCCTCTTTCCACACGCTTCGAGGAGTGCGCGATGAGAAAGAAGTCTGATGCAACCGCAACTGCGTGCGACGTTTATACTCGTATCCATTTTTCCGTCTTCCTCTCCCCTCCCTTCCTCCCCCCCGCCTTTCTCTTCCTCGCCATTCGCCCTTCCCCCTTTCTCCGTCTCGCTCGTAAAGGGGAATAGTTTTCCATCCGAAAGAAACGATGCGTTACGACGAGATGTATTCGCGAAAGTGGCGAAGTTTCGAAATAGGCGATTTTATTACTTATATAGTCGATCGTGTTTTTCCTCTCTCGCTCACGAGAGAGAGAGGGAAGGGGAAGAGTATTTAAAAAAAGAAACGACTGCGATTGAATGGCGTAACGCGCGAAACCGAGGGCGGCGGATATTGGCCCTCGATCCACCACGATCGGTTGGCTGTTTTTCGAATTGAATGGCGCGCTCTCGGAAGCGTTGTCGACCGGATAGAATTTCAAGGTGGCCGTTTCGCGCCACCGGCAGAAAGCGTACAAAGTGGCAGAAATTTGTTTCACGGGCGCGGTCGGTGAAAGGGAAAAAAACGCGGGAGAACATGTCACGCTGTGATCTTTCTTTTGATCCGCCACCGCTTTGTTTCCACTTTGAAGGTCTACCGAATCTGTTTCCCTGTCTCCACCGTTTTCCATTCTCTTTTTTTGTTTCCTTGTTTCGTTTCTTTTCTTTTCTCTTTTTCTCTTTTCTTTTTTTCGCTTTTCGTTTAACAGAGAGAGGAAAAGAGAGAGAGAGAAACGGCAAAGTTTCGCGTTAGTTGTTGCGTAGATCGGCGATAATTCTCAAGGGACGAGCGTAACAAACCGCGAGTTCGTTAGTTCGGTTTCACCCTGTTATATCGTGTTTCACCTATTATAATCCGTGAGAATCGGGTTGATATATCGTTTGGAAATTTCTGTAAGTTGGCTTTGGTTTCTTCCTTTTTAATTTTTCATTGTAATTGGTGGGTACGTTTGCGATGTAATCAAAATGGCGTCCCTTTGAAATTTCGCTTTTTACGGTTAATTGGTTCATTCGAAGATTGTATTCGGCGTGTAATTAAGCTTGAAAGCGAAAAAGTTGAAAATTTGATATGAATTTTGAACGCGTCACTATCGTTTTCGTTGAAACGATCTGCAACGAAATAAATGCAACATCGATCCTAATAAAATTACAAACATTACAAATTACAAATACGAGTTTCAACGTGTTGTTTGCATGTGTGTGACATTTTTATTGTGATCACCGATGAATATATATATATATATATATATATATATATATATGTATTGATAGTATAGTAAAAATTAACAATTAATACGGGACAATGACGAACTTGGCGAGCTCCATTTACCCAATATAACTCGATAATTTCATTCCACGTGTCCATTTATGCATTCAATCTCACGTATCCATTATGCTAAATTTTTTCCAATTATCTATTTATCCAAAGTGTTCGCATCCCCTCTTTATAATAACGATAATATATTATATTTACCAAAACATTTTTTTCATATACATACATCGCTTATTTTTATATCGAACTTCTTTATCTTCGACTTGGCATCTTAATAAATTGCCAATAATTAAAATTATCTTCAATATATCTTCCTTCTCTCAGACAAATTTTTTCATCACACTTTACCCCTTCTAAATTACGATTAATTGAAAATATCCTCAAAATTCTATTTTTCATTAACCATCAGTGTCAAAACGCATCCATGGAGAATAATTTCCGATACACAACCCTCCTTCCCATTAATCGATCAACCAAAAAAAACACAAATTTGTGTTTTCACACAAATTACGTACAACTTACTTTTCGACGCTTGTTCCAACTCATTAATCAAATCTTCCATACAACAACTCATCCCTTCGAGTTTGTATTATTCTACGTACGATCCGCGCATCGCGACTCGATCATACAACAACAATCCCTTTCCTCGTTGATACGCCAGAGAACGAGTTGAGAATCAACGCTCGCTTAATCTTTTTTCACGGGAATAATTACGCAAAAAACCTCCCTCCCCTATTCTAATTCAAACTTATTCTTCACTATACTTATATACTCGGAACTTACTGTTTCCATGAATCATGCCGCCCGCGCACTCCACTAATTTCCGACGACGAGGCGACCCTCCTCCTCTCCTCTCCTCTCCCCCTCCTTCTTTCCCTGCCATTGAAACGAGGCGAGAACAAGAAGAAGCGGAACCGCGTCGATAACCCTCTCCACCAGCCCCCCTTCACACCACCCCCTTCGTGTATTCCACGTCTCGGAGTGCGACGATATTAATATTTTCAACGGCGCACCGGGGGGGGGGAGGAGGGAGGGCGAGGGTGGCGCAACCCCACCGCATTAAAAAGCGCGCGCGGCAACCCTCTCGAGGAAAATGAATAGCCTCTCTCGAAGGAGGGAGGAGAATCGGGTTTCTTGCTACCGCGGCCGAACTTTATCGTCTGGCAAACTTTATCCTCATCGATGAATCTCGTGAAATCTAGCCGAATATCCGTGTTTCCGTCTGGTCGTTAGTAGTGAAAAGCGACAGATTTTCCGGGGGACGGGGGAAACGTGTTCGGTGACGCATTCGTCCGAAGAAGGATCTTTTTTCCTTCTTCTTTTATACGTCTCGCGATTTGCATCCCGTACTCGTTATCGATAATGTTTAACACTTAGATAGTTGGGTGGAGAAAGATTCTATGGGGAAGTTTTCCAAAAATACGAGTGAAATTAAAAGAAATAATTGGAGGAGGGGATTCAATGTTTCTCAACCGATTTATATTTCATTCGTTATTAGGACTTAACATTAGACTATCGTATGGAGAAACGAAAAAGATTTTGTGGCATGGGGAAGTTTTCCAAAAATACGAGTGAAATTAAAAGAAATAATTGGAGGAGGAGGTTCAATATTATTTTTCAATTGATTTATATTTCATTCGTTATTAGTGCTTAATATTAGGTCGTATGAAGAAACGAGGAAGATTTTATAGCATGGGGAAGTTTTTCAAAAATTCGAGTGAAATTAAAAGAATTAATTGGAAGAGGGGGTTCAATATTGTTTTTCAATCGATTTATATTTCATTATTAATATTAGATCATATGGGGAAACGAGGAAGATTTTATGGGGAAGTTTTCCAAAAATTCGAGTGAAATTAAAAAAAATAATTGGAGGAGGGGGTTCAATATTGTTTTTCAATCGATTTATATTTCATTATTAATATTAGATCATATGGGGAAACGAGGAAGATTTTATGGGGAAGTTTTCCAAAAATTCGAGTGAAATAAAAAAAATAAATAAATTTAAAAAAAATAATTGGAGGAGGGGGTTCAATATTGTTTTTCAACCGATTTATATTTCATTCGTTATTAGGACTTAACATTAGATTATCGTACGGAGAAACGAAGAAGATTTTATGGCATGGAAAAGTTTTCCAAAAATTCGAGTGAAATTAAAAGAAATAATTGGAGGAGAAGATTCAATGCTGTTGGCTTTTTCAACCGATTTATATTTTATTTGTTATTAAAGCTTAATATTAGATCGTATGGAGAAACGAAGAAGATTTTATGGGGAAGTTTTCCAAAAATTCGAGTGAAATTAAAAAAAATAATTGGAGGAGGGGGTTCAATATTGTTTTCCAACCAATTTATATTTCATTCGTTATTAGGACTTAACATTAGATTATCGTACGGAGAAACGAAGAAGATTTTATGGCATGGAGAAGTTTTCCAAAAATTCGAGTGAAATTAAAAGAAATAATTGGAGGAGGGGATTCAATATTGTTTTTCAATCGATTTATATTCCATTCGTTATTAGGGCTTAACATTAGATCATTGAATGGAGAAACGAGGAAGAAGATGGTATAGGAGAGTTTCGTTTACGAGCGAATCGAAATTTGTTTTCAATATGAGTGAAATTAAAAGAAATAATTGGAGGAGGATTCAATGCTGTTGGCTTTTTCAATTGATTTATATTCCATTCGTTATTAGTTTGTTAATGTTTAACATTAGTATGTTAATGTTTAACATTAAATCGTATGGAGAAACGAGAAAGATTTTATGGCATGAGGAAGTTTTCCAAAAATACTTGTGAAATTAGTAAATAACGGGGGTAAATGGAAATTTTTTAGCGATTTATATTCCGTTTCTTAACTACTAGTTCATTACATGCAGGGTGGTACAAACGAGTTGAGAGAGAGAGAGAGAGAGAGATCCTCGAAAGAACAATGAAACTGATACGCTTCGTTACAAAATACAAATGAAATTAGTTAATTCTCGATACATATGTATTTCTACGCGCGTATACATCTTTCACTTGCTTGCTTTCGAAAAATTGATTTCGTTATGAAAATAGCTTTTCCATACAAAAAATATCCACATTTCCCTTATCCGATAGAAAACAATGCAAACATTGATTGACACGTTTATTAAGAAATATCCGATCCGCCGATTTAACGATGATGCATCTAACTTGGACGAAAAACGCGTATTAAACGGAAATATCTTAACACTCGGCAAAGAGAAGAATCGTACCACGGTGCTCGATCTTTCCTTTCGATAAATCCTTTCCTGTAGTAAAAGCTGTTCCAAGCTTAAAGGGAAGCGGTTGCGTAAGCGAAAGCGCGCACCAAGAAGGCGCGTGGAATAAAAAATAATGAGAGATGGATGTGGCAGGTTTGACGGACGTGGAGAGATGGAGAGATTGAGAGAGAGGGGAAAAAAAAAAGAAATACGGGAGAACGAGGAGAAGAAGGAAAGGAGAAGACTCTCTATCGAGGGAGGGATTTCCAATTTAGAGGGAAGATATATTTTGGATTTTTAAAAAAATTGGATCGAAATCCTTTTTTTCGCGCGAAATGTTGCATCTCAGTTTTTATATTCGGAATATTGGTATCCCTTGAATACGCGGTAGAACGGGACACGACGAATGAATTTATATAAAAGCTCGGTGAATAGCTTTGACTAGAATCGACGAACAAAAACTTGTATAACTCTGTGGAAAAATATCCAGCGAGTTTCTTGCACGGTACACGGTATATAAATATATGTATATTCACTGGTGCGACTTTCGAGATACCAGAAATAGGAGAAAAACGGCTTACATTACGTAGAGGGGAGGGGGAGGGCGTGGAAGAAAAATCTTCGAAACGCACGTTGATCAAACAACTTTTTTTTTCTCTCTCTCTCTTTCCTCCCTGTTAACGGATATTACTGTCTACTTTCTTATTGTTTCCGCGTTTTCTTTTCTTTTCTTTTTTTTAACACAATACGTGGAAAAGAATGGAACGAAAGAGAACACAAAAGAAATGGATCGAAAAAAAGAAAAAGAGAGAGAGAGAGAGAGAGAGAAAGGGGAACGAAGCGGAAGAAAGTGAAAGAAACGGGTGGAAAATTAAAAGAACGACGAGTCGGATAAGTCTCTGGCGCGGAGAGGTGAGGTTTGGAGAGGGGGAGAGGTGTAAGAAAAGACAGAAAGGGAAAAGATCGATAAGGAAGGAGGGAACAAGGGGTTCCCTGCTGCCAGACGAAGATAACGGTAGATCGTCGTCCAACGAGAGAAAAGTTCCGTAATTTACCAAATGCCAGTCTACCGCACCATGCAAATTCCTCGACGTCGGAAACTTAACCGAGATTCGAAAACTTACTTCCGACGATGAAGGTTAATCTCGACGTTGGGTCTTGCGTCGATGGAAACGGGGCGGCAAACCGAGAGAGAGAGAAAGAGAGAGAGAGTGAGAGGGCTTACATATTCGGGACACCAGCTCTAAATTTCCAGGCGAACCAGGAATACCGCTCCACTCCACCACCCCCTCCACACTCCTTCTGTCGTCGATCATTCGAAATTACGAATTCTGATCGAATAGTCAACGTAGTCAACGTGTATCTGGAAAGTTAATGCATCGCGGGGACTATAATTTTATATACGTCGTGGCATCTGGAGAAGGTCGAGGATGGCGAGTTTGATCTTGCATCACGAAGAATATATAAAAAAAAAAAAAAGGGTGTAAACGTTGAGTCGAGATCGATTTTTTAAGGGAGATTTCGAACAACAAGTTCGACGTTGGTTGGACGTTGGTTTATAATTCTCGCGTGACTCACTGTGATCCAAGAATCCGTGTATTATCGTAATCATCGACGGGGTGAAAAATTACGTTGGAGGTGGGAGCGTGCGGTTTCGCTAATAACCGATAATTTAAAGCAAACGAGCTCTCATCGTGTTGTTCGCGCGTAATTTTATTTTATTTTATTTTCTTTTTTTTCTTTCTTTTCTTCTTTTACTAGGTTAGTCAACTTAGGCTTCTCATTTCGAAGTAAATAATTCTGAAAGATTGCAATGGCCGTCATCGTTTCGTCGAATAATTAAAATTTAGATGGATTTATATCGACCGCAACGATTCGCGTTATCTTATTTTTGGATAGATAATTTTAATTCGTTTTCGGTGCACTCTATCATATCGATGATAATTAAATTAATTACCATTAAATAGTTTCCACTGTTCGAGATCAATCGCGGATATATTATTCACAATTTAAATACATTAGAATGTTGAAACTGTCAATTTGAAATAATACATCCAATTACGTTAATATCTATCGCCAATAAATATCGTTTAAAACGCAATTAAATTATCAAAACTAAATCAATTTTCAATCTTAAAATATCTGGCAGAAACATGTATCTATATACATACATATATATATATATATATATATTAACGCGAAGTTAATCAACTATGCAAACTGTAAGAATGAACCTCGGTGAAGGCCGAGTGTCTTTTCTCGCGAATAATTATGACACACAGCCGAGGTAGATGAAAGAAGTGTAAAAATTTCAGCGGGGATACAAAAGATTGTGGATTGCTCGAAAGACGAGAGAGAAAAAAGAGAGAGAGAGAGAGAGAGAGAGAGAGAGAGAGAGAAAGAAGGGAGGAGGAAGAGGAGAGGATAAAAGAGACGAAGGGGGTGTCCAGTGGGCGGCGACAATGAAAGTGTGAGAGAAGAAAGTTTTAAAGGAACGGGGTTGGCCGTCACTCTTTCTTTCTTTTTTTCCTTTTTTCCTTTCTTTTTTTTTCAGCGGCAGGCCCTAATGGGACCCAGGTTCTTGTCAGCCGGATTAACATCAACCCCGTCACCTGTAACGGCTTTCACGGCAGCCCCGTTGGAAAGATGTTTATCTGCCTGCAAACGAGATTTTTTTTTTCTCTCCTACGAGAAGGAGTGGATGGAGATTCGGATGAGTTAAACAACCCCGGTGTATATAGACTTAACCCGACGAGCGAAGATAATTCCTCGGAGAGAAGCGAGCGAAAGAGAGAGAGAGAGAGAGAGAATTTCAGGAAGTGACGAAGCGAAGGGGAAGAAGAGGCACGCGTATAAAAAGTTGCGCGATTAAATTTTCATTGTATTCGTTTAAACGGGGATGAAGACGTTTAAAATGAAGTTGATGACGAACAATTAAACCGCCTCACCGTTTCGCTAATGTAACTCGGTGGAATGTAATACGCCGTTACATATTTCATTCCCGTGGGAATACGAGGCGGCGGCGACGTTACCGGAAGACATTTTAAAATATATGTTTCGTCGAGCAAAGGGCTCGGAGGAGAGAAGAGGTAGAAGGCTGGTATATACAAACGAAAAGACAGAGAGGGAGAGGGAGGGAGAGGAAAAATGAAGAAGAAACGAAAGTACTTCTTTTACGAGGAAATATGTACCGTTTCGGTCTCGGGAGAATAAGGTTAACGTCGTAAAGGACACACAATTTGTCCGCGACAAAAAAAAGAAAAAGAAGAAGAAGAAGAAGAAGAAGAAGAAGAAGAAAGTCGAGGCGGCTTAAGAAGGGAGGAAGGGCATAAAATGGTGAACTCGAGGCAACGTTTGTCATAATTAAACCTGGGACTAAAATGAACGGAGTGCGGATCAGTAAGCGACGAGTTTGTTTTTCGAGGAAAACCGTCTCCCGCCTCGCCAATCCAATGTACAATGATAATGTACAATAAGGAAGAAGGAAAAGGGAGAGTCGAAAAAATGAGAGACTGGGCGTAATTGAAGGTAAAAAGAAAGAAAAAAGAAGAGGATAGAGGAACGGAGTCACGGCTTTTATTACAACGAAATTAATCCGAGATCCTTTGGCCGGATTGAAAGAACTGTTGCCATTAATCACGATCGACTTAAACGTATGTAACCTCGAGTTCTGTAACCGATGAAAATCGATTAATTTCGTCGGCGAGCTAACTAATACCCGATCGAATCCATCCGATTGAATAAGATTAACTTAACGGGAAGGGGAGGAAGGAGGGGAGGAGAAGCTCGAACGAGCGTGAATGGGGGTGAGAACAAGCGGACTGGCCACGGAAAAATGCAATAATCGTAAGCGACCCGAAAACGGGCGAGAAAGGAAGACAGCGGTGGCGAAACTAATGGTAATCACGAGAGACGAGGAGAAGGAGGAGGAGGAGGAGGAAGCGACAGCGCGCGGCTGCGGGCGAAAAATAGGTCGAAAGAATCCTAAGGAGGATTCATTACAATCTCCATGGAGGCTGTCTGCCTCGTAATCTTCAGTGGATCACGGAAAAATACAGGAAACGGAAACGCGGGATATTATTTTTCGAAGAAATAAAACTGAAGAGATCATCCTGCATCTCCTCTCTTCCGCGATAATAAGATT
Source organism: Apis laboriosa (assembly GCF_014066325.1). Lineage (NCBI taxonomy): Eukaryota > Metazoa > Arthropoda > Insecta > Hymenoptera > Apidae > Apis > Apis laboriosa. The sequence continues at coordinate 275,543 of NW_025224330.1, forward strand.
CGAGAATGATATCATTTCATATAATAACCAATAAACAAATATAAACTATATAAATTTCCTTGAAATTGCGATTCCTTGGAGGAAAGGAAAGAGAGAGAAAAGGCAGCGTGAAAATGGTGGTGGGATGCTGAAAGTCGAACAAGTAATCAGCCGGTTGTATTAAGAATCGTAAACACGGGGGTGGGGGGAAGACCGAAGCAAAGCGAAAGCTGATTAAAAAGACACCGAAAGAGAGGAGAGGGGGCCCGCTCCAATCGGGCCAAAATTCGTTCAAATCCTTTTGACGACGAAACAACGAAACCGCGCCGGTCAATCGACGAGCCGCAAATTTACTTATTTATTCTTTATCGAGAAAAAATCCGACGACGAAGAAGAAGATTTCAACATCGCGTGAGAAGCGAAATTCGTTCAGGAAAAGAACGAACGTCTCCCCAAAGAGAAGGAAACGGTAACTGTAGGCAGCAGCAACCACGGCGGACGTCGGTGGTGGTAAGCAGAAGCAGCAGCAGAAGCAGCAGCAGCAGCAGCAGCAGTAGCAGTGTCGGTGACGACGACGACGACGACGACGGCACGACGAGAACGACGAGGAGTCGACTACGACGGCGACGACGTAGTGGTGGCGGCGATAGTGGTGGTAGTAATCAGGGAAGAAGATGGGGAAGGAGGAAGGAGCAAGTAAGGGAGGAGGATGGAGGGAGAGTAGGAGGGCTGGAGGAAGGAGGAGGCTGACTGATCGGCAGAGTAGAGGAGAAAGAGCACGCCTGCGCGGAATCCCCGGGCGGGCGCGGGCAGTGCCACTGGAGGCCCGGCGGTTTCAGAGCTTCGCCCGGGACGACGAACCGCAGACGACCCGTACGCAAAACTCGGTCGTAGTTAGCCGTGTTCGAAGGATCGGTCGGCGAAAGGGGGCCGTAATCGCGCGAGGACGTAAGCCGCGACCCCCTTGGTGACCACGGGCCCGCGTCGTAATCGTGATAAGTTTCGATCGTGGAAACATCTCTCTCTCTCTGTCTCTGTCTCTGTCTCTGTCTCTCTGGGGGGAGACGTGACAGATCGGAGAGCAGAGACACGTTGGTAAAACCACACCAACGTGTGCGGTGGACCGCACGACGACGATATATACATATATATATATATATATATACATAGGATATAACATGTAGAGAGGATGGACGGTGCGACGATTAATTTTGGAGATAATTATGTGTGATCAGTGAGCGACGTCATCTCGAGAGGAGAGGAGAACGATCGGTGGTGTAAATCCGTAAAAAGGGTAAATTGTGCGCGAGAAAGAAGGGGGGAAAGGGGCGACGAAGGGTGACAAAGTATATATATATATATATATATACACACACGATACTATGCACGAGGTGGTCTGGTAGCAGCGTCGAGCCAGCGAGGAGGATGAACAGAGTGACGACGGAGGGTTAGGAGTGTGAGAGAGGGTGGACCGGCGGGGGCTTGGTTGGTGTGCTGGTTGTTTTGAGATGTCAGTGGACCCGTCGAAGGCAACTGCGTCGTCGTTCTCGTCGCCGTCGCCGTCACTGCGCTCGTCGTCATCATGAGGAGATCCTCTTACGTGAATTACTACGTCCTGTGCCTCGTGTGCTGGATTCTCCTAGGCATCACCGGTAAGATCTCAACGCCGCCCGTCACATATGTTTCCGGGCCCCCCTTCCGAGTGCGATCCCTCGCCCTCGCAACGATCGTCAATCGATCTTTCGAGATTCCCGCGGGAAAGTGTGTCCGAGCACGCTGTGTCCGTTAACGCGGCTGGTGGAGGATGGTGGAGTCGGCGGTCAATTGTCGCGAATCTCGCTGTGTTGTGTGTGAACCCTTCCCCCTACCCTCTCCCTCTCCTCTTTGTTGTCCGATCTTCACGAGTTTCCAGATTTTCACGAGAGGTAAAAGGGGGGAAAAAAAAAGGAAAAAAGGGGGAAAAGGAGGGGGAGGGATAAGGAGCGAGGTGAAAACGGGAGAGGAGCGAGAAAAGGGGGCAGGCGGGGCGGCTTGCTACCCGAAGACTTGTACCGCGGATGGATCGATCAGATTTTGGGGTGTAACTGTGCGTATACGTGTAAATTAGCACGCGTGCATAATATGCGGGTTTGTGGCGTGCGTTTTCCTGGCGTTTTTCCACGTCACGAGTATTCGGCAGCTGATCGTGCGTATCGGACGATCGATCGACGGGAGCGTCGAGGATCGAGATACGCGAGTGGAGGGAAAAAGGAGGACTCGCAGAAAGAGGGGGGGAGGAGAGAGAGAAGAGGGAAGAGGAAGGGGTGGTGGAGGGAGGGGGCTGGTTTCGGACCCGGTCCAGGGCTGTATCCAGCGCCACCCTTGTTTGTCGCGGCGACGGTATTGTATTTTTCCCCATTCTTCTTCTTCTCCTTCTTCTTCTTCTTCCTCCTCCTCCTCCTCCTGTTCTCCTCTTTCTCTTCGTTGCAGTTTTCTTTTCTTTTTTCTTTTTTTTTTTTTTTTATTCCTCGCCATCCTCGTCGTCGGGTCACCGTGTCGACGACGCGATGATACCGTCATCGGGGAATAAGGGGGAGGGGGAGGCGAGGTGAAGGCAAAAGGGTAGAGAGTGTTCCCTCATCTTCGCTCTGACGTCGTTCAGGGACGTGTCTATATCGATTTCATCTCTCGCGCGGCTGCATCGCGATGATACGGTTAGCCTCTCTTCTCTCTCTCTCTCTCTCTCTCTCCCTCCTCTCCCTTCCTCTCTCTTTTTTTACACCCTTTTCCACGACGAAGATTCTTCTCGTTGTGGCTTCGTGACAACACGCCAACGTAGTCTATCGGAGACAAGGAACGTGAAGATAGCGATCGATCGCGAGATCCCCGGCTCGGTTCGTAACTTCGCGCTCTTCCCAGTTTTGATAATCTCCATTGATAATGGAGTAATGAATTTAAATTTAATTAACGGTTAAAACATAAGCATAAGCTGTTTATCGCTTTCTCTTTACATATATACCACGATATCAAAAAAAAGAATATAATTGATGACGTAGCGTCGCTTGAAACGGGTCACGCGATATCCGCGTCTTCGTTACAGAGGAGCATCAATCTCGAGGCTTATGTAACTCCTTATGGAAATCCCTGTTAGCTGCGCCATAAACGCGTTAATTACACCCTCTCTCGTCAACGTGAAATTTTTTGCTGATTCAACTTGCTTGGAAACGCTCCATCAATTCTTCTCCTTCCCTTTTAGACATGTTTTATCTTAATGATCTTCCAGGATATCGCTCCCCCCTTTCATACTCGGCGACACCCTCTGTCTGTCTGTCTCTCTCTGTCTGTCTCCGTATCCGCCGATAATTTTTCCTTTATGCTGGAGGACGCTCTTCTCAGGACTCTTGTCTGGAGAGGGAGGGTTGAAGAAAAAGGAGAGAAAAAAGGAAAGGGGCGGTAAAAAGGATTGCCATCGAATATATCGCTTGTAATCCCCTTTTCTCCTTCGATCGATCGATCTCATCTTCGTGCAAACATCGAGTCGTTGTTGTCATTGTTCATTAACCGTGTGCCGCGATTCGTTTTATATAATAACATAACGTTTTCCATTCCCTGCTCTCGATCGTTATCGAGCGAACCGCATTAAGATGGAAATACACGGGAAAGGCTGCCAAACCGCGAGCTAAACGACACTCGTAGAACTTGGCCGAACGTAGCGAGGGGAATCGACGCCATTAACGCAGCTAACAACGTGCACTCGGTTAATTTTGTTAAACAATTTATCGTATTCCGCCCCCTCATTCCCCCACACGCTCTCTCCATCCACACGCTCTTAATTGATTTCAACTATGCGTACGCTCCCGTACTACACCGAAATCCGCAACGGGAAAACAATTTCTATCGTCGGTGTGTGTGCAAATGCATCGTGTGCACTTTCCAACCGTGACGTAATCAAGGCACGATTACACACCTGCACGATGATTAACCGACGTGGCTTAGCCACCAACGAGTATTTCGGTGTTTCGAACAAACGACGGTGAATTCCGGAGAAATCGCTCCCTCGAACGATTGGATTGGCCACTGTCTGACGTGTATCGCGGATGGATCTTACACGAAGTTTCCATTATTCGTGAACGTGCGTGTGCGCTACGTTACAATTGATCAATCTGTTCAAATGGATCTTCGATAAAACGAAGTTTTCCTGTTTCGTCGTGTCGCGATCGATATCGATGGAATTCGTGGAATTTAATTACACGATTAAACGTCTTTGATAAGCAAGAATTTTCTTTTATATATATATATATCGTTATTAATTATTATTACAATCTCGTTTAACTGTGCGTTTCGAGTTATTTTATTATACGCACAATCTTAACGCGGGTGGATCGATGCGACGTTCCAATCGAACGAGAACCATTAATTCGAGGCGCGTCGTGGAAAGTGCACGATCGAACCAGTTCGAACGTAAATGTTTGATGAACTGGTAAGACAGAAAATCGAATTAGCTCCACTGAAGGGGAGGAACGATCTTCGGGGGAGCGAGAATCCAGATTTATACACGAGTTTAGTGTCCGATGACGTCGTAAAATTACCACCGAACTGCGTGTCTCTAACGAAGGGGGTGAGAGAGAGAGAGAGAGAGAGAGAGAAAAGAAAAGAAAAACATCCATTTCGATTTTCCACCGCATTTTTCCATCCAACGCGCGCATCTCCCTCTCCCTCCCTCTCCATCTCCAGGGAAATATCTATCAGGGATTCTGTTTCCAAGAAATTTATTTCCACTCACGCATCCACTATAAAATCTCGATACTCTCTCTCTTTCTTTCTCTTCTTTTTCCTTCCCCCTCCCCTCTTCCTTTATCTCCTCATCGTTCTCGAACAGAGAAACAGATCTCGTCAATCGATCGTACGATCATCCCATCGAGACCCATCTGCGCATATTTAACGCGTAAATTGCTCGTAACGAATAATAATCTATCATCGTGCCGTTTCCTTTCCGCTCGAGCGTGTAACGCGATAAGCGCATTAACGCGATAATCAGAGGAGGAGGAGGAGGAGGAGGAGGAGGAGGAGGATTGACAAGCGAGGAGAAACGAGGGAAACACGTTTTAATTACGTATCGGTTGAATCGTAATTCCATTGAATCGCAATTACGGAACGGGACAAGATACAAGGCACTACTACAATTTCCTGGCCGCCTTCTCGTTTTAACGGCCGATTACATTTTCCTGTATATATATATATATATATAACCATCGTTTCTTGCCAAATCAGCAATATATAGATTTTCGAGGATGAATTATTTATTGATTGGATACGTAAAACAGACTCGTCGATCCACGAATTCTCCACGAGATCTGTTATTCGAAACTCGACATGTATCGTTCGAGACTATTTATTTCCTGAAATAATATAATTTATAACGAGGATCTAAAACGCTTTACAGCGATCGATATCCTTCGAGAACGATCCCTTCTACGCAAGCATCCTCTCTCTTTTTTTTCCTAAAACGAACGACACAAATTCCAAATTTCCAATTAACCCAGTTTCCATCCAGTCTGCTGTAACAAAGATAGGAATATAATTACACAGGCCGATGTACAACTCGCGTTGTAACGATTCAAACCCCTGTGCATAGCTCTATCGCTAACAACTTCAACCCCCTTCTGTTTACCCCCGTGAATGATTCATTCCCTCTGAAATTTACGAACGGTCATAAGCGATGCGTTACACCGTGCCGCTTTGTTCCTCCTTTCCCTCTCCTCCTACCCCTTCGTGTTCCACCTTTGTTCTTTAAGCCGTAATCTCGGCGTGAAACGTGATTTCCAGGAATGTCGGCGGAGTAACGGGGATAACTCGAGCAACGTTTCAGAAAATGAGAGAGAGAGAGAGAGAGAGAGAGAGAGAGAGAGTGTGAAAGCACGAATGTCTGTGTTCGAGTTTTTTCATTTCTCGTAGGGTGTTGCTTCATCTTTGAACTCGAAGGAATTTTCTGGGGAGAAGGGGGAGGGAGACGCGCAACGTCAGGATGACAGTTTATTTGCGACCGTCTGTCGATGATGAGTCCACGATTTCGAAGGGTGGCGCATCTTTGATTGTGATCTCGACGTGAGACGTAATTTTCTGGGGAAGGGAGGGAAGAAAAGACAGGCACGGTACGTCTATTTATATCCAATTCTTGATGGTGGAAACTGAGATTCGCCTCTTTCTTGATCGCAATCTTACTTGAAACGTAATTTCAAGGAATAAATTGGCGGCAATAAATCGTTGCCGTAAGTCGAAACAATTCTAACGAAGTTCGAGATGACATTTATTTATTTCTTCTGAATTATGTGATTCCATAAAAATCCTAAAAGTTTCTTTCTAATCTGAAATAGTATCGAGATTTCAGAGAAAAGGAAACGCGTTCGATATTCTACTTTCCTCCAAGAATCCTTTCTTCTTTGACGAAAGGATGAACTTCGTGGTTTGTCCTTGGTCTGCACGCTATATACCGATCGGGTGCGCACTGATTGCCAATCCAATTCGCGTCGTCTGAACGGAAACGCGTTGGCAAATCGATTCGTCGAGCGTGGAACGATTGGCCGAGATGCAGTTAAAAGGATATCGGCTATCTCGGAATAAGCGGGATACAAATCGGATAGAAGCGGTCATTGATCGATCATCGAATTCACACGAGACGCGTCCTTCAAACTGGAATTTTTCCATGAAGCACACATTTTTGGAGGGGGGGGGGGGAAATGTCTAGATCAAAATACTCGTCTCGAGTATTATATCTCTTGAATAGCGAAGAATCATCGATTAAAAATAAATCTGAATAGAATAACTCTTACGAGTTCTTCTGTTTTCCAAACTGACTTGGAAAAGATGGATCGAGGAATCCCGCTTATATCTTTCCCTCCACTCGAGAAGACAATATACGCGGTATACTCAGTCGACAGCCACGGTATTTTCGTCCTCAAGGTCCCCTCGCGATCCTCCTTTAAGCATCTTTTCGTTCCTCCTCTCGAGCGAGTTTTCGACGAAACTTTATCCCCTCTTCCCTTGAGCAACTTGCTTCACTCGATTTCGTACGAATACATTGTTTCGAGACCGGTAACAACGAGCAAGAGGGACGTTTAATCGGTTGCATCCTCTTGGGCGCGTGTTTGCCCATTGCACACCACCATTGTGGAGGAAACGTTAAACTTCCGCGCGTTTAGAATCATGTTCTATAGGGGCTATTTCTTTAGAATCATGCTCTATATGTGTTCTGTTCAATAGGGGCTATTTCGTGGACGACAACGAGCCTAATGCGAGTCTCGTCGTCAACGTCGTCGTCGTTGACGTCGTTGTCGTCTCATCCGTTGCATTTCGCTGTTAAAAACCGGATGCGCCGGTGGAACGTTTCCGTGACGAGGCACGGGTGACTAAGTATTCGTGACGTTGAAACCGAGACGACAATGGGACGAGGGAAAATTGCGCACGCCGGACAATTGCGGATATCGTGCGACTTTCGATATAAATGGCAAGAGCTCGCATATATATATATATGTATGTGTGTGTGTGTGTGTGTATATACGTGGAATCGCTTTGACACACTCGAGCGGTTCTCTCGAACGTTTATCCCGATCGAGCGATGCCAATAATGCAATAATCCGTGCACTCTAAATGTTATGAATACCGGCATTATTGAAAGGGTGTGGATTTATCTGGCCGGATGTTATTTGCCAATGCGGACGTTCGATTTTTGCCCACGCGGCTCCTACCCATCCGATCGATCGAGTGTCGCAGAAGTTTCCGCGATTTCCTTTTCCTTTCCCACGTTTTCGACGCTTGAATCTCGTTTCGTTTCCGAATTTTTCGCACGTTGTATATATTATATATACGAACGTGTATCGTTTTATCGTTAATATCTTGGTAAAAAATTGATTGAAATTTTAACGATGCGTTTGATATATTCGTAGATTGTATTATCAATGTTTAAGACAAGGCAATTTTGTAAAAATAAAGTAGAAATTTGAATAATGAAGTTTCAGAAAATTTTTCAGCAATAATTTATAATTTATCGTGTAAAATAATTCATATCCGTGAGTATTCATTAAAGTATATCGGGTGTAGAGATAAATAGATGTTCTTATCATTGATAAAAATTATTATTAAATTATAAGTGTTCTCGAATAAAGGAGGAAATGTTATTCATACGGTAGAAGGTATAATTTGTAAAAATTAAATCGCAAGATAAGGAGATATCGCGAGCTTCTCTACTTCGGCGGCTGTCATAATACATTTTCATTCTACTTAATTTGCTGCGCCCACGTAAAAGGGAAGCACGATATAGATTTTTTTTTTTTTTCTTTCTTTCTTTCTTTACCATTCTTTCATTCGACCGGTTGTAAAGTATGTTGAATAATAATACAGCAATAATCGTTAATATAAATGCTCTCCTTATACTCCCTTAACACGTTTCCCTGCAGTGACGTCATCCGCGATCAACACGGAACTTTTTCTTTTTCTTTTTTTTCTTTTTTTTTTTTTTTTTTTTTTGTTTGTACTGCGGTAATGACTGGCGTTTTTACTTGAACGCGAAACATGCGTCTCGAGGAATAGTCGCTAAAAACGTTACGCTACTTCACGATCCGTTGCATATTATCGAGTAATCGATAAACTTGTTCTTACGTTACATTTCAAATTATAAAATAAAAATAAAAATTATTATTGTTACTTAAAATATCAAAATAATAATAATAATAATAATAATAATGATGATCCTTTTACATTTCAGAAAGGTAAAAATTGAAGAGAGGAAAAAGAGAGAAATAGTCGAGAATACAATTAAAGTAAAAATAGATTTCATTATTTGTCATCGAACCACGAAAAAAAAAACGAAAAAACGAGAGAAACGTGAAAAGTAATACGTCGATGGCAGCTATTTTCGTGCAGCAGAACGAGAAGAAAAAGTTGTTGATGACCTGAATAACTCAATCAATAGAGCGGTCGTCCAATAAATGAAAGAACCGTATCCCGGAGTCCTCGATCCGGCCAATTGTTTTTCTCGTTACGGATGCCATATAAATAGCTATGAAACCGCCAGTTACAGCAAGGATGAATGCCTCTGGTTTCGCACAATTGACTGTTGCCATAACCCTTTACGTTGATATTCCCTTCGTGGTGGTTTCCTCTCCGTTTTCTATCCGCGATATCGTAATAATCGAAGATTTTTCGAGGACCGAGGTGTGTGGAAATGTGGAAGAAAGAAACGCTTACGCGTGCGACGAGTTGCCAACGATATCCACTAGATCAAGTACAAGAAACTTTCTTCGAGTATCTATTCCATCGAGTTCTTCTTCTTTTACTTTTTCTTCTTTTTCTTCTTCTTCTTCTTCTTCTTCTTCTACTTCTTCTTCTTTCTAACACGTTGGCGTATAGACTTTTAGATACTTTTCAGTCTCGAATCTTTCGACGATAAATCGAAAGATCCCTCTTCAATTTCCACAGTGATCGGATTTCTGCGCGCCGCCAGATACCGTTTTCGAACGACTTTTCGACGAACGCGGTTTCAAAGCGTTTCCCGTATCTCGAGCCTCTGGTAATTTCCGTCGATCTTCCGGCATCATATCCGGGGAGGGGATCATATCTATTCGAAAAAAAATAAACGTATCCAAAACGAGGGAGGATGGACTCGAACGATTCGATTTCGATCCTTTTATTCTAACGTCACAGTAACGGAAGTCGATCCTCAAGGTCGTTGGAACGAAGCCCGCGGAGTTGATCCGACTTTGGATACGTGGTAGGATCGAAATCCTCCGGATTAGTTTCCATTTCCTCGATGCTCTGGCAGAACTTCTCCGATAGGATTTATCAGAGAAAGGTAAAAAAAAAAAAAAAAAGGGAATGAAAAGAGCGGAGATTCGAGGCTTGAAAAGAGAGAGAGAGAGAGAAGTGGAGTCGTACATATGGAGGTCACGAATATATCCTTTTTACTATTCCATCGTGGAAATATATTAGGGATGGTCGTGTAATGTAAATTCGTCCGGGATAACAAGCTCGCGTGATCGAAACATCGTGGCCGTGTTAATGTATTCTGTAACGTCAGACAGAGGTTCGAAACTCGTGGTCAAAACTTGAGATTCTTGGAACAAACGTTTTTCGTTTCTGCAACGGGATTACGGAAGGGAGGGAGGGAAAAAACGAGAGGATTTTTCAATTTTGTCGAAGCGGTTCGAAGTGAGAGCCGCTGTTGAGAGAAGTATAAATGTACAAATTTATATTGGAAAATTCAGAAAAATGTAAGAATCAGAAAATATATATGTATAACTTTTATATTTTTATAATCTATCTATAAGATGTTAATTATATTATATTTTTTGAGGATACTAAAAACTTTGAGTCAGATGAAACGATAGAGGAAGAGACATTTTTTAACATCGTATTAAAACTTCGAAAACGAAAATATTAACATCGTGACAGATATCGTCGAAATTTCTTAAAACAAATGATACAATAGAATAAAACGAGTTTACTAACATCTATAAGATGTTAATTATATTATATTTTTTGAGGATACCAAAGATTTTGAGTCAGATGAAACGATAGAGGGAGAGACATTTTTTAACATCGTATTAAAACTTCGAAAACGAAAATATTAACATCGGGACAGATATCGTCGAAATTTCTTAAAACAAATGATACAATAGAATAAAACGAGTTTATTAACATCTATAAGATGTTAATTATATCATATTTTTTGAGGATACCAAAGATTTTGAGTCAGATGAAACGATAGAGGAAGAGACATTTTTTAACATCGTATTAAAACTTCGAAAACGAAAATATTAACATCGTGACAGATATCGTGGAAATTTCTTGAAACAAGTGATACAATATAAAGAATAAAACGAATTTCTCTTTACTTATATTATATTATAAATCTGTACGTACACAATGAATGTCTAAATATCGATCGAACATTTTGCAGGGGTGAGCACAAGATCCCATTCGTTAGTGAAGAGGTTCGACGGGATTTACACGGGGCCGTACTTCGACTCAAACACCCCCACGAACATCACGGCCCAGCTGGGGAGTCATGCTTACCTGCCGTGCAAAGTGCGACAGCTCGGTAATAAATCGGTAAGTCTTTCGCCTTAACTGTCTTATACACCACGACTACAACGCTAAACGAAACAACCTACCAATTAAAACTTGTCCAACTTCCGTCTCGCCTCCAACACCGGACACACAATTCGTCACGAAAGTTTCAAGTCGACGCAAACCATTCTCCCGAATCAAAGAGATCAAAAGGAGCTACTTCGCTCCTTTGCATTTCCGCCATCAACGTCGAGCGCAAAATTACGGATTCCTTAATTCCAATTCCGATTCAACTTCGAAAATCCGTCTCACCCTCCGTCCCACTCCGTCCATTGCTTTTGCAATCCTTCTCCTTGTGCGAAAAGCACAAGATAGAATAGATAGGATAGAAGAAAGGGAAAGATAAAAGGGAATTTATTCGCACGCGAGTTTTCCGTCGTGACTCGACGGTGACGATATCATCGTATCGGCGGTATTCCACGAAATCGTTGATCCGCCATCGAGGGGAAAAAAAAAAAAAAAAAAAAAAAAAGGCCATATAACGGCCTAACGTTTCCGCCGATATTTCGCGTGCGAGCGAAAACCCCACCCGCTATTACAATAATCGAAACGGCGGCGATAAACCGATACATCAAACCCCTTCCTCCCCTCCCGATCTGCATGCAGGGGGATTTATAGCAACTATAAAAGTCTAATATGCCCGCGTTCTCTGTGCCCGTTAGTGAGGATTATAGGGAGTTGCGTGAATTTCACGGTTTGGGTATTTGGGAAAATAGGAGAGAGATGAGGAGATTGAAAGAGAGGGAGAGAGAAAGAGAGAGAGATCGTCTTTGGGCGATATTAGTTGGATAATTGGGTTTTAATAAAATTTTCGCATCTTCGCATCACGAAGGAGGACGACTTAGATTTTTTAGGTGTGTTTAACGATTACGATGTGCCTGTATGCTGTTATTATGTTTATTGCCATATTTAAATATTAATTAATGTCGCGTTTAGAACTTTGCGTGCAACGAGTCTGATAATATTAAAACGCGATAAAAATGTTTGGAAATTAAAAATATTGTGCAAATATTTTTTCTAACCGTTATTATATATATTTATCGTACGATAACAATAAATGAATAGTTGTTATGTTCGTTTTACTAAAAATTTAGATTTTCAACGTGTTCAAAGTGTTTATCTTGAGCTTTGAAATTGCAAACTATGAATTTTCACGAATATCGAGAATTCCTTTCCATTTATAAAATCTGTACGTTTGCAACATTTTTTTAAATTTGAATCTCTAAAATTATATTCATTGATATATTTCATTCCTTGTAGCAAACATTTTTTTAACATTTAAAAATTCTCCATACTTGATGAGAGATCAGAGATCATCCTCCCTTTTGAGCATCGAGTGAACCGTAAAAATTAGCCGTATCACTCGTTAACAAAATTTTTTTTTTTTTTTGCCTTCCATTCGAAATGTGTGCAACAACGTTGAAAGAGGCAGGACTAAGTGTCTGGTGACACGCGACCCTCGTATGTATAATCGTCCGATTGCGTACTTAAGGGTCCGCGAACCCATAAGAGTCGCGACCCCTCTGCACCTCCCCTCCTCGCACGCTTATTCTTTCGATACTTATCAAGCGTGGAATTAAACGTGCCCTTAAAACTGCTGACTTTCCGTCAACGGCCATTGCGCCTCGCCACGCCGGATACACTATTCGAAACGATTAGTCTCCTGGTGGACGGGGTTGCGGAACAACGCCGGTGACTTCGCAATTTGTTTTCCACGTATTCCGCGTCCGATGGAACGCGGCCGGGATATTTGGGATATTTTTTTCGAAACTGTAACATCAATAGAGAGGTTTCGAGAGATTAATGGAAGAGATTTTTTTCTTTTTTTATTATTTTTTTTTTCTGTAACTTCATTTTTGTTGCATCGCAATTTGTCCCTCTTTGAAAAATCGATCCGACGTTAAAAGTGATGACGTAATGTTACGATAAACTCCGATACGATGCGCTATGAAAAATATTATTCGCGAGTATTTTACATCTTTTGTTAGAATATTATTATTAAAACTTTCGTAGTCGTGTGAGAATAGAAGCGATACAAAATTTAATACACTTAATTCATGTGTAATTGTATATAATAGAATCTTCATATATATATAATTGAATATATAAACAATAAAAATTTTCAACTTTGTAAAATCTATATCTTAAATAATATCTTTATTATTAAAATAAAATCGATCATTTGTATATACATATATATATATATATATATATATGCACAAAATATCTCTGTTCCAAAATTTTTATAGGCCAAATAGGATTAGGTAAAATTCAATGGTTCGTCGTTCGTGTAATCGAGTGCGAATCCCAGTTCAACGAACGGGGAAATTCACAGAGGGAAAGGATTTTAAGGATCCGTGAGGTGGCGCAATTAAATCCTTTTCGTTTCTCGGGATCGGGCGAGTTAAAAGTCGTGAAAGTTTGGAAAAAGGAATTGCAGAAAAGGCGGAAATCGATCGATGAAACGTAAGCCAACGCGCGAGAAACGGGGATTTACTAATTTATTGCCTTCCCCGTTGAAATTAATGGCACGACAATCGTAATTGAGCGAGAGTCGGAGAAAAAGGATAGAGGGAAGAAGAGAAGGAGAGAGGGAGAGAGAGAGAGAGAGAGAGAGAGAAGGAAAAGCTCCTCAGTTTCAACGAACACTGTTCGCCAGAGAGATAAACGAATTCCATCCGGTTTGGAATTTCCAAAGATAACGATTCCACTTCGAGAATTAACCGAGGGATTACGGTTCTCCTTGTGCGGATCGCTATCGATACACCAGAGATCTAACCATTTGCAATTTTTTTTCCCCCGCGAGTTGAATTATAACCCCGATCGTTGTATCGCGGGACACGGAACGAAAAGGCAATTACTCCACTTCGTTGATTGCAACGTTCTCTCGATTTCTAAGTCTACTCCGGAGGCTACATCCGGAGTTGAAAAACGTAGCCGTGACTACGCTGAGTCGAGCGTCCATAGAATCGTAATGCGGAAACCCCTCGTATGTTCCATTTTTATATCGAAGAAAGAATTTGAAACGAAAAGAAAATGATTAGTTCGGATCGGAGAATTTTATTTTTATTCGAGAACGCTACTTTTCTGCCTATCTTTTATACATCGAGTGTAATATATTTAATAGAATTAATATCATTATTAATATATACTTATGATTGTATTATTTACAAAATTTACAGATATAATAATAAACTATATTTATCCGATTGAGTATAAATTAGGAATTCGGAGATTCACATTGATAATAAATTATTGAAGGGATAAAAGAAGAGACACGGCAAAGAATTAGGCGATAAAAACTTCTTCATTTCATCAAAATTAACTCGAACGCTGTCATAAAGAATTAAACACGTTTGAAAATCCTTCCTCCTCCAATACACTTAATTCATCCCATTTCCTGCTATAATATATTCCTCTGTAAAATCACAGATATATCACTCTCTAACACTGATTTAATTAAAGCATTCCAATTTACCACCTTCAGCAGGATTCCTCCGCATTACCACCTTTCCCCCCTTCGCTTATCGCGAGAATAGATCGAATATATACTCCGTGATACAATTTCTTCTCGAGGGAGATCCACGTGAAGGAAGGAGGCGGGTCGGCCAAGTCGATCGCCCCACGATAAATTAACCGTAGACAAGGGAAAGAAGATTGATCGAGCAGGATCGAGGGAAGTCGAGTCAGACTCTCTCTCTCTCTCTTTCTCTCTTTTTCCATCTCGTGGTGTATTTTCCAGAGCTTTTTCCAGAGAGTTTCTCGATCCGTATTCAGGATCCGAGAGGAGCTCGCGAATTTCCAGCCAGACACAGTTGAATTTCACTTCGTCACTGGTTACTGCTTGCCTTCCTCTCTCTCTCCTTCTCTCTCTCTCTCTCTCTCTCTTTCTCTGTTGCTTTATTTCGTTTTTTGCACGACCTCCATCGACGACGCGGAAGAAACGGACCAAAAATCTAACAATGGGGCGCATGAGGAAGAGATTAATAATTCTCGCGATACGTCTGGTGGATAAAAAAGATCGAATTGGACCCGGTTTTTATCTATCCCTTCGCTCGAATCGGCGACGAGTATTCAGATACGGTTATTGTTTTGCCAATCTCACTTTGATCGTTGATAAATAATTAATTGACTCGGTGGAGAAAAAAGAGAAACTGTAAACTTTGATTTGAAAATCGAAGAAAATGTTTAAATTTGAAGATTTATCGAAGTTCTTCATTTACGAATTTAGTTTGAATTGTGTATCCGAGATGCAAAACGTGGAACTCGAGGATCCTTCTCGTTTTTAAGTTATACGTAATGTTTTACCGATTTAATTTCAACGAAGGAAATCATAAAAAGTGATGGAAAGTTTTTGACTCTGCATAGAATGAAAAGTTTGGAAAATTTTCTTCTAATCGAATAATAGCGAGATAGATCGATCTATAAAGATAACGTATCAAACATTATTTGTTAAGTCTCTTAAATATTTATGTATTAATTATACAATAATAAGTATTGTTATAAAGTTATATAATAAGGCGACATTTACATACGATTAAAGTTCCTTGTTTATTCTTTTAACAATATTTGAACAAGACATAATTCATCTTCAAAGAGCAGATCCAATTTTGGATCTAAGAATATGAAAGGCGATTCTGAAGTGGGTGACCAAAACTTTCAAGCCGTGCTCTAGTCACTTTAACGAGGGAAAAGGGGGTATAGAGACACGATTCTGAAAACTCCTCCTGTTCGAGTTCTAAACAAGTTTTAAACACTCTTTGTCTGTGTCAAACTTTTGTAAGAAACGCTTCGCAAGTTTATAGTCACGTGTGTTAATACACGTTATAGCGTTGACACTAACGATCAAAGTGTTGGCAAGATAATTCAAATAATATTCTTTTCCCCTCCGGATCATTTATTCTCGAATAAAAATTGATTTATTCCGAGATTCGTACTAGATTTATCCAATCCTATTGATCGCTTCTCCTCAAAAT
Source organism: Apis laboriosa (assembly GCF_014066325.1). Classification (NCBI taxonomy): domain Eukaryota; kingdom Metazoa; phylum Arthropoda; class Insecta; order Hymenoptera; family Apidae; genus Apis; species Apis laboriosa. The sequence continues at coordinate 291,601 of NW_025224330.1, forward strand.
AAATAAGTAGAACAAACATACTTTTATATTTCAACCACATATTTCAGATGAGAAATTAAAAATTTACAGCGAATAATTAGATTAAATTCCCGCTCCATTATTCGAAAATCTATTATTCAAAACGTTCTATCGTTCGAATTTTTCAATTATTCAAATATTCTATTGTTAAAATATGAATGAAAAGGAAATGTATGATATTGTTTAAAAAAAAGAGGGATACATTTAAACGTTAAAAAAGGATGAAAATCAAAAGATATACAATATTAAGGACATCTTCGTTTCAAAGTACATCTTCATTTCTTCATAGTATTGGAAAAAGAATATTTAAATACTTTAAAGTAGAATAGATTTTATCATTTACTTACTATTAACATAAAATTGTAAAAATTAAATTACTAGATAAAACAAGATGTATGTAAAATAAGATATGAAATCTTTTCTGAATGATATTACAATAGAAATAAAATTTCTTATTCAAATCATATTGGAAATACTGAATAACAACACATTCATACTGATCACGTAAAAAAAAAAAATCGTTATCTAATAAAAATTTCCTTTTTATCTTCACACATTTTTTCCAAATTTTATTCTTACACGATATCCACGATATGGAATATAAATTTTCTTTCTAAAAATCTTTTACAATAATGACGAGTACTTGTACGATATTATTAAAATTAATCTGTTGTTTCCTGTAACGCAAAAGGTGTCGTGGATCCGAAGAAGGGACTCGCATATCCTCTCGGTAGATAGAACCATGTTTATCCCGGACGAAAGGTTTCAAGCGCTTTTCGTAGATGCGTCGGACACTTGGACCCTGCAGGTTAAGTACGTGCAGGCACGCGACGAAGGCGAGTACGAGTGCCAAATCTCGACCGACCCGAAGAAGAGTCACATCATCAAGCTCAACATCGTCGGTGAGATCGCGAAAAAATATTTCTCGATGATGTGTGAGATTTTTGAACGACGAGGTCAAAAGTTATCGAAGCGGATTTAATTTAATTTCCTTGGGCAGTGATATATCTCTGTGTATAATACGATTTATTAGAAAATAATCATTGGCTATCCTCGTTCAATTCCACGCAAGTATTATTTTTAACGTCGGCCGAGAAGAGCTCTGTCATCGATCGTCGGAGCACTTCGTCAACCATGTTCCAACGACGTGATAAAAAATTATACGAGCGTAAAATACAGACATTTTCTCTTTCACGTAACACTCGTACGTGTGAGCGTTAAACTGTCCGCTCGGATAATCGCTCCGTATATCTAATAATTAATTTTCTTTGTCGTTCGATCACCTTCTTGCGATACATTTAACATATCGAATGGGCCATGGATGACCCACGGCAATCGGCATCGTTTTAATCTTCGTTGAACCCAAGAAATAATATATATTTTCGAATATATACACTGTTCGAGTGAAAAAGATGTAAAAAGAATAATAGATTATTATAATTAACATGTTGTACATGTTATGTCTCGCGATACTCGGCTATCGATAGATGATAATCGTAGTAGAAGCAAAGTTTTTTTTATCACGAAATATATAAATATTCTTTATCATAGTAATTAATACTATCAACGAATAGATCAAAATATCAAGAATTCCATACAATATTTACAGCATCTATTGCGTAATTAACTATTTCATCGTAAAATTTTATTTTTATTTTTTCTAATCACAGAGCATAATTTATAAGATCACAGTAGAAAAACTTGATATTTTTACGTAGATTAAAACATTTTTCAAGAATATATTACAATGCAATGCATTTCCTTTAAATTCATTGAATTATAAGAAAAAAAAAAATAGATACTAGCTGTGATTTTCCAGTGCCAAAGATCGAGATCATAGGCGACCGCGACATGTACGTGAAGACCGGAAGTACAGTTGCGATACGATGTGTGATCAAGCAATCTCTCGAGGGCCCTTTCTACGTTTTCTGGTACCACGAGGGTGATCGCGTTCTGGACTACCAATTGAACAAAATCGACATCCAGACGAAGAGGATCGATCACGACACAATCAGCAGTCTCCTGATCCATAAAGCGAGGCGGGAAGATTCGGGAAATTACACTTGCAGTCCGAGCAGTTTGGACAGCGCGAGCGTGCAGCTTCACGTGTTAAATGGTGAGTCCTATTTTCGCATTCCTGGAAATTAAATAACTTTCGTGAGGTTCGTATTGCGTGACGTAAAACAAAAAAAAAAGAAAGAAAAAAAGCATTTCGATCTATTGTTCATAAAATATTTTGCGCTTTTGAAAGACCTTTTACAAATCTAATAAAGATTTACTTTGGATCAAGCCTCTCGATTCGAAAGAGTAATTAAACTTAATGTAATAGTAAATACGGGCACGGATTCTACTATAAAAAGATGGTAACTTTCTGGAAATTAGTTTACCGATAATTCAACACAGTTTCGGGTCAATCCTTCGTCAAGTTCTTGGTTCAAATCCAATTAGAAGTCTAAACGCAACGAAAACGGATCTCTATAACAATATGAAATTCAAGTAAGGTTCGTTAATATTCATTCAGTCTCAATCATGAATCTTCTATTAATATTTAAATTTTATAATAATAAGTAAGAAAGTATAAAATATCGAATATTTTACATTATCGCGAAAACTTTCAATTTCATTAAAAGTTTCGCACTTTTTAAATTAAAAAGAAAAAAAGAAAATATACAGTTTCTTAACTTTTTTAAACATAATAAACTTACCTTAAAACAGCCGTATCGACTTTTCTATCTGAAAAAAACTTCCACGGAGTTTTCACGATTACAGATTACAGATATGGGAAACGGTATCTAGAAAAAAAAAAAAAAATAATAAAATAAAATAAAATTTTAGAGAGAAGTATTAAATATTGGTGGCGATATAAAGCCGCGATAAAAGTAGCAAACGGTGTAAAAATCAATTCTCTGATACAGGGGAGCATCCTGCAGCGATTCAAAGAGGGATCAGCTCGGCACCGGGTGGTTGTCCGACGTTATGGTGGCTGGCAGGCGTCGTGACGCTTTATTCGAGTCATGGTAGCCGCCTGTTCGTCCTCGCCCTTGTGATCCTCATGGTCCTCTACTCGAAGAATCCATCTTACTTCGCGCCGGAACGATAATCAGAAACGGGAGCTGGACTGTGTCGAAAGATGATCGATTATCTCCTGCTACGAGACCCGGAAGGCGCCTCGAGGGAACGTTACATCAAGAGGAGGCGAGGGAAAGTGCACGCTTCTTCGGAAAAAAAGACTTCGTGGCAAGGTGGACGATGAAGGGAGAGAGAAGTTGATCGAGGGAACGATGGAAAACCGCGAGAGAACAGCGCGACGAGAAACTGCGTGTTCACGTTCGAAGATAACCGAGAGAAATATCGAAATTCTTCATCCAACCGAATAAAATATAGCCGAATTTTATTGTCGAGTTCGTTTGTCGAACAGAAAAAAAAAATGATTTCGAATAAGTGTCGGTTTTCTTCTTCGTTTACGCGGCTCAGTGATTGAATTTCGTCGAGAAATTAAATGTACATTCAGAAAGGAGAAATCTTCACAACGAAGGATCGAAACTCCTGCTTTTCGAACGACTCGATCCACTATCAATTATAGGGATCCGTGAACGACGTCGATCGCGGGCGTCTCAACGACGATTCTACTCTGTGAACGTGTTTATAAGGGAAATTCAGGATAACGCACGTGTGTCGAGATAGTATGATCCGGCCGTTAGAAATTAGGGGTTAATTAATCTCGGGGGGAGATTACCCGTGATATCGGTGCGAGTTCTTCACGCGGTAGAAAAGTGGTTACTTATGGTCGAGCGATGGACAAAACGAAACGACACGAAGCTTGCGAACACCCTCCCTCTAATCCTCACCTTCAAAAGCGGGACAACAAGACGAATTTTTTATAGGAATTATACATATAAAAATATACGATCTTCCAATGTGTATTTCAAACACGCGCGATATAGAACCTTTTATACCCTCGTTACGCATCCTCCATCGTTCTATAACGAATCATTCTAACTGATCGCTGAATCGTCATACGAAATCATTGTACATATTTGCCTATATAAAAAGTAACACCGTCGTGTTAAATGATCGTGTAAAAAAGTCTTCAGTAAGCCCGAACGAAGGGACGACTAATAAGACGCGAAGTTCGAGAGGCGAGCTCCTCCCCTCCTTGTTCATCATCCAAAGATCCGTTGTCAAAGGTGTTTCGCGATCTTCGTGTCTTTCTCGAGGGAAGCCAAACAGTAACGAAGTCTTCGTGATCGATCGGTGAGATTCTGTCGGGGACATCGAGAGGGTTTCGTAGTTTATTTCGCATCGAGATTAAGTCGATGACGAGCGCGTGTGACTCTGAAGAAAAATGGAAATAGGGGTTGGGAGTAGGTCGAGGAGTGTCGAGGAGGAATGGAGAGAGGTCGAGAGAGCGACTGAAAGAATATACAAGATAATCGCGGGATGCCGACAGAACTTCGTCCGCGCCGCTTTCGATAGAATTGAAACTTGTTCGATGAAGTTTTTAAAAGCGATGTGATTAATTATATTCGACTAGAATGACGATTAGCGAAATGTGTCTATACTCGACCGTGTACCGTGTACATTCGAAGATTGTCTCGAGGAAGGGATGTATCTCGACGATTGTCTTTGATAGACGATACGTTGAAATCATCCGATGGCATGAAGTATGTGTGAATGAATAATTTTCTCCGTTTTTCCGAATCTTTTCATTAAGTCACGAGAACAATATCGAATAAATGCAATTACCATGAATGTATGAAACTTTATTATAATCCGATACAAGGCAATAAAACAAAATATCATAATTGTCAACTAACAATTGAGATTAAGTGAGATTTATAGAAGTCGTAAATGAAAAGGAATTAGAATATTAAGGTTTCAAAGTATAACAATTAGATTACGAATTTTTATGTAAATGAAATCATATTTTTTACAAGTGATGTAAAGATACTTGGCTAGAGTAAACGAGCAATTGTCATGTAATTTATCTTAAAACTTGATTAAAAATATATTACAATTAAGAAAATTTTAAACCATTATAATTATAATTAAAAATATTAGTTAAAGTTTATTAAATATATAATATACTTAAATTAATTAGTTACATTTTAGTATAAAAATCCATATTTTTTTGTTTTTTAAGTCTACAAGTTAACCTCAAAATTTTCTTCTGATAATTATATAAATAATCAATAAGAATTTAATTTTAAAAATTAATTATAATATTATCTATATTATTTATATCTTTACTATCTTATAATATTATCTTGATTATAGAAAATGTAAGATTAAGATCATATTTATTAAAGAACCACTTATATAATAACAAGATTCATTCTTCATATTATATTATATTTTTCACATCTTATATTATATTCTTCATATTATATATTTTCTATATAGTTCCTGAATATTTTCGAACGAAAATTGAAAAATTTATAAGAGGACTGAAATAATTTTATCTTTTATGATGTAAAATGTCACTGCCTATATAATTCAAAAGTGTTCTATCTCGAAAATATGTTTGAGGAGATTGATTCTACTATTAATATTTCGATTATTATAACACAGAAAATCGAATAAAAAAAAGATATAAATGAAACGTACCGATTGCCTCGAGACGATCTACGATGATAAATTTTGGTACTTAAAGTGCATTGAGTATAGACACGAGTCAATAAAATATTATATATCCGTGCATGCATCAAGTTTCGTAACGGAATGGGTCATACATAAAAAAAAAAACAGAAAAAAATCACCAATTATTATCGAACAAACGATGACGTAAAAATTATTGACATGTGATATTCAAGAATTATAATCTATATAGATATTTCTTTTATTTTATTAATTGTTAAAATTTTCTATGAATATTAAACAATTTTTCATCAATTTTGATCGATAAAGCTATATTATTATTATAAAATTATACGAAAAATCATAATTTATAAATTTTCACTTACTTGTGACATTTTTCATATTTCATCAGCAATCACACGATGATACGACGAGAGATAAAACGATACATAGACGATAGAACAATAATCGATTGGAACAAGTTCAAAAAAAGATCATAATCAATTTTGAAAGACCCAAACTGTTTTCTCATTCTGCATGTTCGGCTGTATAAACGTACGGACGAACAGCTTTTTGGATTGCCTAAGGCATCCTGTTTTGCTTTCTTCTCGCAAGCGATAGAAGATACTGTTTTTTATATTATATATAAATATATATATAAATATATATATATATACAAACGAACAGATAAATATATATATGTATATGTGTGTACGCGCGCGAATACGTTGCACAATGGTGTTAAAATATTGAACAAGTTTCAGTTCGAATGAAAGAAAAAGCGGCGCAATAAATAACATGGTGAAAATAACGAGAAGGTATAACATGGGGTAAAAAATTAAGAGAGAAAAGTATTTAATGAAATATAGACGTGAGAATATAATGGTAAATAATTGTGAATAACAACTATGGAAAAATTGGAAGAAAAATAGAGGTTAGGTGAAAAGATTGGGGAGGGGAAAATGGAACTGAGAAAGAAAATTAGTCGAACGAGGCGAACGATACATTAGAATATCTACGATTCATGTGATTGTAAATATATAGTATATAAATAACGTAACGTTAATTAACGATATGCCGTACGTGTTACACTAAAGAAACAAACAAGAAAAAAATAAATAACGTTACTGTGTAATTTTTCGGATCGTAAACGCATTCGAATGGGTCTGGCCGCCCGTGCTAACCGGCTCGAGATTGTGTTCAGACCAGACAACAGCTGGTTTCGAGAGTTTGAAATCGAGAATATTCGTGTCGTTTGATTCGTTCAAATTTTAATCGATCATTAGTCAATCTATTGCAAACTTCTGTACATTCCTTTAATCGATAAATAACGTACATATTTAATTACATTTTTCTTGAATTCAATCGAATCTATTGCAAGAACGTTCTCGAGAGATTCTCGTTATGTGAAGACGTTTGCAAGAATAAACACGACAAGAAGAAAATAAAGTGAAAAAAAATGAAAAAATTAAAAGTGCGGGAAAAGATTAGAAGACAAGTAAAAGGCAGCACCGTCGCGTATTTCTGGCACATCGGTGCATCGAGCAACAAAAAGGAACGCAGCTATGTTCAGTGCGTTTCTGGATAGCACGGGCCGGCCACACGCGATTAGATGTAACACTAATTAACGCCTAGCGTAAGAACGGATATAAATGAAGGATTATATTGTCTGATATAATGTAACCAGGTATGGACGTACACGCGTATACGTGAATTTTTCGCGGCAATCAGTGATTGTGTGTGCATGAAACTACACGCGTGTGAAACTCTATGTGTGCGAACAGACGAATGATATTGAAGGGAAGAGAGAAAAAAAGAATGTATGCTTGTACATGCGACACTCGAAGAAGGAACGAAAGAAAATGAAAGAAAGGGAGAGAAAGAGAGAGAGTGCGAAAGAAAAATAGAGAAAAAGTGTGAAAGGGTAAGTAAAAAAAAAAAAAAAGAGACATACGCGAAAAGTAAAAAAAAAGTTGTTCGTTGGACTGACGTGATAAGGCGTTGGTCGAATGACGCATCTTAAGATAAAAAAGGGACGACCGGGAACAATCTTCTTGTACCGTTTCTTCCCTTTCTTCTTCCCGTGCCTCGCGAGGCTACTCGTAACGAAACATAAAAAGAAAAGGCTAAAGATAGGGCTCACCTCGAGGCTACAATTAAAGCTTGCCCGTTTACTGTATTCTTTTTTGTTACAACAACTGGAGCCTCACCTCGCCAGGTGGAAGAAGAAAGTTGTAATTTTCGCGCTCGTCCTCGTCGCCCCTTTATTATGACAGATAACAAAGAGGAGACGAGAGAAAAGGTTAAGATGGTGATGATGATGGTGATGATGGTTATAATAATAATGATTTAAATAAAAACGTCGTCTAAGGTATACTAATGTCGTAGGCAGCATTGAATTTTTGTACCATTGTCTATAGTAGCTCTTAAGTGTCGCGAATTTTTTTGTTCTTAAGATGCCAGCCTTTGCAGGCTTGAGTACGTATATCTTATGTATTCTCGGTTTTGTCGATTGCTCGCGGGGCAGATATTGATTTTAGATGATATTATGAGATTGATTCGATTATTCTTCGATCATTCAAATTGCATAAGCGTAATACATTTGTATTTGTATTTTTTTTTCCTTGTTTCAAATTTATGATATTCCATGTAAATATATAATAATGTTTAAAATTTTACTTAAAGTAAATAATATTTTTTGATATATTTCTGTCAAATCTATCTTTGAAATCGGAAATCATCTATATCAAATCCGCTCCAGCGAAAAATACGTACCCGTTCCCGAGAGTCGCGGTACGCGAATATCGAAAGATCCTTTTTCGTGTGATGATTGACCGTCCTGACAGTTCGTCGATGTGCTCTTATGCGTAGATACTCGAAGTTAGTTTTTTCGATAGTAGATAATACGAATAAGAGATGGTGATGAGATTCTGATCGAAAATAAATTAGAATTAATGATCTAGCAATCAGTTTTACAACTGAAGTTGCGAATTCGATTATTTAAAAAAAAAAAAAAAACATTAAAAATGAAGTTATTAGTGCGTTATACGATGAAAGTCGTGATTGATAGTGGAAACTGGATTGCAGGTAAGACAATTTCATAAAGAAGTAAATTTTGTCAAAAGAATATTGTATATTGATGCGGTATGAAATTTATCTCCGCGAAATAACAAATGCGAAATATTGATTCCGTGTTATTGATTGCGTATGTATAATTATTGTGATTTTAACCCTCTACCGCTTATTACTATTAAAATATTATATTTATTTACGATGATATTGTTGTATCTTGTAAATAATTAAAAAAAAAAAAAGCAAAATACTGATAATATAAATGAATTCGATACAGATTCGTATAATTCGATATTTATGTGATATTTAATAATGTGATTAATTATTTTTATTTTTTTATTTTTTTTTTATTTTTTCGTTCGTATAATTTTATTTTTTTTTACTTTAACACACACAAATACATTTTTTTTTTTAAATAAAACTATCATTATATCTAAATGAATATACTATCATTGTTTCGCTTTACGTTTCATTGTGCTTGTTTTTTTATTATTAATAATTGATTTCGTATGTAAATCCAATTGTAATTAATACGTAGAAATTAATTTTTTGCTGTAGAGGGTTAGAAATAAATAAAAAATACACAGTCGTCGATCGAAACCCTCGGGACGGAGAAGATTTCATCAATTCCTCATTATCGACGATATTAATATATGTCTCGTCGCGCTTATCTTGCAAAAAATAAATAGAAAGCCATATTGAGGCTCCTGACACTTTAACAATATCCACGATTCTTCGTTCAACGAAAATACGAACGAAGATATAACATTGGTATTTAAAAATACTTGGAAAATAATAGAATGATTTCCGTTCGATGAGAAAATTCAGGAGTCTCGATCGAGACAGGAGAAAATCGATCCATCGTGAACATATTCAGTTTTCAGAGACAACTTCACTTCATCATAACGATAGTTATGTTTCCAATGCGCGACAGATCACACGTAGCAATGGGTCTAATTAAACGTTAACGCGTGCCGTTTGCCGGTTCGAACGTTCGACGAAGCTAATAACAAGCATTTTAAATTACACGCAACGTACAATCGATTCAAAAGAATAAAACGATCGAAGAGAAAAAGAGGTTAGGGATCAACGGAGGGGAAAATGGATGCATTTGTCGAGCGCCCGAATAAGCGAACATCGATTTAAAAATTAACGTAAATAAATTAAACGAAAATTTTGAAAAAATGATGACCCTCGAAGCAAGCCTCGTCTCGCAGATTCTATAATGTACACCTTTGAGCGCTTTAGAATAAATCGGAATAGATTTTAACGAATCCGTGAGATGATGCCGAGGAAATACAATTGCGTGGATGGACGGAGGATGAGAAACGAGCGGGAGTACGGACGCGTAGATGAAATGTATGTGTGAGATAAAGGATAAAGAAAGAAAGGTAAAAAGAGAAAATGATCGGTCTGAAAGTGAGAGGAAGAAAGAGAGAAAGAGAGAGAAAGATAATAAATCAATGTTAAACCGATCATTACCGATTTACAATTTTGAAAGACACATCTTCGTTATTCGCCATTTCTCTGCATAAGTTCAACCTCGGTTTCAAATGCTGGACGCTGCCCTTCCAAGGGCATAAATCGCAACTGAATCGACCGATGCTTTGTGTGGATTTCTCTGTTTTGTAAAAGATTGAAAGAGAATTAATGAATTATTAAAAATAATCGACACGAATGCACAGGACATTTTCAATGCATTGGAAAGTGCCAGATGCGAGCGTTTATCATCACAATGGGGCATCGTCCGCATCAAAATGTATATTACACACGAAGTCTCAGCGTTTACATTTTTTTTTTCAAGGTATCATGACAACAGGGACGAGGAGAACTGTCCCGTTCTATGTGTGTAAGAACCATAAAGCTTAATGAAGAACATTATACTATGAATTACGGGATACTAAATAAAAGTAAGCCAAACCGTTAATTGATTCTAATATTCCTTTTACCTTTATAATAATGAACGAAATTTATTCCTTTTTATTTAAATTTTCATTTTATTGCATTGAAAGTTTACAATAGATATATTGATAAAAATTTTTATTTTAAATTTAATAATATAAAATATAAATTTTAAATAACTCAATAAAAATAAGCTTATTACATTGATGAAAAAGTACAAAAATTTTTGCAAGTACTGGACGTTTATTATGCATATATTGAAAAAGTTACAAATGCTGTATATTATAATATTTCTTTTATATATAAATTCTTGTACATGCGATTGTAAAAAATAAAAAAAAAAAATTTATTCAGATTTTTTGTTTCTATCGCGAGTTTTCATACAATTTAAAATAATTTTTTGAAAATGTACAAGATAGCAGGCACTTATAAGACGAAAAATACCCATCAGCATTGATTGGATAAATAATTCTCGAATCGAATTAAATGGTGACATTCCAGAACATAAAACAGTTAATATAAAACCTTCCATACCAACAGTAGAGAAAAATTTTCCAGCCTAAAAAATATTTTATTTCATCAAATGCATTGTTAATTAAATTAAAATAATATTTTGATTTTACTTACCAATGCATCTTTAAAAAGTTTATCTGCTACTAATTCTGGACTGACAAGGGAACTAGTATTCGATATGAGTTTTGTTTCAAGAGGTTTAGATAATTCTTCTATCGCAAAACCTGGAGTGTTAGTATCTGGAGGTAAACTTAGAGTCACAGAAATATTATAAGGAGCAAGTTCCATAGATATACTTTCTGCCAAGCCACGAAGCGCAAATTTTGTACTACAATAAGCTGAGTAACCAAATATACCTAGAAAACAAGAAAAATAAATTATACAATATAAAATAAATTATACATATTTAAATACAATGATAATGTATACCTAATAATGCAGCTTGAGAAGAAGTAAATACAATAATTCCTTCTTGTGCAGCTTTCATTCTTTGAACAACAGCTTTTGTACAATAATAAGATCCTAAGAAATTAATATTAATCATTTTTTGTAAGTCTGCTGGTGAAGTGTCTTCAATTTTGCCACAAATTGCAGTTCCAGCACAATTCACTAACATATATATAGGTCCCATAGTTCTTTCTATGTCATTTAGAGCTTTATCAATTGCATCATAATCTTCACCAACATCTAAAGATAAATATTCAACTTTTTGAATATCCTTATTTTTGCATGCATGAATGATTTCATTTCTTGCAATCTCTAATTTTTGAATGTCTCTTGCAATTATTGTCACATGTGCCCCATATTTGGCAGCAAGAATTGCAATACATTTTCCTATTCCACTAGATCCACCAGTTACCTGATACAAAAAAAAAAAAAAAAAAGATTTTATAAATATCCAAAACTTTTAAAAATATATAACTATGATTAGTTTCGAAAAGTCGCATAATTTATCGTTAAAATGAATTAAAGATAATTCAATAAATATTTTCATATAATATTTATAAAATTTAAATATTTTATAATATTTATAATATTATTAAAAAAAAAAATTTTTAATAAAAAAAGAAAATAGAAATTTATAAAATTTTTTTATTTTATTTATACCGTAAAACTTTTTTAATAGAGGTTAGGTTAGCATCAATGCCTGATTACTTACAACAACATGTTTTTTATTAACGTTTTTTAGTCGTCTTCGCCAAAAGAAATATCTCACAAACAAAACAATGATTAGTAAAGCAGTAATTATTAGTATTACATTAAAAATTAGTATCATTATTTTTGTTCAATAAAGCTTTTATTAGTACACGAATTCAATTCGTACATTTATACATAATACTACTATTAAAACACAATTTATATAAGTATCTATAAAGTTATTATTAAATTTATGTTTTACATTAAATTACTCGTAAATTTTGAAATTAATACATATGTACGTACTTTGCATATAAAGACAAATAATAATCAAGTGTTATACAAGTATGTGACGTAATTGTTCATGATGTTGAAACTGAAATTTTATCTATATATTTTGAATCAATATATATTTTTAAATCAAATCATTAAATAATATATCAAGAATGATATTGATATATCATTATGACATTTTATAAATAATATAATAATATATACATTCAATATTCAATATTCATACAAAATATTCGTTAGAAATCAAATTGCGCCGTGTCTTGAGCGCATAGCAAGTGTAGACAAGGAACGCTAGTAGATAAAGAAAAAGATAGAAATAGGATAAAAATAGGAAATAGGATAGAAATGGGACTACTAGTGCCATCTCTTGGCAAAAATATTACTTTAATAGATGGCATTCTAATATTTTGCGTGGTCGGTATTTCAGAACAAGTAATTCTTTCGACTTTGTTTTATGCTCTATCGGTAATTAATCTTAGAAATAATAGTAACATGGTAAAGGGAATTCTATTACATCTATAATTATTTCGCAATACCAATAATTTTGAAACAAAAACATTATTTTATTAATAATATTATTAACGATATAATTTATATTAACATTATTTGATAAATCCATTTGTATTTATTTACATTGGAAAAACTTAGATTGCGCGATAGAGGAATAAAACTTTTATTCATATTTACATTTTATTAATTACTGACGCACAATATTTTCTGTATATTATTAAACATCATAAATCTTTATTTTAAATAATTCTTGACACGTGGCTCCCTATGTATTCATTTTAAAAACTTCATTGACATAATACATTTGCTCTCATGGTAACATTATTCACAATTAATGATATTTCTTCAAGAAAAAAAAAAAAAAAANAAAAAAAAAAAAAAAAGAAAAAAAGAAAAGAAAAGAAAATAATTCTCCTTTTTCTCATTCATATTAAAAATTTCTCTACTACCTATACAAAAATAAAATATAATATTTAAAGTTTTATTATGAATAATATCATCGTATAAAACTTATTATCAACTTTCTTCTCCGCGACAAACGTTCGTTAAACGAGACGCAAAGAGTGAAATATATATCGTAATCAAACGTATATCGGAATATATCATTATTCAAATCGGTAGCTTAAATGCATTGCGCGTGGTAGTCGAGATGAAAAAGCTTCCGAAACGCGGATCGATCCTGCGCTCGGTGCACCGCTTCAGGGCGGGTTGCATACAAATAGGTTCCGACGAAAACGCGAGAAAATTTTAAGGAAGTAAGTTGAAATTGAACCCTTTTCGTCCGCGCACGAGTCGACTTTTTACCCTTTAATCTGTGTGTATCGTCGATAAACAAACGGACGGCGAGTTGACCGGAAAGATTATTAATTAGCCGGCCCCGGGAACTTGAATAGTTCGGTGCTCGTGAAAAGGGGTGGGGGCAGATAGGTCGTACGTGCATTCACCCCCGTTACCGAGGGGCAAAGTCCCCGCTTCACCCCTACCGTTATCCTTCGAGCAAAAGGTCACGTACTACCACCCTGTCGATCGTTCACCTCGTCCTGGGAGTCGCTCCTGGTAGTCAGGTTAAAGCGGAAGGTATGAAAAACTGTTCCCCTGCATTTCGGATACGAGCAACGCGGACGTGAAAAAGGGATGAGCCGCATTATCTCTCACAACAATTTCCATCTGATTAAATATAAATTAAGTAATATCGTTTTTTTTTCTTCTGTTTTTAGATAATAAATAACAAAGTTTGAACAACAGAATATCTATCGAAATCAAACGTATATCGATAGGAAAGGATAAATTTAATAAATGTCACGCTTATTCTCCTGTTACAATTAAATTACAATTTCATCGAAATGAATTATATTCGAAACACGTGATAATAGAAGATTACAATTTTTGTTCGTTTTGATTTCTAATATGTAACATGAAATTTCTCGCTAATGATTACGTATCGTAGAAAACGTAGAATATAAATTTATTGTATCCAATGTCTACGTTCACAGAAGGTGAACGTACACACTTCACGATATAAATTATCCATTATATTTGAACGTATTGCGCGAAAGCGTAATATATTTGTTCTTTAACACATTGTACGCCATTCATGTTATAAATTATAGTTTTCCACCATAACGATAATGAAAAGAAACCTTTTGTTCCTTTTTTTTTTTCTCTCTCTCCGTTAAATCGTTGCTCGTTTCACACTTTACGACACGATATAAAATAAATATAGAGAAAATCATTTTAAATTATCGTTCTTTGCGATGATACGAAGATTGGAACTTGAAAATGAAAATTGGATATACAAACACCCAAATTTACAAATATTTTGAACACGTCCATTTTCCTCCCCTATTACATTATTTATCACTTGGCCATTAAAAATCGATCCGGATATTTATTCCAACACCGTCCACTCTAATTATCCCTCCACTCTCGATCGATTTTTAATAACACGTCCTAATTAGCATCTCGCCATTCCCAATTTTATCATAAACCTATTTTATCGCAACCCTGTTATCTTATAGGAACAGTTCGATGTACTTGGAAACTGTTGTGCCTTTCCAATGGACGAGCACGGAACTCTATTTCTCTCTCTCTCTCCCTCCCTCCCTCTCGTCAAAGGGACAAAGACAAGGAATAATACGAAGTGGCAAACAACGAACCCCCCTTTTCCTCCCTTTCGATATTACGTTCCCCCGTGTTCTTAACGAAAGAAATATCGTCCTTAACGTCCTCGGCCACCAGAGTTGGGATGCAGGGATGCGATCGAGATCGCGACTAATCGTACAAATTTATATTACCATATACCATTGTGCCTCCTTGCTAACAGTAACAATGAGTAATCTTGGTAGAAACAACTTGTCAGGTTTGAAACCGTCATCCTCTTATAGCAATTACTACTTTCCTCTCCCACGCCCCTCCCTCCCCTGTCAAGATCCTTGGACGGATGTTGAACGACCCGTCGATTCCTCCATTTTCAATCACGGGGAGGGATCCTTGACTCGCGAATGAAGATCAGGCGAGTCGGATCGGGGCCGTCGAAAAGGAGCCGGCCCATCCACGAGGGATGCACGCGTTTGCCGCCGCCGTCGTCGCTCCTCGTTTCGGACAAAAGAGGGTGAGAAGCGTACGTTGCACCCCCGTCGGCGGAAGGGAGTGTCCCGTGCGCGACCCACCCGCCCCCCCTCGGCCGAGCGTCAGTACCCCTCCTGTGATACCCCTAGCTACGACCCTGGGTTCCGTGTCTCCCGGGCTGCACCGGGGGGTGAACGCCCTCGCCTGACCCAGACTCAGAATCGATCTCCATTCGTTGCACTGTTGGCAACCCCCTCCGAGGAACCCTCTCTCTCTCTCTCTCTCTCTCTCTGGCCCAAGAAGGCTCGTCACACTCGTGACGATATCCCAGCTCTGGCGTGTCTTGGGGGAGGAAGGAGAAAAAAGAGAAGAGATGGGAGGAGGCTGAGACGTTTTTTTTCGGTTTCTGGTGTTTCCCTTTTTGTGTCGCAACATGGAACGCGTACCAAGGATCTCGTAAAATTAATTTTGTCCTTGTCTGGAGAGTTAGGATGGACTCCTTCTCTTTCTTTCTTTCTTGGAGATACGTAAAGAGAAATCAACCCCTTTCGCGATTACCTCTTGGTTAGTTTCTTGAGTGTGTGAACGAAGGATCGTTCAAAGGGGAAATTAAATCTGTTTTTTTTTTTTAGATAGGGAAGAATGAATATCGCTTTTCTTTCGTGTCTTTCTGTTTTGTTTCATAGATAGGCAGGTGTAAATAAAATGGGAATTAATTGTGTGGAGTTTTTGGAGAAACATTGTTCGCAGGTCTGGTTTCTTTGTTTTGTATAGATTCGATGTATAGGAGGGATATTTTGAAATTAATATTGGAGTCTTTTAAAAAAAAGGGGGAGGTACAAAATAAATAAAAGAGGTGGTTGAAATTGCATCTTCAAAGGAAACTAGTTTTAGTATAGTTATCCTTTACTCTTTTCACGAGATCCGATCTAAATTAGAAATGCTATTTTATTGTTATTTGGTTAAGGGCTTAGGAAAAATAGTGGCCAAGACTTCTATTTTCGAGATACCAAAAGGAAAACCAACCTCTCTTGGTCTCTTCGTTGGTTTATCCATTTTATGAGACCCGGTGAATATAAGGGTTTCTGTAAAATTAATTTTATAGAGTTTCCTTTTTTTTTAGAAAAAAATAAAACACTACTATAATTGCTAAGATACGAATCCCATCTTCGAGATAGCGAAGGAAAACCTTTCTCTTCGCAATCCTCTTTATTTCCTTTTTTTTTTATCGCGCGAGTAGTCTGGTTTTTTTAAAATGGAAACCTCCTCTTTTATCTCTACTCTCTCGCACATATATATATATATATAGGAAAACATTGAATTGATGTATACAATAAACGTCGATAACGATCGAGCGTGGCGAGAATCGAGCAGAAATGTTCTATAAATAAATAAATAAATATAAATGTCTAAAGAATATCTATCCAAGATAAATTATATACCGGTATATATTATAACGGTATATCAATTTCTATTTAATCAATCGAATCGGCGAATTGCCCGAATTTATCCCCAGGTTCGTTCACCTCCGCGAGACCCCGTGAATCCCGGGGATTCGATGAGTAAATTCGGCCGGAGCCGAGGATGACGACCCCCTTCTAAAGCATCTTGAAATATTGAAAAATTGAATTCGATTGGATGATCATACGCGTATGTATGTAAAAAAGGGGAAGAAATTTTTTTTTTTCTCACGGCGGTGCTATTTGCGCCCCTCGTGAATTCTTGATACGCTCGCTATTTCAGCGAACGATCTCTCTTATAGACAACCCTCCTTCCTCTTTCCCTCCCCCTATCCGGCTTTGACAATCGTCTATGGAATCGCGGGCCGATCTATTTTCCTAAGTTCCACGTGTTCGCGTCGCGTTCGCGTTTTCAAACAAACCGGCCGGCAAGTATTGCCCTCCCTCCCCCTCGTAGACGTGAAACTGATCGAGGAACCCTGGCAAAGGAGGGTTCGTAAGGGTGGTTATTCGAGGACGATACGATTTTTGCGAAAAAACGATCGAAAGAGAGGAGAGGGAAAAAATTGTTTGGGAATTTTACGGGGTTGCGGACGTTAAGGGTGAGAAAGAATTTTTTTTCCTTTTTTTTTTTTTACGACCAAGAGCATACTCGTCGACAAGAACATTATCACCAGCAATATCGGCCATTTTCATACTCGAGGTATGAAACTTCGAGGTTATAAAATTATTAGCGCAAGCTTTATATGAGAAGGCTAATGAAAATAAATGAATGATATAAGAGCGAATACTTTTTAAAGTATTCTATAGAGTGGTAAAATGGTGAAAAGTTTTCACCGAGGGGGAGGGGGATTACAAAGGGAAGGTTGAAACGTAAGATCAATGTGATCCTTTGTTACCCTTTGTATATAAAAGCCAAGCAAAACGTTGTATATAATATTTTACTCAATCTTCTTCTCCCCAAGAAAAAGAAAAAAAAAAAAAAAAAAATACACCAATTACAAAAATTCTCATTTTTGTAACGCATTTCAACCCCATCACCTCGATCGAGGCACATCGCCTCGATATCCATCGTTATCCGTCGAAGAGGATAACGAATGGAGAGAGGGAAAGGTAGAAAGCAGATGATACCCTGCCCTTCCCCCCTCCCCCCATTAATAGCCAGGAAATAATATCCCACGTAAAACGCTTCCGACGGAGAGCGAAAGAAAGTCATTTTACCGGCGCGACTGAATTATAGGAGTGGCGAGAGTCAAAGGGAGACGCATCGAGGCGTCCTGTGCGTCGTGTATTACCCCTGCTAACGATTTCATCCCCTCGCGCTGAGATACGAGAGAACCGATGGAGGAAGGGAAGAAAGAAAGGAGGAAGGGAAGAGAAGAAAAGAGAAAGGAAGAGAACTTAGTCGAAAGGGAGACGGGCGGACGGAGAAGATAGGAGAGGAGGGCCTTGTGCAGGGAGAGGAGGGTGAACGAGGGTGCAAGGGGTGCAACGCCGCGTAAGTAAGTAAGTGTGCAGCTCGGCTCGGTGCATTCTTCTCCTCTCTCTCTCTCTCTCTCTCTCTCTTCGTTTCCTTTACGTGGAGTGGTCCAACGTGGAGTTTTTAACGAGCCGAGGCCGTTTGCTACTGCCTTCTGGCTGCTGGCGTTCGCCACCTCGAAGGGGGTGGATCGCTATCGCGGGGCAGGGAACATTATGCCACCCGCCGTCTGCCAGGCATTGTGAGCCTCCATGGAATATTACGGCCGTGGAAGGAAAGAAAGATATGCAGAAAACGGCGAGGGGATAAAGGGGGAAGCCAGAAAAGGGGTGGCTGCAGTTCGTTCGATCAGGCCTCCTAAGCTTCATGTTTCTCGTGTTCATCGTGATCGTTTATTTATTTATTTATTTGTTTGTTTGTTTGTTGGCGTGGGACGTTTTGATGGATGTAAGAAAGGGTTGAGGGGAGGAATTAGGAGGATAAGGGATCGAGGGAAAGTTATCTTGGGTTGTATGGTTGTTGATGAAGTTTTGGTGAAAGTTATTAAGTAAGGCTTGGAATTGAGAAAGAATGTAAAATTGCATTGTTCACGAATGCAATGCTGAGTGCTTGTAATGATATCGAGGAAAATGAACAAGGAAGATTCTTACATTACAACGCGTTGAAAACATTCCATTAAGGGAAGAGAGAATATAATATATCCAACGAGATATCCTTGTTTCGTGGAGCGTCATCGTAACGGTTAACAGCGTAATTGCAACTAGAATTTCGGATGCGACTTGAATTTCCTGAATTATCTTTGGGGACAAATGGAATTTGTCTGGTCGAATTCGATTCGCGCGTGCATTATTATTTATATCTAGATTCTATTATTACATTTTCTGGAACGTGGAAATCTCGTGTCTTTCGAATAATTAACGTTTTACTATTTATACAAACAGGATTGTCTGCTTTTCATCATTTATTATTGTTTAATGTTTTTAATATTACATTCATTTCTTTGCGTTGAAAGATTAAAATGTGTAAAACGTGCTTTAAAATCGTTGATTATAAAGTTTTTATTGTTAAATTAACGAAAGTTGCCAACGTATTGCAACATATTGCGACACATCAAATGGACCACCAATTATGGATTTTCAAAATTTTCATTTTTGTATTGATCAAAAATAGGGTGAAGATAGTGAATTTGTTTAAAACTTGCTTAAATATACCAGATTAGAAAAAGTGTCAACAATCCATTTAACTCTCTCGACTCTCTGAGAATTATAAAAATTAGATTTATTTTTCTAATTTAAACCAATTTTTTACGATGAAATCGAAATCTCTTGCTCTTCGATTATTCGCAATAAAATTTTCTGCTTTATATCCAGAAAGGAAAAAAAAAAACAAAATTATCAGTTAAAAACGCGTTAAAAACCCATCGTTTCATCTTTAAAACATATTCTATGCATTCCTTTTTACGATTATATATTATTTATAACTGAATTATTAATAAACCACGCGTCTCCGACACACCATTAGCATGTATTGATTTTCGTTGCGCCACGTTGTTAGTTATTTTTAAGCGGTACGTTCCGGCCGTAATTAATTCGATTGAATCGATGCACTCTCGCAACATGATCGTGGCGAAAACGTGTTAAAATTCGCGGCTCGAAAGTATCGGCGGAGGAGTGGACCTTTCTTTCTTTTTTTCTTTTTTTTTTTTGGAAATAAATTTTTCGACTCGAAAGAAATTTTTATATGAAAAAATTAAGCTCGTTGATACTTTTTTTTCTTTCCTTTATTTTTTAAATACCCGTATAAATTTATTCCGTTCATTCGTTTCGAATTATATCGTATTCGTTATATCGATTTACGTACGTACAAAGATGATAGAAGATAAAATCCGTTGTGAAGAGCATCTTAATTAAAAGAAGTTCCAAGAAAATCGTATCGAGTAATTCCAGATAATTAATACTTCTACTTAAGATCCTTAATGTTCCCCATTCCACCTCCTTCTCCTCCCCGTTCGTAGTAATTTACTTATCCACCTGAAGGGATCGGAATCGGTGAAAAAAAATCGTTATTAATAAACCTTACGAGCGCTCATCAATTATCCTCCTAAATCCTTAAAGATATAACTATAAAAAGTCGAACATAAAAATATAAAATTATATTTCACCGTCAGATTAAATTATCGTCATCCCGCCCCTACTACTTTCAATTCTTCAAGTAAATAAATTCAGCAAACTCGAACAAATCACCTTTCGAGATTTCCAAAGAATTCGAATAAACCTGTTCCAAACGTACCAACGAAAAGATCGTAATCGATTCGATAATCGATCCGTATGAAAACCTGAAAACTCCATCCCAAACATAGTTTCTTTCCTCGAGACTATTCTCCTATACGAATCCTCCCTTCAGACCAAGCGAAAATAGCGAGGAAAACGCAGCATCGACCGTCCAACTTTCGCCATCGAGCGAAAGGATCCACCTCTTCCCCTCCAACCAAACACACATTTATCCCCAAATTGCTCGCGATTTTCTCGACATGAACGTCTCGAAAGTGGCCGTAACGAGCCTCGTGGCTCGAGCCATCCCAGAGACGTCGTCGTGAAGCGCAGCTAGGCGAAAGTTGCGCGGCAAGGATGCGCGGGAGTCTTACGTGTGGCAGGCACGAGAATGGGACGACGCGCGTCGTCGTTGTCGTCGTCGTTCTGGCTACGCGAAACGAGGCCATTTCTCTCCCCCTCCCCTCCCCTCCTCGCAGCGCCACCGACGCGCCCCCTTTTTTCCCCACATCGAGATACGTCAACGCTTTGCAGAGTGGAGAACAATCGGAGGGAGAGAGAGTTCAGTGCACCGGGACCTGAGTTCCACGAACTCCTCTTTTCCCCGGCGGATGCGCATTCGTCGCGGGAATATCAATTCATTGTAACGAAGTTTCACGCTTTTCGACCCGAACTTCCCCCCCTAGGTAGAAAATTTCATAGATAGGTAGATAGATAGGTAGACAGATAGATAGATACCGTGCACGGGACCCTCCCTGGCATCGCGACAACGTAGCATCGGCGACCTGTTGGCGGAAACAGGGAGGGGAGGAAACTGCTTGGAAACTGGACAAAATATTTGGGATCGATATTGTTGGAGTGACAGGATCTTGTGAACTCTATATTATCTCTTATTAGGAGATATTTCATATTTTGATCGATTAATGATAATAATCATATTTTACATTAATGATAAAATTTTGGTGTCGAAAAATTTTATGTAAATTATAAAACGAGATCTTACGAATTTTTGTTAATTGTCAGATAGTATTTCGATTTGTTTTAGATATTTTTATTATCTATTATATTATATTTTTATTATTTTTATTATTAATATTTTATTAGATAAAGTGGAGATACATCGAGTGTAA
This sequence comes from Apis laboriosa, assembly GCF_014066325.1. Lineage (NCBI taxonomy): Eukaryota > Metazoa > Arthropoda > Insecta > Hymenoptera > Apidae > Apis > Apis laboriosa. Next base: position 313,532 of record NW_025224330.1, read on the forward strand.
TATAAATGTACGAGTTTGTGAGAAAGAATCGTCAAATAATCTTTTGACTGATCCTCGTGATCTTGTGTTGGTTGTACTCTTTAACTGCTTGCGGCTAATTTTACAGGGATATCGAGAGGTTATGGAATAATCCTTATACATTAGATCAATTTTATTTTTCTTTTAGTTTCTTGTAGAAAGTTAATACTTGCTTTCTTATTCGTGCAATTATTTTTATTTCGACGATAACGTTACGATTATTTTTAGATCGTAGCACTTTCTAAGGATTTATTTTAAGGAAAATAAAAACATCGATACGTGTACAGCGGGCGAAACAGCCGTGCTCGGAGATTCGATATCGAAATAATGCATCGTGGCTTCACTCCCATCTCTGTATCAAAAGAAACTCTAGAGACAGTATATATATACATATTTGAAATCGCTTCTTATGCATATATCATCGTCCGATTTCTATAGAAATAATCTTCCAGAAATAGCGCAGGACTAGAAATATAATATAACGAAACTGGGTTAAATATCCTTTTCTGTTTTTCAAAAAAAAATAATTTTTACCCGCGCAATATAATCCTTTAAATATAAACCGATCATCGAAACCGATAAATAATTAATCACTTTCTTATCTCATCACTTTCTTCGATCCTCATAAATTTTTACGATAAAATCGACTTAAATCCGATCCGAATTTATCATCAAATTTATCATCCAATTTTATTATATTATACCAAAATTCTTAACGATTAGATCGAGCAAAACAGTTATATATCCTATCGAGATCGGACATTCGATTATTCACTAAATTCTTGCTCGCTCGAAATCTCAATGCTGCGCCCATAAACGTCACGGAAGCGAAATCGCCCTATTCAGGAATCTCTGGCGACTTCCGGCTGCGTGGTCGTAGGCGGTCGCGAAACCGATAGTTGGTTCGATAAGTGGCCGTGCAAGTAGGAAAAAGGGAATAATGAAAATAAGAAAACCTCTCTTCCTCCCTCTCTCTCCCTCTCTCTCTCTCTCTCTCTCTCTCTGGTCGGTGTGTACATGTCCTAATCCACGTCTCGGCCACGGTTCCAGACATCCATCCCCAACGCTACGCCCCAACGTTTCACCCTTTCGAATTGAGGCTCGTGTATCATTAGCTATTCAAATTCATTTCTTGCACGATATTACACAGGTGAAATATACAATGGCCGTTATAACGGTGTGGCGTGATTGCCTCCACTTTAGCCACATCGTTGAAAAACGAACTCCCCAGCGATGGTTGCGGCACTCGGCGGCTTGGGGGCTGCCACTGGGGGTTCATTGCACTGGAAAAAGTTTCACCGGTTTTCGACGAGATGGATCGTTGGATCGTTTCGCTACAAAAGACAAAAAAAAAAAAAAAAAACGTAAACGTGGGGAGGCGTGAAGGTTGCGGGGGAAGTTATTAGGTTAGGTTTAACCTGCTGGGTTAAATGTGACGAAGTGAGGTCACGAAGTGGAGGAAGGAATCTCTTGGAGATATTGGTTGCTTAAATGATGTTAAGGAGGAACGATCGAGGAAAGTTCTTGTTAATTGGAAGAAGGGAAGATATGTATTCAAATAATTCCTTTTTTTTTTTTTTTTTTTTTTTTGAAATGAAAGAATAACGAGAAGGGATGGTTTAATAGTTTAAAAGGCTATTATCAAAGTTCAAGTCAAATTGATCAGTTTTAGATTTTAGTTTTTGTTAAGATGGAAAAGTTGTTACGTGATATCTAATTGTTTTCACGATGATATTTGAGCGCAATACATTTAAATTGTTACATTACATTTTTCTCTCTCGTTTATTTCTCTGTTTATTTCTAATTATTATTTTTTTTTTTTTTTTATGAAACATCTTCATGATAATTTATTGATCGTTGAGTAAATATTACAACGGTGAAATCGGTTTGAAACACACAATTTACAGAGATCGTGGTGTTTAAAGGATTTACGAATTAAATCGAATTTCATTATGACATCGTTGAAACGATGATATCGACATATATATATATATATTTCCCTCTGTCTTTTTACCGAGACATTCATTGTACGTATGTTATTTTAATTTCTGTCGCCGGTAAACCGAAAATATTCCATATTTCAAAAATTGAAAAAAAAAAAAAAAGAATCAGTCAGAAAATTCAGTCGCGATATAATACGCATAATAAAAAAATAAACGAATAACAACGCGAAACAATTCCCTATTCCCCTGAAATATGCCGTATTATTTTCTCTTACACGTAACACGAGCCAATCCCCGTCACTTGTCGCTCAAATTCCTCTATTCCATCTCTCTGAAATATGAAACACATTAATCACGGAAATGCGCTCTCTTCGCGAGCCTCGCCACCTCCAAACACCAAAACCGTGAATACGTTTCGAACGAACGTATAATATCGCCACGATATTTTCTTCTCTCTTCCCTGCCTTTCTTTCGACGAAAAAAAAAAAAAAAGGAAAAAAGAAGGGAAGAGACGAAAAGGCGGGGTATTATCGACGGGCTAATTAATTGTCAAAAAATGCACGAAGTATCCCCCTCCCTCTCGTTAAGGGACCGATTTACCCCGGGTCGTAATCGGCCCCGGTGTAACATTACCGAAACTTATGTCCCTTTAGCGAGCGAGAAAAAATTACGAGAAACGTTAATGGCCGCGAATTATTTACACGTTCTTTCACCGAGGGCGAGGACGGAGTCCCGGCGAGTAGGAATACGAGCGAGAACCGGCCGCGGCGATGATTTACTCGAATCGTAAATTCAACCCCGCTGCTTTCAGTCAGCGTAAACTCGTGGCCGGCATCGCGGCCCCGCCTATAATTCGCATGCGCCCATTTCCCAGACATCGCGGGCTCGGCGGCCACGTTGAATCAATAATTAAGATAGAGGCCGATCGAGGGAAGGATCGGTCGAAAGCGGGATACGATCGAGGACGATTTATCGAGGGAATGGGCGTTGGCGGGAAATTCGAATTTTGATGTCACGCGTCCATGGTCACGTCTCTTTCGTCGGAAGAGTGTTGAATTGTATGTTTGTTATTGATATTGATCCGCTCGTTGGCGGGAAATTTGATTCTTCGAGCGAATTTTAATTGTTGGAGAGGAAACATTTTCGTGCAGAATTTTATTTTTTAAATCTTTTTCCCCTTCCTATCGGGGAAGAATACACGAATATGTCTCTTAATTGTAATTACAGTTCAAGATTTAATTACACGGGATATACGTTTACAATACGTTTCGACAAAGTTTTGTATTTGACTCTGTGTGATTTTCGTAGCGTAGAAACTAATTAGATCTCTACTGCGAACGAGCTAGCAGTTGCATTGTCTAAACAATTCGAAAACGAGTAGTTCGAGAACGTGTTTTACGTGTAAGACGATAATCCACGAGTACTCGAAAAATCCTCCATTCAAAAAATTACGAATGATAACAAACCGTGATAAAAATACTTTCCTCGCAAAGATATTCTTTCAATCTTTCTCCTCGAACCAATAAAACCTTTCCTTTCCCAAATCCAACCCAGAGAAGAATCCCAAATCCAACACACAGAGAGAAAGAAAGAGAGAGAGAGAGAGAGAAAACCTTTGACTTCTCCTCCATCCCTATTCACCGAACAAAATGTTTTCGACGGAATCGTTCGGAAAAATATTATTGTTTACAAAATTGCCGCGTGTCACGGCCCCATCTCTACTCCCCGATAATATCGATCGCCGGGCCCGGCACAGAGAGCAGGAATTTTTAATACTTTCATCGTGTCGTAACTCGGCTGCCCGGCCGCAGAGCACACGTTCCTTCTCCCTCTCCCCCTCCCTCGCGCGCAGGGGGAGGGGAGGGGAGGGGGGCGCGTTGTTTATCAGCCCCAGGGATTTCTATCGGGTGCCGAGCGAACCCTCCGCTCAGCCGGTCCACCTGTCCGTGCGCAACAACGGGCACAGGTGTCCGCGCGCGCGGCAACAGTCACGCGGCAAGGTGCAACGGCCGAGCGTGACTTCTGCTCCTCGAATCTGCGCGACGAGATCAGCGCCGTATAATGCAACCCGGTGGACGAGGATTCTTCGATTTGCCACCGCGTTGGATCCGCGTTGAAACGCGGCGAAAAACGTGGGGCGAGGCGTGGAAAGAGGCGAGCCTGAAAAGAGAAAGAGAGAGAAAGAGATACATACATACATATATATATATATACAGGAAATCTAGGATGAGGAAGCAAGAAGGTAGAGAAGATAAACAGAAATATAGGAGGCGAAATACCGTGATGTAAATGGGGGAGGAAGAGAGAGAAGAGGGTGTCGGGGACGGTGGAAGAAATTAAAACACCGAGACGTGCCGGCCCGTAAGCCGGCATCGTGAATATATATATATATATATATACACACATATATATATATATGTATACGCGATAGAGGTGGTAGGAGGGGGTTGGAGAACGGAGGGTAGGAAGTTGGCTGGGTGGCGGTGGAGAGAGAACGCATGCGTAGCCGCCTCGGCCCTGACTGCACCGCAGGGTGGTTCAATGTTACGAGAGGGCACTGACCCGAGCTGGAGAGAATCCACCCATCGGTGCACCGCGAGGTGGCTACACCCCTGGTATACGTAGAGGATCCCTGCAACCAGCCCTCCGACGATTCACTCTCCTCCAGAGCCTCGCCCCTCGCCCCCGCGCCTTCCCCGCCCCGTGTTGCTCCACAGCCACCACCACGACCGCACTACCACTACCAATCGCCACCATTATCGCCACCACCACCACCGCCGCCGCCGCCACCGTCGAGTCACCGCCACCCGGTGATATCGGCACCGATATCCACCGTGGCTACCGTCCACGGAAACCGTGTCCACGAAGGCAGCATCGTGGCCCGGGATAACCATTATCCACCTCTCACAAATCACTTGGATGGACCTACCACGCGGCTCGGCTCGGCTCAGCTCGGCTCGGCT
>NW_025224330.1:318824-438658 GCF_014066325.1 Apis laboriosa
AGAGAGAGAGAGAGAGAGAGAGAGAGAGAGAGAGAGAGAGAGAGGCCGGTTGCGCCCTTGGCGCGCCACTCGCGTGGAAACTCGCCGCTCGTTTATTATTCATCGGTGATTAAACGGTAATGGCCGCGCTGGTGGCCGGTTTTAATAACGGCCACGCCGCGCACGGGCCCGATATATCGTTAATCGCGCGTGCCACGTTTGTTTACACAGGGAAACGGAGGAGGGAAACGTCACCTCGAATACCTCGGTGGTAGAACGTTGAGAAAGTCACGTTGTAATTTTCGTTGATTTCTTTTTTTTTTTTTTGTGCTCGTCGATCGGTGTGCATTCTTTTTTGACATCGAAACGTTGTATTTTGACTATCCTTTGACAATATGATTTTTCTTTATTCACGATTAACGGGTATAGGATAGAGTAGATGTTTAAGAAAAGATTGATGAAAAAGAAAGAGAAAGGTTTTATTATGTAAATAATTGCGTGTCCATTTTTTGATTGTATTCTTAGACTAGAATTGAAACGTAATATCGCGTATCATTTTAATTAACCGGATTCTAAAGTAGTTTTAGCTATTTATTAAACGTGTATTTCGTGCGCGCGATGTAACGTTTACGTTCGTTAATTTCGTGAATTCAGTTCGTTATATATTGGCAATCAAGGGATAGTGTGGATATGGTAATTAAAGTGATATCAAAAAGTAAAAAGATCTTTGAAATAGATCGTTTAAAAAGCACGGGAAACGGGATCTTTTATGGCTATAAAAAAAAATTATTCTCTCTTCATTAAGTATTGAAGTTTTATTAAAGATAAGTGGATGTTGCACGAATGAAAAGAAACATTCGATTCAAATATTTCCCTCCTCGATTCCAAGTTAATTTCGATTATAAAATATAATCCAATCGAGAATTTAAGATCGCAGCGGTATAGCAGTAGTCCACGTAAGTTCTTCAACCCCTCGGGTCGCTACCCTTTCGTGGAACCGTTCGAGGCCGACCCTGAAAACCCTGATTGTCGCTTTTTATCGGTCTAAGCAGAAAGAAAGGCATGCGTGAATATATAAAACTGCACGATGTAGAATCGTTCTTCGTTCAGAACTAGGTCTCGCTTTGTGGTGCCGCCTTTTTTTTTCTCTCTCTCTTTTTTTATTCTTTTTCCATCAAAGGAAAATAGTAGATCTGGGAAGAATCGTCAGTTCCTCGATTAAACGACGTCACCCTTTTTCGCGCCACAATCTCGATATGAAATGACAAAGGTATAAAGTTTCTATGAAACGAATCGAGAGATTTTTCGTTCGAGATTCGATTCGTTCCCTATCTTCTCTATTTCGCTCGATGAAACGTAAAATTTTATTTTTACCAGTAATTTTGAATCGAGCTGTCTCGATTTCACGCGTTTCGTTCTCGATACGATAATAATTTAAAATAGTCACAATTTTAATTATCTTATTAAATCAAATTAAAATTTCAATAAGATCATTAAGATTAACATGTGTCCAAACATATTCTCCATTTTGTCCTTGCAAAAAAGAAACGAAGAAGGAAACGAATAAACTTTTCATCTCTAATAATTATAATGCGGCCAATGGACAATAAACGAGACGAAACGAAACGATAAACTTCAAAATTTCGTTACCCTGTGATATCCACAACCTGAGAAATCTCTCTCTCCCTCGACCAAATATCTGGCAAACCAGAAATCACAGAGATTCCAACGCTTCGAGCAGAGATCCGCCAATTCGACAGGGAGCAAAGGTATCGACAGTGGAACGCGTCAAAGATCAAAATCCCCGTTTAAAATAATTCAATTCGCCTGTCTGAAGGGGAAAGCAGAGAGAGAGCCGGTTGGCGCAAACGGAACCTTTGCCTCGAACGTTAAATGTCGGATGTTGGCTTCCACCGATGCCTATATAACTAGCACTTGAGACGACCTGGCAGGGGGTTTCCAGTCGGGGGTTGACTTCGCTGGTTGGGTCGATTCCCTGTTATGCTAATTTGTCAACGGTCGGGGAGGTAGCCGACCGAGGCTTAAAAATTATTCCATGCCAGCTCGATTCTCTTCTCGTTCTCGTCTCGTTTCTCTCGTCGATTCGTTACGTTTCTCCCATTTTCTTCTCTGGTATATATATATATATATATATATATATATATATATATACGATGACTGACCGCATCGTGGTTGGTCTTCGGAATTGCGAGAAATCGTTTCAGGAAAATCGCTCTTTTCTAATCCCTTATTTCGATGAGAGAATTCGGTCGGTATCTGATTCTGGAATAAATGGACGAGAAAATATACGTGTTACTATAGGTCTTTGAGAAAATGTAACGATTATTAGAATTGGTTGAATAATAAAATTATATTCATTTGTGTATATTTAATTTACTTTCTGCGTAACTTTATTATATGCGAATTCTTTTTTCAAATTAACTTTATATTAAGAATATATTTCGATGACGATGAATTCGTTCCACAAAGTAATCAGGTAAAAGTGTTAAGTATTGAAATCTTTGAGAGAATCATTCGTAGAAACAGAAGACGATTTAAAAAGTGTTATTCGATCAAATTTAATTCCGATATTCACTTAACCCTATTAAAAAAAAATAAACTCCAACTATCATCGATACACCATTAATCATGATAATATTTTACTCTTCAAAACTGTTGAAAATCGAATATACTCGGGAACAATTTTCACCTATCGTGAATCTGAAAAGCAACCAAAATTATCCCTCAATTAACACATCGATACTCTTTCTATCATCATTTATATTTAAACTTTACCGAATCCTGCACACGCTCCAAAAACGTGACGCCCCTAACCTAACCCAACCGACCCCCCCCGTAAAACCAACCATATCGATTCCCCATAAACCATCATGAAACATCGATCCCTCCCCACCTCCCTCCCTCCCTCCCCCCTCCTCCTCTCCCTCTCTCATTTCAACAGATTTCGCCGGCGAGGCAACCGTCTGATCTAGGAAATTGCGAACCGGAATCACTAGCGGACAGTTTCCGGAGAGGCATGGTTATGGAGCGTCGATCCCCCGGGAACCCCCGTCGGTCGTGTCGACGACCGGGAATACCCGGGCCACCGTACTACCTTACCCCTCGTATCCCAACTTTCCTCGTTTTCCTAGCAGACGACTCGAAAACCGTGTCGAGTTCAAAACCCGTTCTTCCAAACCCTCCTCTCCCTCCCTCTCCCCATAAAGGTTCCGCGCGAAAATTCGCGGAGAAGAGAAAGAGAGAGAGAGAGAGAGAGAGAGAGAGAGAGAGGCACGGCGCGCGAAGAAGGGAAGACAGCGTGGCGTCGGCCACGCGACGATGCGATGCTCGTTTCTAGATCCTCGTCCCCGATGAGATTGGCCGGTGAACGGGCTCGCGACAAGGACGGTGAGAGGAGGAGGGCGGATGGGGGAAAAGAGAGGCGAACAGGGAGGCGTACGTCGTTATTTCGCGGTGGATGCTGCGGGATCAATAGCGTGGAGAGCCGAAGAGCTGGTGGAGAGGGAGGCGAGCCGAGCGAGGGACAGAGAGGAGTGGAGATTGGCAAGAATCGGTGTGCGTGAGTGTGTACGTGTGACAGGGTACGAGAGAGAGAGAGAGAGAGAGAGAGAGAGGGTGGGTGGGCGAGGGATGCACGGGGTTGGTTAAAGAAAGACGGTGAGACAAAGAGTGACTCCCCTACATCTACCCGTCTCTTTCTCTCTCGCCCTCCTCTCGCTCCATCCACCACCACCCTTACCACCGCCCGACAACCCCAGGAGTCGATGCATCCAGGGTCGTTGCTACCGGCAGCGAACGATCCAACCTTCCATGCGCTCCGTCCCTCTCCCTCTCTCTCTCTCTCTCTCTCTCTCTCTCTCTCTCCCTTTCATTTCTCTGTGTAACTCCTTCCTTCCTCCTTCCTCCTCCTCGTGCCGTCTCTCGAGCCTCTCGCTCTCCAACTCCCCTCACGCGCACACGCATCCGATAATAAACGCGTGTATACGAGGCGCAGGTGGAGCACCTCGCCGTCCCCGTGTTTTCAACGCGTACGTGTTTGTAGGATGTGTTTATGCGTGCACGGGGGAGGGGTGCGAGTGTACGTGTGCACGCGGTTGCGAGTCTTCGAGCGAGTCTCGCGAGTGAGAATGCACCGGCATGCACGCACGTATGAACGCACGCGAGGAGAAACGACGACGTCGGCGACGAATGTCACCTCGTGGCATACCTCGCGAATATACCACGCGGCGAGTTTTCAAGGACATGCGATCAAGATGCGAGCCGGGAGCCAGGGAACCAGCCACGCGTCCACTCGCCAGACCTTTGCGTGTCCTTATCAGTTAGTCAGTTTGATCGAGGACCGATCCTTGTCTTCTTACGCGTGCCAGTTTATTTTAACGTGTATTTCGTATTTGTTGTTTTTTCTTTTCTTTTTTTTCTTTTACTTCTTGTTTCCTTTTCCTTCTGCTCGAACGTAAATGAAGCTTTTAGGATTAACTCCTTTCGATAGGAATGGATGATTTACGCGCTTGGAAGGCTAGGGTTGTTTTGTATATACCGCGTGATGTATCGAGTGTACGCTTGTAATTTACAGGGTGTGTAAATGTTTGTAGTATTTTTTTTCAAAAGCTTATTTTTTTTTGTGACGAATAGCCAGGGATGCACTAATTTTTCGATGCTACAGAACGATTATAGTTTTATTGATTTATCAGAAATCTAGAATTTTAGAAACGTAGTTATTCAGTTTTTATTATTGCATTCGAGGATTTTAAGATAGGATCCTATGTCTTTTTTTTTTCGAGACATCGTAAACGAAGGAGAACTTGATCAAAAGTTTATTTTAATAAGTTTTATCGGGCGAGAGAGATCAATTAAAAGCGTTTCAGTGTCGAATGTGCGAACGCTCCGATTATGCGTGAACATTCTTCTAGTATGATAACTAAACTTCATTGGTTATATATTTGAAATCACAATGCGGCAGAAAAATATCTCTCGTGTCATCGTTCGGTCGAAAAATTTCCCTGTCTATCCGATTACACGAGGAACAGATTGGACGAAAAATTACTGGTTACGTCTCATCACGAATTCATCAAACAGTGATAAACTAATTTTACATAGCCTATGCTCGATGTAATTTCCATAATAATACGTAGTTTCGTGGGAAACTGATAAAAGGGAAACTTGACGAGTTCATTTTTCTACTTTTTCTTGTTTTTTTTTTTTTTTTATGTAATTTAATAATCAAGGAAGAATGATTCAAAATTTTCTCCCTGTTTTCGTATTGAATGAAAATTATAAATTCCAAAATTTTTAAGAAATAAATTTTACGATGATTCATAAATTTCTAAACAATTTTTGAAGAGTTAGATATAAATTGAAAGTCTTCATTTAGAACTTTGTAATTCATTCTACAGTTTCTGAATACAGGTCAGACAAATTCCCATCAAACGTTCATTATTGCATTCTTTCATAAATAAAGTAAATCCAGACAAGCCAATTATTAATAACTCTATAAATAGAAGAATTTCACTCGTATTTACTCGAGTTAATAATTTAAAACGAATTTTTTAAATCCTTAATTTAAAACTCCTTTCTCCAATCTTTAAATATATTAACATCACGTTCACACATATATATAAATGTTTTTTCGTGACAAACATTATTAATTTTCGTAAAATTCTCTTCGACGAAGATGATCATATTACATTAAAAACAATTAATCTGATAATTAATCTGATTATAAAATGCTTCTCTTTAAACGGCCGAGAAAAGATACATCGATTATTAAACGAAAATATCGCGATACAGGAGAGAATATAACCCAAAGAACCAAGATCGTGCGGTAACGAAATTAGTCGCGGTTGATACATTATTTAATTCCAATCGATGTCAATCTTCCGCGTGTTTTTTTTCTTTTTTTTTTCACAAAATTCGAGAAGGGATAATCTCGAAAGTAGCGAGAAAGACTAAGAATTTGGGGTCTGCGTTGGCCACAGGACTTCGTCGCCTGAGGCTCGGTCAAGATTCCTCGCTCGCTCTTTCCTCCATCGAGCAACAAGAAGGAACCCACAATTTCTGCATCGTTTTCGTTCGCAACTCCTCTTTGTTCCCGTCTTGTTCCTGGCCTCGAAAACGGCAAAAGACGGCTCCAACTTGGAGAAGTTTGCCAACTTCGATGGATTATTCCAAGTGTTGTTCCCACGCCGCGCCGTCCCGACTTCTATTCGCTCGATAAAATTTAGCAATACTTTCGAGAACTCGTGCGGCAACGAGCCTCGATTATCTGTCTCTCAAATTTCTCCTCATATATCAACGATGATATTTTTTTCGAGACGAAGAAATTTTCTACTTTTCATCTATTTTTATTTCATTTTATTTTATTTTTTTTCTTTCTTTTGTTGTAATTGGGAAATGATTCTTTTTTTTTTTTTTTTTTTTTTTTATTTTGTCGATAGTTTCTCGATCGACCAATGGAATAATAAGTGTGATGATTGGTTATTGTTTTAAATCGATGTTTATTTGAAAAAAATTGTCATCACAGTTTGCGATATATATTTTAATGTGAATGTATAAAAAACAAGTGGAATATTTATTAATGAATAACATGACTTATTTCTTCTGGGAGACAAATGTCGAGCAAAATGAAAATGGGTGCTTTTTTTCTTTTTTTTTTTTTTTTTNTTTTTTTTTTTTTTTTTTAATGAATAAAAATTTATTTTCTACGAAGAAAAATGGCGGGACATTCTTCATCATCCGACATGTATTTTTAATGTATTATCGTGATCATTATTAAAAATATCTATCCTGAACGAAAGCAGCTAATCTCAAAAAGAAAAAAAAAAGAAAGGTCCATTAAAACTATTAGTCGAATAAAAAAAAAAGGGGAAAGAAATCGATGGCTGGTCTTCCCGAGACCAGTTTCGAATTTCGCAGAGCATGAAACCCATTTCCTTAACGGTCTCCTCTTTCTCTTCCCTCTTCCTGTTCCTTTTTCGTCCTGACAAACGAAGTTCGATCACTCGTTCCACTGTCGAAACGATCACTCGGCCAAATATTCAGGAGCATAATCTCGTTTCTGGATCCACCACAAATCTGTCAAAAAAAAATATATATTATTTGAAAGTTTGAAAAAAAAAAAAAAAAAGAACTTGCAAATTCTCCAAACCGAACCAAACTTTGTCCAAATTTTTCATTAGAATAAGATAGAAAAGACAACTCTTGTTTCTTGAATCAAATTCTACAAAAAATTCAAAATTTAATAGTTTATCACAAAAAAAAATTAAGAGTATTTATTTAAATAATAATAATAATAATAATATCTAATTCTACGTATGAGAAAGTGAAAAAAAAAAAATACGCTTTGAAATTATTATATTTCAAATGACATTGGAAGATAAGCAGATTGTACAGTTACCGAACACCATTCATCAACAGATTCGTCATTTATTTAACTATAACGGACGAGCTGCATTATTCGAGTCAGTTGAATTTTATACGTGACACTGCACACGCTATATATATATATATATATATATATATATATGTATATGCAAGTAAAAATCTCTCTCCTCTTTAATCATAAAACACAGGATTGTTTATTCAAGATAGGAGGATTTGCCTCATCCTCCGCGTCTCTCAGATTATCATCTTTCCCGAAACTTATGTTAAAATATAAAAATGTCTTTTCAAGTCTTCTGGGTAATTTTTAACAGATTTGTATTAATTTTGTTCGACGAGTTATAATTGTTCGATGATTTTATTTCACCTCGTCGAGACAGTTTCGTTCGACTTGCTTAAAATTTTTAACATCTTTCAAAAATATACGATACAAATTTTTCACCGGCAGTTTTAGTTTTTGGATCGAGCGAGGGTGTCGTAAACGAGCGGCAGTGACGCAAACACACACACACACACACAAATGGAATATATATCCCGATCGAGCAAATATCTCACGTGGCGCGTGATATACCCCATTAATTAGATTCTAAACATAGGAACACTCTTACTCCGTTTCACTATAAATCGAAGGCCTGTTTGTAACCAAGGGGGAGGGAGGGGACGGAACCGTTTCCCGCAAAATAATTAATACAAGCCTTCCGGTTCACGCGCCAAAGATTTACGCCCGGCAGCGCGTATACCTTTCTGGATAGATGCATCTCGTCTTTCCGGCCTTCGAGTGATGATAATTATTACATTATCATTAACCGTTTTGTTATCAGAGATGCAAAGTTTCGTGGAAGGGAATACGAGAATGCGAGCCAAGGCGTAATATTATTATTATTTTTATTTTATTTTATTTTATTTTTATTTTTATTTTTTTTTTTTTTTAAACCGATCCTTCACCGCTTGGAGATTGGATATAAAGAGAAAAAAATACGTATAGAGATTAAATAATTAGAAGGGGAAAAGAAGAGAGGTTTTTGTTCGAAATTATCGTTTACTGTGAGTATATAAAAAAATAAATATTTTTTAAAGATTGATTTTTAAGATTTATTTTTTACGTCTTTGTAAAATTTATCCTGTTGGAAATATTTTTTTTTTTTTTTTTTGAGAAGGAATCATGACGATTCGTATATAATTTTTCTGTTCTATGTTCTGCGGGAAGAATACATTTGTATTGGAAATTAATATGAAGATATTTGAATTCAATTGGCTTTTTGAAAAGGCACAGAATAAAAGAATATTCAATGATTTATTAATATCGGTGAAAACGTTGCGCTGCGGTATATTGTAATACGTATTGTTTTTACTACAAAGGGTAACGGCTTTAATAAATTTACGCTGTTATCGAAAACTTTATACTTTCCATACTTAATGGTTTATACATTAAATAGACGATTTACAGCAAACGAGTTATTAAAATTTTTCCATAATCCATGGAATGTATTATAAATAAGTTCCTGTACGATAAATGATTTATTCAGGAATAAAATGGGGGGGGGGGGGAAAAACGCCAATTAAATGGTATAAATTATACATTTCCTGTATAAAATATATTAATTATAAATACGTTATGATATCAATCTGCAAATATTTCAATTTTTATTTTACAAATTTTCTGTTCTGTAAAAGATGGTTAATTAATTTTCCATAACCAAAATTTAATTTTCTTATGAAATTTCAAAGAATTCAAAGAATTCGTCCAATCCAACAATACTTTAATCCTATATCCTGCAATATAATGCAATGATGGAATAAAATTTATTATCTAATTGAATAATAAAATATCCAGTCTTCTAAACGAATAAAAAAAAAAGAAATAATTTATTCGTATATAAAAATCTAATCTTCCAACAACTTTTTCTTTTCTTTTCTTTTCTTTTTTTTTTTCTCTTTTAAGAAACGAAAAAAAGGATACTCTGATCCAGAAAGAAATTTGAAACCAATATCTTGTCCGTCAACTTTAACCAATTAAGCCATTCACCTCGATCTTTTTTTCACGTCTATCCACCTGAAACGATCCTTATTTACATCCTCTCTAAAATATAAAATCTACGAAATATCAGTAAATGCAAATCCATCGCGTACATACATATATATATACATATAAAATTCATAAATATATGTTCAGAGAATGAATCTACGTATCCTAACAACTTATCGTATATACATTACACGCTCATTTCTCACAGAGAAACAAATTTACAAATCTAATTTACATACAATATAAAAAATGAAAAAAAATCAAAAACTATATCCCTCGCATAAATTATAAAAATTTCACAAAAACGGCGTATCGGTATACAATATTCAAACCATCGATAAGTTTATACTTTCCTTTTCTTTCTTACTTATCTTAATACATCTTCCATCTTTTATATATATATATATATATACGTGCATACATGTACACATCCATCTCAAAATTCCTCTCTCAATCAATACCCGTAAAGCACAAACATACCCGTAACACACATCCAATAAATAATAATAGAAAATGGAAAAATTATTCGTACATCGATCGATAATAGATCCGTAGCGTGTGTACACGCGCAAACGTATCGATACGCAAATGAACATTGAGCAAGCATAGATCCGGGCGCAACGCGGTTGTGCACGTATGTGCACGTGTGCAAAGGGAACATCGTTGTTACAAGTTGGGGCGTATAGGAAACATCGAACGCTCCCTTTGTGTGTGTGCGTGGACCGAATGCACGTATTCCGATCCCGATCCTCTCGTCTTGTCATCCGCGTTGTCATAATTGCGCGCAAACGCGGCAAACAACAACGCAACGAGACGCGCCGTGAAAAGCTGCGCAAACCCGTATAAATAGATGAACACGAGGCACGCGCGTAAACATGAATATTTATTTTATCGTGCGTTACTAAATATTATTCATTGCCTAGTCCCATTTACATGAGAATCGCTTATACTGTGACGCGTGCAAGCCAAGGGAAGGGAGAAATTAAATACGAAGATAAAGAAGAAGAGGAAGAGGAAGAAGAAGAGCGTCTGCGGTCGATCGGTTGCAGCTGGATCTTTGGTCTTGATCTTTAGGAAGCCCTTCGGGGTAAACCGCGTCTTTCCTCCTCTTTCCTCAGTTACGAGCATTGAAAGTACATTAAGGACCTTTACATCCGTGTCCACGTGTATGCATATTTAGCTTCGTTCGTTCCTTCGATGCGGATATATTCCTTCTTTTTTTTCTTCTTCTTCTTCTTCTTCTTCCATCGTAAGAGAGCGTCCTTCCTTGTACGTGAATATCGCGTGAATGGATAAAAAGTCGAGAGGAGAAAATTTTTCGATCGGTGTGGTTATAAGTCGTTGATTGGAAATTTGTACGACGGGTTTTAAAGTATTGTACACATTGGATCGCGCGTGGAGAGAGAGAGAGAGAGAGAGAGAGATTCTCTATCTAAATGGCTACCTGTTAAGGCGAGTGTATTTGAGGTTAGGATCGTGTTGCAGCGTTAAGAACTGCGTAAGAAACTTCCGGGTATGCGTTGACCTCTCCTGGAAATAGGTTTCGAAATCTGTTGTAACTGGCTTCGGTTACAACGGGGATTCATTGACGTTAATAATATTGCGTTGGCTACAGATAGAAAACTCGTCTTGGAAAGGTTTCAAATTCTTCTTTCGTCTGAAGAAAATTCTGCAATTCGCGCACGCGTTTTCTCTTTTTATTAGATAAAATCTAATTTTACTTTTATTCCATTCGTATGTTTTTCTTCTTTGAAATATTCCAATTTAAATTAAATCCCCCGTTTAATCCTATTAACACGAGGAACCAAAGTCAAATTAAATTCTACGAGATTAATTATTATTTTAACGATCTTTGATATTTAAAATATCTATAAAATCCACGAGTAAATTATTCCATAAGAAAGTTTTCTCATAACGCTCATAGAAACGAGAGGGTTAAGAGGCGCGTTCGGTAGTGGCGTGAAATGCGTGGCTCGATTTCATTGACCAGACCAGAGGGAATCAATACTGCCGGGCACGTGGGGAACGCGAATACGTTAGCTTCGAGCGCAGGGATTAATCGTCATCTTTCGATGCACACGCACAACGTTTGTTCGAACGGTGTGGGGTGGTGTCCTGATCGCGGGATTCCATCAGTTTTATGGACGACGGTGCAAATGGGAGTACGGTGAACCCGCGTGGTCGTGTACCGCGCATCGGTCGAACTTCTCGTGAGGGGGATGGGTGGCGGCCACGTTTTTCCGCCTAAGCGAGGCTACGACGCGTCAACAACAAGGGGGCGCGCAGGATTTTCGAGGCGATAACGCCGATGAAAAATGTATCGCGGCAAGATGAAAATGCATCGTAACGGTTGAAAACGGTTTTTCCTCATTCATTGTTCCGCGATGTCGTGCAACAAGGTTTTTGCGAACGACAGGATCTCGTTTACCATGGAGAAAGCTCGTCTCTCTCGCAGTGGACGAGGAAGGAAGGCGGGGGGAGGGGGATGACGCGGAGGGGGTGAAATAGCAGTGGCAAATATTTAAATGCGCCATATATGGATATATGGGACGTCTCGAATAGTTTTACATTTTATCACATAGAATCCGTCTTGGACCTTTGGATCTTTTGGCGCTAAAAGAAATTTTATTGTTTCGAAGTACGACTTCTCGTGCTTCACTTTTCTTTTCATCTTTTGTTCCCTGTCTTTTTTCCCCTTTTCTTTGCTCTTCTTTTCTTTTCTTTTCTTCCGTTTGTTATTTAAATGAAGTATATGTTTCTTCTGTTTTCATGGCATTGCAAGGGGAGAGAAATGGGTTGACCGCGTACGTATGGATACTTTTAAAGAATATTTCACTAGAAGGGAATTGACTAGGGAAAAGAAGTAATTTGGAAGAAGTACGGTGTCTACGTGTTTTTGTTACTTTATTTGCAAAACGCGTGCAGAAAAACTGTATAACTTTGACAATCAAGTAGAGTCGTTGTTTCCTTGGAGGACCTTGAATTGTTTGAAGGTTGTTACTACGTAGAGGATTCTTCTTTTTCTTCTTCCTCTTCTTCTTCTTCCTCATTTTTACAGCAAGTCTGCAATTTTAATAGTAAGAAAATAATAATGACTGTCAAGTACTCTAATTAGTTTGGAAAATAAAAAATAAGATATCTATGTAGTTTATAATGAGTAAATGAAATATTAGAAGTTGTGTGTAATGTATAATTTATTTAATTTTTTGTTTTGCATAATAATTAGTTTTTTAAATATTATGTCGGAATCAACATAAAAGGATATACATTTCCGTATCTTCGTGTAACCATCTCCATATAAATTTCCATATATTATTCCATTTCCATAAACAAATTCTCTTAGGATAATTAAGAGAATAAGCACTCGTTTTCATAAAAATCAGATTTAAATGCTCGAGATTATATCTGAAAAAAAATTTTTAAATTAAATATCGTATAATTCGAAATAATTTGATCATCGACGCGACTCGCCAATTTTTTTAGCTGACAGAAATTAGCTTGATCACTATTGAGTGACCTATAACTCATTATATCAGTCGTTTCGATGAAAAGAAAGAAGACGAATACGCCCATTAGAATGCATTCTGAAAATCAAATTAAAATTTCAGCTTCGCGTTGCAACTTCTTCGAAAATTTTCGTCGTCGAAAAGAAAAGAAAAAAGAAGGAAGGTCTCGTTCGTTGATTTTTCGAAGCCACGGGACGCGAATCAAATTCGAATTTCACGCGTTTCATCACGCGTAACATTTCTTAACAACGTTGCAACGTTCGTGCGTGAAAATGGCGTCGATTTATTTATATATTTATTTATATATACGTTCCCCTTCCCCATTCACTAAAATCCATATCTTCGATCTATAAAAACTTTAAAAAATCCTATTTCGAAGCAAGCAACATTCATAAACATCGATCTAACAACAACTTGCACAACAACCCTCGATACAAAAATGATCACCTTCCTTCCAATCACGCCTTGTCTCACCCCCGAAACGACCCCCTTTCCTTTTCGCGCATCCCCTTCCCCGATTCCCTCTAAACACGTGCCTCGAGCTGTCCATCGAGCAAATTCGGGCGCGCGTGCTGCGCTCCCGACTCGTACGGCCGAAAGAAATTTCGCGTGCGTGATCAGAGTTGGCTGGGGGACGATGGCTGGGCCACCAGACATCAGCCAGGTGGCGGCCGAATTACAAGGTTTGCGCAAACGTGGCTTAAACGCCACGTCTCTCGAGTGTGTACAGCGTGTACATCCCCACGTGAACCGGCCACGTTGGCAGGTTAACAGAACTACCAGCAACAACAACAATAACAACAACAAGAAACGGGGGGGGGAAGGAGGGGGAGCATGCTCGAGGAGGAAACGGGGCGAGGAGTCGAATCGTGGAGTCCCAGGTGGGAGGCAGCTGCCAGGCGGCCGCAACACCTGCTCCTCCTCGTTCCTTTTTGGACGGTCGAGGACCCGTTTCGAGGATCGAAAAGGGATTCGCCTATCCACTCCTTCCCCTCCTCCTCTTTTTTCCTTTCCTTCGTCTGGATCATCCTCTCTCTCTCTCTCTCTCGTTAGAAGGAGGGCGCACCTTTCTGCATGCGGGTGCTGCAACGGCAGGTGCTGCATTTTTCTTCTTGCGCCACCCCTCTCTCTCTCTTTCTTTCTTATTACTGTTATTATACAGTGTAGCTTTTCTTCGACAGCACGAGGCACCACTGACGCGTGGTAATCTTCTATTCTTCCTCGTTTTCTTGAATACCAGAAACGGTGAATTCCCCTGGGCGAGGCCCGAAGGTCGAAATTTTTAAACCTTCCTCTCTTCCGGATCCAACCTTTTGTCTCCTCGTTTTAATATGATAATGAATTGGATTGGGATTCTACGTTCCACGTTGTTCGAACGATTATACGGATATATCGACGCGATGTAGAATTGGATCGAGATTGAGATAAAGTCGTGACGTGAAGTCTCGTTAGAGTAGATGTAGATGGAGGTGTTGGAGGTGTTCTTCGTTTAATTTTCTTGCTTCGAGCGGCGATGTTCTTAAGATACGTTGCGTCGTGAGGTTTTTTTCTTTCGACGATGGGAACAACGCGTTGGGCCCATGCTCATGCGGGTAGAAAGCAGGTGTCGCGTTAAATTCCCTCGCATCATTCTACGCGCCGCACGTCATTTTTACGCTTCTGCTTTTCATTATTCAACGACATTCTTGGGCATACATTTATCGACGCGTGCACACATTTCATTCTACCCATAAATGTTCAACAGCTAATGTTAGACACCTGTACGTTAACTGTACGTGAAAAATTCGTTTTTTTTTTACGGCTTAAGCAATTTTTATGTCAACGATATTATGTCCGCGACCTTGTAAACAAGTAAAAGTTTCAAAATCCATCCGAACAATTTTAACAAACGACGTTCATTCCCAAAAAGAAACTCTAGAGAAAAAAAATAGAACAATTCCGGAAACAAGGAACAAAACTATCAGATCGGATGAGAAAATCAGAAATGGTGGTTGCAAGAAAACGTGGAACGTTGGATTGGCTCGTGGCTCGACTCTCGACGTCGTCGAAAATAAAAAAAAAAAATACATCATGGGACAATTCAGCCGCCGTTTTCTTCTTCCCTGCCCGTCCGACCACCATGTCTCCCTCTTCCACCTCTCTCTCTTTCTCCCTCTTTCCTGTCCCCTTTCCTTTCTGTCTCCGTTGGCACCCTTCTTCTTGCCCCACCACAGCTCCCACGTACGAGCACCGTCTGTATAAACGAGCACGCGCCACCACCTGCTTCTTATTATCCCCACCCCTCGATCGGGTGCAACGGGTACCCCTGCTCTTTCCACAACCCTTCGTGCAGCCGACCGGCGTTATTTCACACGCCGTTTTCCCTCCGCTGTTTTCTTACGTGTCCCTTTCTCCAATGCGTTCAACATACATACATCTGCGCCTTTTTC
This sequence comes from Apis laboriosa, assembly GCF_014066325.1. Taxonomy (NCBI): domain Eukaryota; kingdom Metazoa; phylum Arthropoda; class Insecta; order Hymenoptera; family Apidae; genus Apis; species Apis laboriosa. Next base: position 334,163 of record NW_025224330.1, read on the forward strand.
CTTTTCTTTTTCCTTTTCTTTTTCTTTTCTTTTCTCTTCTCTCGCCCGTTGCTCTTCTCGACGACGAGGGTTGGACGAGGATATTTGGTGTGTACTTAGGTGCGATAAAAAGTAACGAACATGTATTTGTTTTAATTAGAATGGGAGAAAGAATTTAAAGAATAATTCAAAGAATTATAGATAACAATTGTTAGTATAAATGTAAAGATTTTTTTCAAATATTCATCGAATGTTTATTCTACGTGTATGATGTTATATATATATATATTTTTTATACTTTCGTGTATTTTTAAAGTATACATAGATATTATATTTATGTCTGGAAACTTATAAAAGTCGATGATGAGAAAGTTTATTTAAAAGTTAGGAATCAGTTGACGTAATGTTCTAAAAAAAAAATAATAATAAATAAATAAAGGTTATAATTTTTTTTTGGTATAGAAACAAACGTGTTATCTTAAAAATTCTTTTGAAAAATGTAGTCGTGATATTGTTGCTTTTGAATTATATAGTTACCGATATTAATATTAATACGCGAGTCGTTGGTGTGTTTAATTGCAAAAACACAACGCGATATTTTTGAAATTTAAAATAGAATCCTTCTTCCCGCGGAAGGCCACGAGTTTTATAAACTGTATCTAGGATTTCTTTAAAATTCATTTCGTAAACTTTATAAACTAAAGCTTTTATAAAAGTAGAATTCTTTAAAAGCCATTTCACAAGTAAGCTAAAAGTAGCTTCTTAACTCCGTGATATAATATTAACCTAGTAATGCGTTATTCAAATTCAGAAGAGGTAGATGAAGTAGATACCATGATTCATCATAAATCAAAAATCCATTATTTCTAACTTCTGTGATAAATATTCTAGTAAATTAAAAACTCATAATCCCTCTTTTACAAATTTATTAAACAAACAAATATTTGTTTAAATACATCTTTGAAAATTATCATCACTTTTTTTTTTTCAAATTCAAGTCCAATTTAAGTTTTCCATGTAATATAAAAATCTTCAATGGAATATCACACCCTCGATTTAACATTATAATTTTATTAATTATAAACCCTGCCTTTGTTTTAATCTATCCAGTAATAATTCTTTCTCATACGATTAACAAATTGTTTAATAGTTTAACGAGTCGTCTCTCGTCGATTATGGCGCAGAAAGCATTGCTGCAGGGGTGAAATAAAATCGTAGACCCGTGAATACCGCAGATGTACAAACATACTAATTGATATTCGTTTGTTAAATTTAAATTCACGCCTGCTCCATTTTCATTTTTCGTGCCACCTGTAAAATGCACACGATCTTTGCAAATATCCATAAAAATCATACTCTACGTAAATCCATCAACATCACATTTACCACGAATTGAAAATCTTTGACTGATTTTTATTTTTTTCATAATTATATATATATAGAATTATTACAAAAGAAAAGTATTTAAGTTACTTAAAATATTAAGTAATTCTAGAAAAAGTATGCTATAAAACAAGTACAATTACAGGGATGAAATTTGAATTGATACGCGGGCGTAGTTGTGAAGTTTATTTTCCATCCTTGCTGTTGGTAGTGACGGGGATGAGAGCCAGAGTACAGAGTAACTGACAGCAGTAATGACAACAGTAACCGATTTTCCATTACAAAAGCCGTCATTTTGACAGACTAGTCACCTGACACGCTCTCATCCCCATCAATTGCAATAGCATGGAACAAACTTCAGAACTACATCCACAGTTCATTTCTCGTCCCTTCTCTCTACTTTCACAAGTATCCTCGTTTTATATCGTTGAAAGTATATGACGTGTATATCCATGTGGCAAATCCTTGAATCTTTTATCTTTTCCTGATAACTGTACAGGATAAAATCTGTATCAAAATCATAATGATTTCCAAACTTCGTATCGATCTACTTTAACACGATCACCCTGCAATCATGATCTTTCTTCCAAGAAATGTAAAAGTACAATTTTCCAACTTGTAAATTTATATTCAAATTTTCTCTTTTTATCGATTGTATTTTTCGTCTTACAATACAATTTCTCATACAAATCAAAAAATGAAAAATAATATTCGTCTTCCATTTTTCCTACTGCTATTACATCCAACTTAAACTGTTAAACTCCATTTCGTTACAGAATTAATTATCCTCTTTTCACGTTTTCACTCTTATTTACATACCCTGGTAATTAATCACCCCTCCCACAGTCCGTATCCGAGCGTCCGACATTCCAACCCTTCGCCCATTCTTTCATCCACCACGAAGGTTAGCCAAACGTTCGCCATCTTTCGAGGCGAATCGCGCCACCCTCTTGGCGTTTCAAACTCTCTCTCTGCCCTCCCTTTCCTCAGAGGCGAGAGATCCAAGGGCAGAACGTTTCGAGGGAAAATTTCAAAGACGAAATGAAATTAATAATTTCTTTTATTTTTTTCCTGGAAAGGGGTTCGATCGTTCTCCATCCATCCAAAAAACCTTTCAGCTCTTGACACTGCGTTGCGTTGGGAAAAGGCCTTTGGCTTGGCCTTCCGCGTGGAAGCCTTGTGGAAGCTTGATTCGATAGATCCATGATTTTCAGCCGGCTTTTTATCTCGTGTCACAAAGGCTAAGGTGAGCTTTCAACGGGCCGTGCACTCGTGTAGAGGAAGAGTGTAATACCCGTGGGGAATAGGTTGTAATGTCTTGTGAAGAGTGGGGAAACGTTATATATAGAATGTGTATATATACAGGAGGTTACTAGGTTGAGAGAGTCGATTTCTGGAAATCGAAACGGATACAGAATTTTTCGTTTTGTTTGTTTTGGTTACAAGCGATTGAAGTTTGTGGATAAAGCGACAGGTAGAGATAGACGGTTCTTACTTAGTCGTATTTCGTCTAATGTAAACTTAAATCGCTTGTGATTTGTTTACATGAACCCTCGAATCAATTTTTTGGAAATATTCATCGTTTCTAAAGAGTCGATCCTCTAATCACAATTATCGCAATGATATTTTAATTAATTTAATGAAATAATAAAGCGGAATAAATAATGTATACAATTATTATAATTTTATTTGCGTAGTAATAGTTAATTTTTTCGAATTGCAATTAATTGTAAGCGATAAGATATACCGTTTAATTGTAACAGTTACATGCATAATATAATATCTCACCAATAGTTACATTCATTACTTTACGGCCTGTTATTTTTCCACCTCGCATGCAAAAGTTTCCATAAACGTTTTTCTCGATTATTTTTAACAAAAATTTAAACAATCGAATATTATTAAAGTATTCGCATCCCACGTATTGTTAAATTATAGAATTTATCGATCATTTATCAGCAAATTTCCGCGATTTTTCTGGTGTTCCTCCATCAAAAGACGGTATGGGTGAAGGAATCGCGCACGTTTCGCGGCTGATAGCGCGAAAAGGGGGTTGAACGATGGCAATTAATGTACGAGCAAATAGACAAAGGATGGGACACGTGGGCCTTGTATCTTCGAGATTCCTTCTCTCGAAATTATTGTACGTTTCCTCTCCTGGAAATTTAATCAAACCACGCTCTTCCTCCTTGACTTGTGAAATAGACCTGGCAGGCTATTAATATAAAAAATTGCTCGTCCTTTTCATTAGTGCGCCTCCTTTGTAAAAATAAAGTATTTTTGGTATTTCGATTAACCAAGAGAGAAAGAGAGGGGGATAGGGTTCCTGAAAGTTTGCTTCATCGAAATAATTGTCATTTGTCTCTGGAAATAACCCTGGAACTAATTACGACTTTCCAAACAATGTTTACTTCCCCTTCTAATTAACTAACCCATCCTCCATGGAACGAGATTGAAATTCCTGGCAAATAGGGTAAAAAATAAATTAAGAGAGGTTCTTGCAGGGCCGAATCATTGTTGTAATGCAAGAAAGAAGTTGGAATAGGTTGGAAATTATTATTGTACGGTCCAACTTTGATAACTTTGAAGGGCGGTCGCGCGGGAAATTTGAAAATTTTTTAACTCGATCTGGAAATACTTATTTATTTCTTCCTTAAAAAAAAGAGGAAAAAATGAGAAGAGAGATAAATTTTTCCCAAGATTGCTTAATTGAAATATAAAAATAAATAATTTGAAATTATCTGATCGAGAAACGAAAGATTCAAAAGGTAAAAGGATATAATGGATTAAAAAAATTCATCGTAGCTCGAGTTTATTGTTTTTCGTAGTTTTCACTTTGGCACTCTCGATTTACAACTCTTCCAACTTTCGCAATATTCCACTCTCAACGTTCAGACTTGGAGTGTATTCACCGTATATATTTTTATTAACGAAATTGAATTAGCTCGTTTAATAAGTTGTCCACGTTGCATAAGGAACTTTCAAATATTTAACCAAGTTTCATAATGCTTTCACGAGGGAATATTCGGCATTCCCTTCCAAATACAATAATCATAAGGAACGTGGCGAGCCTGTTTCGATATCGGTGAAACAATAAAATCCGTATCGATCGGTTTTCGAACCAATCGTTTTGCGATACAAAACACGAAGGAACGGATAAAAACAGTCGCGTGACTGTCGTGACGATTAATTTTTATCGTTAATCCAAACATCTATACGCTGTCCTTTCTTTAATCCATTTACCTGCTATTTACTACAAGTTCCACCATGGCAAAAAGCGATGAACCCAATCATGGTATTCCATTCCATCTTTCAATACATGTATACAGAACAGAAAATCGAAGATTATTAACGAAACTTATTAACAATAACATTCTTGTAGCACAACAATTTTATCTTACTCATTTTGAAAATAAAAATTCAAAAAACTTATTATTAATCAACACGAATTACAATTTACTTTATCTTAATTTTTTACTTTATTTTAATCGAATTCGAACACATCTTCAATACATTTCTACGAATCAAACAATTTCAACATACCTCGAGTCAAGCCCCCACTTTCTCATACGTATCCAATACAATTTCGACTCCTCTATTACATTTAAATTAACAAATCTATTCGCCTTGCTCGAGCCAGGCGAAATACCCATAAATACGCCATAAATCGTTGCAGGATTAATAAAGAAAAAAAGTTCGGGATCGGGGGACAAGTTGCCCGATTCTCGGTGCAAATTAATTTCGAAATCCCCCAAACCAAAGGATCGTTCGAGGAGTTCAAGAAGGATGGTAGATTACGCCCAGTGGGCACATACGTCCCATACTGTCGAACTATGGGGCAGGTGCATTAGCGTAAATCATCTCCTGGCTGAGAACTGGCCGTGGAAGGGAACCGCGAAAACAAAGCGCGAGGCGAGGCGAGGAGATGGTGGCTCTCTCGATGGTGGATCCGGCGTACGATCTCCGGGTTTTGACGGTGAACGCGATCGCGAGGGAAACGGCGATCGCACCTGAACCAAACAGTGGGGAGAGAGGGGGGAGAGGGAACGTGTTTATAGCACCTGTCGACTGCTTGTACGCAATGGCACGAGTATATTTCACGCTGACAGATGCGACGTTCGATTCATCGTAAATACGTTCCGCGCAACAACATCGAACAAGCATTCTCTCCTCGCTCGAGTACGAGTTTCACGGTTGCCGATGTTACGCGTCGATTTCACGGGAGGAAGGAGGAGGAGGAGGAGGAGGAGGAGGAGGAGGTTGGTTGGTGATTTCGTATACAACAATCTTGGCATTACATCGGTTGTAAATCGGTTCGTCGTAAATGTTGCATTAGGTTATATCGATGTTAATGCATCGGCCGGATTGAAAAATGTTTTCAAGGTTTTGTGCAGTGAGTGTAAACGCTATACGGGATATGTCGAAGATACGGGATCGTGGCGTATATCGTTGCTCTCGTTGCTTGACGCAATCATTTTGCTTCGAGAGTGTTCTTGATTGTGGTAAGATTTGTTGAATTAATGAAATTAATCGATCTATGATAAGGTAATTGTTAGGTTTGTTTTTTAATCTTCAGCCGTGATGAAAATGGTTATCGGTTAAGAAAATTATTTTATTAATCGAATCAATGTAAATTGTATGAGAATGAAATTCGGATAGGTTATCGAGAGAAATTTGAATAGGTATTTAGAAGGTAAATTATTTTGTGGAAATTTCGTGAGTTTGTTTTATTTGGTACGTGTTAGTATATATCGCGTCAATTGTTTGATAAATAAGGATGATCGAGAAGCGTTCTGTGTTAAGGGATTATTGAATGGAGAGGAGAAAGTTTTCACGAGTGGGAGCTTTCGAAATGCAGAAACGTTTCATTTTCCACTCAAAGTTCGAAAGTCAATTTGAAGTTAGGAACAGCGAACCTATGGCTTTGTTATTGGCGTGGCGGCGGAAGTAGCTTAAGAGTTGAACAAAGTAGCAGGGATCTTGTAGATCCCAATAAGTTACAAATTTACTGGTGTACGTGTGTCTGTGTATTTCCTTTTGAACAAACTCGAGTTAATTTTTCTTTTCCTTCGTTCTATTTGATCAAAAGATAAGCAATATATATTGGAAATACGAATATATACGAAGAATAACAAAATTCCAATCCCGTTATTTTATTATATAACGTAAATCAAATTGATCTCATTTTACGAAATATTTGCAAAGAATAATTGGCGACAATAAAACAGATTGATAAATAAAATTTAAACGAAAAATCTTCTCCTTTTGGATTCTTGAAAATGTTTCACGTGCCATCAAATTATATTCTCCTAATATATGAAATCGAAAATTTGGGTAAAAATTTCTGCGAATTCTTGGAATTCCTAAAAAAAAAATTTCACTTCTTCTCGACATATATGACACAAAACATGGAAAGATTGTTCCAAAAATTCTAAAATTCTGGTCGCTTGAATTTTTCTGCCATGCCACCTCTTCTCGGATCATATTTTCCTGATACCCGAAAAACCATTATTCAAAGCAAAGAATCCAACGCGTCCCGCCTCGGAGCAATCACTCTTCGACGGAAACTTCCCCATTTATAAGCCGAGCAAGCAGCGATTCCAACGTTTCTACACCGAGCAGGACAAAGATTTACTCGATCCCGATTGCTGATTTACTCGATCGTCTCTCCTCAAGCGGGCGTCGTTCAAGTTACTGCGCGGCATGGATCAGCGAGGCGCGAATCTTCGGTGTGCGCCGGTGTCGCGATCGAACGTTGGAACGAGCGTTGGTCGATATTGCACCTGGAACAGCGCGTCGACATCAGGGTGTCGTCGTACCTCGGTGTGATGCAGCCATAGGTACCCTTAAATGTAATGATTCAAATGGAAAAGGAGTTAATTTTCAATAGAAAAAAAATAATAAGGTAAAATAAAATCTTAAATCTTTTGGCTTCATGAATACAAATTAATTTGAATTTGATTATTAAAGATAAACAGAGTGAGATTATTAAGTGTTATTGGCCTAATGTATTTGCTTCTAGTAAGAGTTAATATTTTTTTGTATATTTTATTGTAATTAGTAGGGCAATTGGAAATAATCTCGCTGATAAAAAATATTCACTGCAATAATAAATAATTAAAAATTTCCAATTTTTTAATTATTGCTTACAAATGTATTTTCAAATTGTGAATGTAACATTTTCGATGAATGGGAGCGAGGTTTTCAGAACATTTAAAAGTCGCAATTTCCTAATTAGAAGGCGAGCGATTTTAACATTCATAAAAATACCTTTTTTCTTTTTTTTTTTTTTTTTTGCGTTTGTGCACTAACGTTGCCGATGGCTGCACAAGGAGAAAGAGGAGCATACCAGAAGCTGGAACAGGGATGCCAGCAAAGGAGGATGCAAAAGGGGATGCCGAGTGAATGCCTGGATACTGACACTGGGTGGCCACTCCGTTCCATCCACCAGCTTTTCTCTCTCTCCGTTCCCTGCCATCTCTCTTCCTCGCCTTCCTCGTCTCTCTTTCTCTCGCCTCCCGTCTCTCTCTCTCTCTCTCTCTCTCTCTCTCGCTCTGCATTCCAGTTTACGCGTATATATCTGTCTCCTTTGTTCCCGCTCGCAGACGTAATATCGACAACTGGTCCCGCGAGCGTTCATCTCGTACAATATCATTGTATCGCGCGAGATATTTGCGAGAGATCGTGCCGCCTACGAGTGTTACGCGTGTAACTCGCTATCAGGGAGAATCAGGCCGCCTATGAACCGAATAACTCCCGTTAATATTAGAACACGTTCGATCCCGTTAAGGGGATCGTGCGGGGCTGCTTTGCATGGCATAGGACGCGTGAAATCGTTTCGTGGGTGTTTCATTTGCCATTTTCGCGTTTCCCACGTTCAATCTTTTATTATTAACCTTTCGCTCAATTTCTGATATTAAACTTTTCAAAAACAGAGAGAGAGAGAGAGAGAGAGAGAGAGAGAAACATTCGAACGCGAAAACAAAAATTAAAACCTATACAATAAAGCCCCAATAAATAGGGGCGTCGTCTTCCCCCGTCGAAACCGCTAACTACGATAATTGAAAATCGATTTTATCGTGAACGCGTGCACAACAAACACACCTCCCTCGATGTTCATTAATCGATCGAAAGATGGAGGGAAAGAGGGAGGCGATCGATAAAGAGCGTGGATTAAATCGATCGATCGAATTTGATAGTGACGATTATTAATTATATCGTGTCCATGTGCACGAATATAATATGCTCCCGCCACTTAATAATAACGATCGACGACGATAATTCGATTGGCTCGCGGCCATTCGCCCCCGTAGTTCGTATTTCGAGACTTCTTCGCCAATTAATATCGCCGAGAATTAAAGTTAAAGCGGGGGAAGAGGACGAGCGGCGTGGCCAGTCGAAAAGATCAAACGTTGATCGAGGCAATCGGTCGTTTCACGAGTTTTCTCCGGTTAATTAACCGCACCGGATGTCGATCGCGCAACGCAGACGGCGTGCAACGGTGGTTTCGGTGGTGGGCGTTGAATCAGAGTCGCGATTACCTTTTTAATCTCCATCCGTAAGCGTACGCGCGCTTAATTAATCCCAAACACGCCTGAAACGCATCCTCGAGGGGGTTGAATTAATATACAGGGTTCTATTTTTAAACACGTTTGCAATATTTATGTTTGTGGATTTTTTTAAGTTTTCTTTTTTTTCTTCCTTTTTATTTGTTGAGGCGTTCGTTGATGGGGTGGTCGGATTCGATGCCAAATTTTTAAAGCGACGAATTATTTAAAGTGATCAATTGGACGAATGAAATGAAAGAATTGTTTAATTTCAACGGATGTTTAAATTATATGGTATTAAGTATATAAAGGGATAATTTTAATTTTTCGTAAATGAATCACTGGAAACTCATTATAGTGTAATTTAGAGTAAGGATAATGGATATTGGAATTATATTTTAATGAATAATTAAAATCAATTTAATATGTATCAAATAATTATATAAAATATGTATAATGGAATAACGTTCACGTTGATATCGTATCAATATAAAGTACCAATTATTTTTTTTTATATACAATCGTACATTATATTACAAATTTACTTTTAATAAATCATGTACTTAAAATTACCAACTATTACCAATGATTTATAGACGAAAGTTTACCTATGTATGTCTCGCTTTATTTCGCGGTAATAAAGATTTAATGGTAAAATGTTCAAACGTTTCCCAACTCGCAATTCGCGTATAATACACCGTAATTATATATAATTATTTACAATCGTGTCACGAGCAAAGTTGGAAATAAACTTACCATCTTAGATTTCCTTTTCTCTCACGTTGCGAATAATAATAATAATTATTCAGAAAAAAACCATATAAGTTTCTTCAATTCTTCCTTTAAACAAACCCATTCAATTTCATATTTTATAAACCAATATCATAATTAGCATTACAAATAAAGCTTCGTGAACAAATTTGTCAAATCAATCGCTCAACAAATCGACTCGTGCAAAGAAACGGGCGGTTTCTTACTTAAAACCGTATCACAAAAAAAAAGAAACTGTCGAAAATAACCCAGGGTGCAGGGCGGATAGCTCGTTGGCAGGCGTCCAAGATCCGCTCTTTCTCTCTCTCTCTCTTTGTTACCGCATAAAGCTCCGTCCTACTGCACGCTCACCTAACAGAAAACCTTCCTTCCTTCCTTCCTTCCTTCCTTCCTTCCTTCCTTCCTTCCTTCCTCCTTCCGATTACGAAACGCAGCCTTTCCCCCCAGCCACCCTTCCACCCCTTCCACCCGTACATAAACAATAACAATAATCGAATTATAACATCCCGGTCCCGGCTGCTACGATCCGTACGTTAATTCCCTGATCGATACTAGCCGGCATATGCAAACGAGCAATGAGAACCGAGAGGCCACAAAGAGAGAGAGAGAGAGAGAGAGAGAGAGAGCGGGTGATTGGCCCCGCATGTGTACGCGTTACACATGTATATATATATATATATATATATACACACATATATCTGGATCGTACCGCTGGAAGAAACATAGCCGGAGGAGGAGGGAAGGGAGGGGCGAAGAAGAATGGATAGAAGAGAAGAAGGTTGCATCCTCACCCTTTCTCCCTCCCCTTACCCTCGAACGACTGCGGTTTTCGGATGCGGATCCGCAAAATAGGACGGAGCCACCCTCTTTTCGAGAGGGCACTCGCCGACAGGGACGGAGAGAGAGAGAGAGAGAGAGAGAGGGAGAGGATGCATGGAGCACGACGCGGATAAACGCGGAGAGCGAAGGTGGATGAACCGCGCTGAGGTGGTGGTCGGTGAATGGAGGAAGCAATGGAGGGAGGAGGAGGTCGTCGGCCGGAAAGAGACGCACGGTGGGGGGGAGGGGTCGTCCTGGGAGTCGCGGGCGGACAATGCGAAAGTTTTCTGCGATTATTTCAATGGGCAGCGCGACGAAAACGGCGGAACGTAAATAAAAAGGCCGAAAGATCTCGAACAATGGCCCGAATCTACCCCTACCGGTCTCGCCACCGACCGAGACTGGCGACTGTGTGTAAACAGGTTGAGGGAGGAGTGGAGGATGGATGGAGGTTGGGTGGATTCCGGCGGATCTGTTAAGGGACCCTCCCCTCCTTGTTGAATGTCGCGGAGCCTGATCAGGGAAACCGGCCGGGCCGGGTGATCAGAAAATTATATAATTCACGGAGACGTGATTTGCATCCATCCACCCCATCCTTTGCGAGCGGGTAGCTCTGTAGTTTAATTGCGAGCGGGGAGGATTACCCGTGTAAGGTGTATTATTACCGGTGTAATCGATTTCGAGATGATTTCGAGAGGAAGGAGTTGGAAAATTGTTGGATCGATTAACGAGGATTGTTGTTCCATTCGATTTGCGAATAATTATTGCTCGATATTTATGTAAAATTTGTGAAAATAGGAAAACGTATCTACGCCATTATTAATCAAGACAGAGAAATATCTTCTCGCGTAACGAAATTGTTAAAAAAAAATCTTCGAAACAATAGGAAAAATAGGAACGGAAGAAGCCTCCCTTCTCAAAAATCGATCCTTAACCGATACCTTAATTATCTCGAGCATCGTCATCCCCGAACAACGAGACGATTCTAGCACTGAAAAAAGAAAAAAAGAAGCCTGACAAAGTGTCAACAACCGGCCACGATCCACGACCTTCGCGTAACAGCATCCTCATTCTCGACCTCACCACCCACGAACTTCGATCGCGGTTCGATCCTCGAAGCGTTCGAAGCGTGTTCCTCTTCCTCTCCCTTTTTCTCCTCCCTCTTCCTCTCTTTCCTTTCCTTTTTCCTTTCCACCCCGATCAGCCGGGGCGCTCGATATTTCCATCGGGGCGAGGAGCGGGTAGACACCGTAGGTCTCGTTCCTCGAGCACGCACATTCGACCCGGCGTGGCGCAGGGTTGCGTGCACCGGCCACCCTCCGCCAGACTCGGTTGGGCGGGGGTGCAGCAGCCTGGGAGCAGGATGTGGAGGAGGTGGATGAACCGGGCGGCAGTCTGCAGAGTTGAGCGCGCGCGCGCACAGCGCTCGCAACACCGACGTCGTTCTTGCATTCGGGTGGCAAGGTGGTAGGCGTGCATACAATACGTAAGGGATAGACACGCAAAAACATACAGATACACGGGCGCGTGGATACATAGGAGGACGGCCGCTGATTGTGGTGGTGATACACGGGGGTTGGAGGAGGGAATCGGTGTAATCGCGGGGAGGTGGAAAGAGGGAGGGAGAGGGAAGATAGGAGGAAGGGTGTGAGAGAGTGGCTGGGTTTCCTGGGTTCGTTGTCATGACGACGAAACCTCCGCTCTGCCAGACCAGACAGAGATTCGACGGCAATGGGCACACGAATGCAGAATCGAGAGGGGGTGTGGGAGAGAGAGAGAGGGAAGGAGGAAGAGGAAGTAGGATGATGAGGTGCACGCAGAATGGAAAAGAAAGAGTAGCAGAGGGGAGAGTGGAAGGAAGAAGAGGAAGAAGGGAGAGAGAGAGAGAGAGAGGGAGAGGGTGTGAAAGAGACGGATGGCGGCGCAGGAGGGAGGGAAAGATTCGGGCGAGAGAGGGATGGAGACGGCCACTCTTCGTCCCTCCGAAGCTACCTCCACTGTACTTCCAACCGTCCCTCCTAGGTCGTCCTGCAACCCTCGCTGTCTGGCAGGTCGTTTGTTGCACCGAATCCGCCGAGCCAGTGGTTCTCCGCGGTTGAAATGTGGCAGCCACCGTGGCGGGTGCTTCAACCCTGCCGACTGGCAAGTTTGTTGCACCCCGAACAGTGGTTCTCGACTTCTCGGCTCTCTATCCCTATAGTGTTATATGGATACGGCCTCGATAAAGTTACGAATAACAATGCAGGAATGAACAAATATGGTGGATCTCGACGGTACAAAATAAAAATTGCACGTAAAAAAAAAGAATAACGGAAATGAAATGAAAATTGAAGAGAGTAGAAAAATGAAATTTTCTTACGGGTCAAAGTTTGCTTCCCCTTCGTTACCCCTTAAAGGACTATAATCTCGTTCGCAACCCCCAACAAATAACGCCCAACCCAAGTGATATTACTTTTACTACAGCGGCAGTACATCGAACTTCCATAGCTTTTCCATGGGATAATGAAGAAACAGGAGGAAGGCGTGTATCGAGCACACGTTTATCAGATATGATATTATTTATTAATATAATATATCTTGTAATATATATACATATATAAGTGGGTGCGTATGTATGTATGTATGTATGTATATATGTATGTATATATATATATACATATATATTTCTTTAAATTTATTCATTCAATCATATATATCTATATATATATATATTTTTTTTTTATTTATTTATTATATCTTATCCTCTCTCGTATCGTTAGACATACGCGAAACCCTGATAGATTGGGATTAACTCTGTATTACATCTCTTTCATTTCTCTCTCACTCGCACGCTCATTCTCTACATATCCCCATTCCTTCTTTCTTTCTCTCACCCATACGCGCACAACTTGTTTCGTTTCCATTTTTCCATCCACCGCACTTTTTGACGCTTAATTGCAAGGAATACGCGCACCGCGTCTTTCCTCTCGTCTTGGCCATCGTTTCACTTAGCTCCGCTAAGAAAAAAGGAAAAGAAAAAAAAAAGAAAAAAAATACCTACACTTACTTCGTTCGAATAACAATCTTTTTTTTTTTCTTTTTTTTCTTTTTTAACGAGACGGCGACAAACCGTCTCGTGGAACCCACGTCTCGCTCATCGATCAACTCGGATCCCCGTTGGACGATCAGAGGCAGGCACGTTGGGCAGCAAAGTTGGACGACGAGCAGCGTCCAGACGTCGAGACGCCTCGATCCCCTTCGAGAACGAGAACGAAAGCGTCGAATTAGCGTCGCTCGCGTGACGCTCGGATGGAAACATTTCGAGCAATTATGGCTCGTTCCGTCAATTTCGACGTTTCAAAGGTCGAGGGTGGTATTATCCGTCGGAAATAATTTATGGATAAAAGGGTAGGGCGAAAGTTTTCAAGGAGATTTCTGGGTTCTCGATTGAACGGATCGATCGTTTTTCCTTTTTCCTTTCGTAGGTATCGCGAAAGGATCGATCGGTTGAACGAAGGGCGTAACGTGATTCGAGTGCTGTTCCTGTTGGCCGGAAATGATCGATAGAGGGGCGCTGCTCGCCGGAACTGACCTGCCTCTACCGGTCGCGCTTCCCCCCCTCCCCGAACAGGCTCCTGACAACTGGAAACATCTCGATATTTTTTTTTGCGAAACGATGGTTATTTTTATATCGTATGGAATTTCCCGAGCATCGATTTTGTTATCGCTCGTGTTGGAATAAAGGTATTAAATTAATTATTTTTATATGAAAAAATGGAAATATTTCGTGAAATTTATCGAATTCTTCATTATATTTGTAAGTGTTGTGCGTTGCAAGTAATGATGTGTTGTGTAAAAAAATATATATATATATATATATAGAGAAAAGCTTGGTATACTTGTGATGCTTGTTTAAAATACATTTCAAGAAGATACGATCGTTATTTTTAAAACGCGATTTTAGTCTAGATATCATAATTTACATTTCCTTTTAGATTTTAGACGTAACGATAATAAATTCTTCGATGCGAAGAAAAGGAGGATATTCTCAGAAAAAGCAAAGATGAAAGAAAAAAACTGAAAAATGAAAAGAGCTTGATATAACTTGGTTATATTTGAAAAAAAATGATATAATGATATTCAATCACGTTGATTAGAATGAGATACTAAAAATACGTATTCAAGACTGTCTTTCAGACATCCATTGCTCGAGGATCTCTATGAGGGTGAATACCCTATCCAGTTCTCTCGGAAAGACACTCCGTGGGGATTCCGTCGCCCCCCTGGTGTACAATGTACCTCTTTTCGTCCAGATGCCGAGTACAATGGTGATAATATTGCAAAAATAGATTTCTCGTGCGTTAAGGCTCGCAATATACGAGCGTCGTTACCCTTAAAACAAGGTAAAATTATGTCTCTGTCCGCAGATCTCGAGCAATCCATTCAATTTATAATCTCCTCCCACTCGCTTGTTTTTTGGTTATAAATAAATTTAAAAAAAAAAAAAAAAAAAAAAAGGAATCGTATTTTTGTGAACAAACAATGGCACACAAATAAAAAAGATATTATATACAAAGACAAAGCACAAGGGGTAAGGCGAGCAACGAGACGATAAATAAAAATTGATCGTACAATTGGAAGCGTAGGATCGTCAAAAGCAATCTTTCTACTACCCGCCTTCTACTATCGAACCCTCGAAATGGAAGGACGTTTATTCGAGCACTTCCATTCTAGAGCATATGAAATGCGTTTCGTGTATATGCGGCTCGCAACGAGGCCGTATCGCGAGGGTGTATTCAATCGGCGATCGCGTTACCGCATACAGCCCAACGCTATTGAATGGAGAACGTGCGTGTTCGTTTTCGGGATATTAAATGTAATATAGGGGGAAAAAAAAAAAAAAATTACTCCTTTCTTTTTCTGTATATTCTTTTTCCTTTTTCTCGCGACATTCATTTTGGATTATTAAACGTAAAAAGAAAAGAAAATCGTACCCCGTTCGTATTTTTTTTTTTTTCTATAACACTTCGTTTCGCGATATTTTTTCATTTAAAAAATTTCCTTCTTTTTCCACGAACTTGTATACGGTTGCAAAAAAAGAAAAAAAAAAAAAGAAAGAAAGAAATCAATACGTGGGAACGAAAATAGGAATAAGTACGAAAGGAAATTTCATTCGTCGAACGAAAATAATACAGCGTCGACAAAGCGATTTCAATATTCCATTTCGCAAGCACGCATCACTTCAGCTTCGTCCACTTCGAATAAAATATCAACCACCGAGTCCGAATAAAATGCCAACGACTTTCCAATTTTACCGACGTTACATAGAATATCGCACGAATCACGTCCACGTCAAATTTTCTTCTTCTTCTTCTTTTTTTCTTTTTTTTTTTTCAAACTTCAAACGAGAACAAGGTTAAATCTTTCTCCTCGGCAAAAATGAGCCGATCGAATAATTTTCTGCCGTCGCATTATGACCGTGGTCTTAACACGTTCTGCGTCGTATCGAGCCATTGATTATCGTAATTATTTTCAATAGAAATAGGATTTTTAGAAGGAGAAAAGAAAAACTAAATTCTAGAAATTTAATTGTTAAGTGTTATTTTTTCTTAATTAAAGAGAATGTTTATTCGGAAAATTAAAATCCCTTACGTGATTAATTCATAAATTGACTTATTCGTGTCACGTTACATTCATGTTCGAAAAAAAGAAGTTAAATTGGATTAATTAAATTAAATTAGAATTAACCTCTTGAGAAATGAATATATATATATGAATATATATACATCGAGGTCAAAAAGGAATAATTACTCTTTTATCTCAAGTATCTCAATATTTCTGAAAAATTAAAAAAAAAAAAAAAATAATATAAATACGCGTGTCTACAGATTATTATATAATTACATAACGTATATGTATATGTATAATTAAAAAAAAAATACACCGCCGTTCATAAAAATTTGTTCCCAATAAAATAAACTAAAATTAAAATAATTCGAGGACCACTTGAGAACATTCAACTTGTTCACTTGAAAATAGGGTTAAATCTGGGGGAGGGGGGCATGGAAACGCGCGGAACGTGTTAATAGGCCAACGATGACGTTTCGAACGTTCCTGACCTGCTCAACGTGTGCGCGCGCTATGTATATTCGATGCACCGGTCGACAGGTGCATCGGCGTGTAATGTCGCGAACAAGTGCGGCCGCACCTGGAGGTCGGTGCCACGTGCCATTGGTTCAAAGGTCACGGTACGCGCCACTTGCCCGTGTGTCGATATTATTATTACATCGAGTCTGATTGCTGCGGCTACATTTATACCCCGTGCTTCGTATGCACACTTGCACGCTGGGACGTGATTCTCTAGAATCACGTGTAAATCTTCGTCGATGATACGATTCCCGTCGTCATGGGAATGGCTCGAATGGCTGAGATGGAAAATAAAAAAAATTCTGCTCCTCGCAATATCGAATATACATCCGTTTAAATTTAAATTTTATTTTCCTTCTTTTCTTTCCCTTTGTTGTTTTTGTTGTTGTTGTTGTTGTTGTTGTTATTGTTGCCCCCCTCTTTTATCCTCTTTTATATTCCGTTTTCCCTTTTTTTTATTTTTCTATATTTGTTATTACTACTATTATTATTATTATTATTATTGTTATTATTATTATTATTATTCTTTGCTTGCTTTTACGCATATACATCCACATGTATATATATAAGAATATATATATATGTATATATAATAATTACGTATTTGATAATAACAATTATCATTGTGTATAATTATGCCGGTGTGTTTTTTTGGAAACACAGACGCATATATATACGCGTTGCATTCTTACGAAAAAAACGGATACGATAAGAACGTGGACACACAGGTATCGAAAGTATGTGTAATATAATAATATATTTATATATTCATTTTTTATTTTTTTATATATATTTATATTTATGTATGCATGTAATCGTAATAGATGTGTTCTTTTTTTTTCTGTTCAAGAGTATACGTATTGCATATAGAATAATTCACGACAACCTGTTAAATCTTCGTTTGATCTTCGCTTCCGGTTATCGTTTTATCGCTTATTAGAAAATGATCGATTAGCTTAGGCTACGGATATAAATACGTCTGAGAGATGAATGCGAAAGGTGTGATACTTTTTCTTTTTATTATTTGTTATTAAAAATATTGAAAATATAATTTTTTTCTTTCTTTTCTTTTCTTTTCTTTTCTTTTCTTTTTTCGTCGTATAGGATGCAATCAAATAAGTAAACGGCAAAAGTAAATTTTTGAAACGAAAAATTTATCCGATGATGGAATCATTATCGAATTATTAATTATAATACCAAAGAAAAATATTTTTCACATCGAATATTTTTCAATCGAAGAACAGAATCCAATCTCCATCTTCTTTTTCACGTCTCAGTTCAGCAATAATAAGCAATAAAAATTCTGGAAAAAATTCTCGCACATATACGCATAGATACCTACATTGATTTTTCAGATTCTTTTCTCCTCGAGACAAAGAAAAAATCTTTCCTTTAGACTTCTAAAAAAGAGACTTTAAAAAGTAAAGATCCGTCACATAGATAAATTCGTTTCAAGTCGTTCACTTTCTCACCCCCTATTATCCCAACTATCCTCGAATCTAAACGTTGGGCCGGCTAAGTGAAAAGATAATCGTGTTAAAATCGGGTTCAACGTTGAACCTTCCTCCCCGATGTAATAATCATTTTCTATGAAACTTCACCACCGACCATTTCCCTCCTCCCCTTCCCTTCACACTTCTTCCTCGTTTGATTCTCATGGGGCTCGTCGAACGCTCGAGAGCAGAGAACCAGGGGGTTCCGCGTGTTCGATATTTACCATGTTTCGTCTCGTTCTTATACGCATATGCCCACGGAGGCTGGTTTGCTCTCGCGCCCTCCCTTCGACAATCATCGCTTTTGATACGCTTTCCTCGTTTTAAAACGTCTAAAGATTGTGTGTGTATGTGTGTGTTTGTGTGTGTTTGGCACCGATTTTTCCATCTATCCGTTTGCATCCTTGCCCCTCCTCCCTCTGTCTCACCCTTGTCTCCTCTTCTTCTTACGAGTCTTCTCGATTTTTTTCCGTTATTTAATCAATTTTGTCATCATTTTACGTGCGTTTTCATCAATTTTATTTTCGTTTTGACGAACGCATCGTGAGTATATACATATACATACGCCCCTGCTCAAAGGTCATAGGATGGTTTGATTTGGAAAAATTAAAAGGGTAAATAAATGAGTGGGCTAATTAAATTATTAAAAAAGTGATGAATTTAAAATTTGTTTTATATTTATATAATGGAAAATAATGTAAAGTTAGGCGTGAAATTATTAAAAATTTTTAAACGTGATAAATTAATAATTAATCTGACAAGTTGAAGCGAATTAACGTAGATTGTTGATAAGAAAGAAAGAAAAGAAAGAAAGAGTTTTTCCTATGACTTTTGAGAGAAAATGCCTTCTCTAGGGAGGAGGAACAGGAGAGAGGGTAAGTTCGACGTATATCGCGAGAAAATAATCCCAGATCCAGGCAGTATTCGCTAATTAGCGATAAGCGAAAGCTCGGATACGGATACATTCTTCTCTTCTCTCTCTCTCTCTCTCTCTTCTTTTTTTGTAATTTTTTTCCTTTTTTTTTTTTTTGTTATTTTTCGACCGTTGTTATTTTACGATGCTGAGCAAAAATCGATTTAATTTAATACGGATTAAAGCCTGCTCGCCTAAAGGCTCCTCCACGCTTACGTGGAGCACCGACGAGGGGAACTACATGATTCGAAACTGCTCTCTTCGTTCATCTTTCCTTCGTCGATTTTTTTCACGGTGTGGCATTCGAAATTGGGGGAGGCTGATCGATTGGATATCGAATGCGCTCGCGGATGAGCTTAATTTCTAGTTTAAACGCTCGATAGGATCGATGATCCTATGGAATGGAAGTTTGTTTTATTGCTACGTGGTCTTTAATCCAACTTTATTAGGAAATAATTGTCAACGGGATGAATTATAAATTCTTTCGTTTTTTCGATGTACACGCAACGTGGTATACTTTTGATTATTTTATCATAAAATAAAAAAATAACGAATATATATTTTTGTCTCGATAAAACATATCTTAAGTTTTTTTTTTTTTTTTTTTTTTTTTTTNTTTTTTTTTTTTTTTAGTGATCATCTTCGTCCTTCTTACAAAATCATCGCGAGAAAATATTTTTGTTTCTATTGGTAGTGATTGATAAAAGAGATTTTTTTTTTTCTTTTTTTCTTTTCTTCTTTTTTTCTTCTTTTTCTCTTTTCTTTTTTTAGTCTCGAAAAAATTGCTTTTTTAATTACTCTCGTCTCTACTTCCGCCATCTCCCTGCTACACTGATCCAGAGAGATTCTATTTATACGAATATACACTTTACAAGGTTGAGCATTCGAATATCCCATAAAAAGTTTTATTAAATATTCTCGAAATTTGATATCCTCTCGCGGCTTCCGCTGCCACGCAGTTTGCCGAACAATTGACCCGGAGGAAATTAATTTGAGCTTGAGAAGGGTGCGTCTACCGGTTACTTTTTCCCCGTTTACGGAAGAAAAAAAGGATTTTCATCGAAATTTTTATCGAAAATCCTAGATCCACTCATTCTCTCGAGTGAGTATTTACATTTTTATTTGTATTCGAATAAAATGGAATAAAAACGAAGTGTGAATAGAAGAGTGAACGGTGAAAATTTACACAAGGTAATCAAATGATATTATGGAAAATTTTGAAAACATCGAATCATTAAGTAAAATTCATCATGAACGTACAAAGTAATGAAATCCAACAAAAAAAAAGAACAATAAATAATAATAATAATCAAAATTTAAAGGAGAAATAAATTTTAATAAAATCTCAAAAGTAAAATCAAATTCGATCTAGTTTGATAGTTGTAACGTATTAATTCGTATTAATACTAGAAATTAATGAAATTATTTCTAAAGCGAAAGAATCAATTTGTGCAATTTCTTCAAAAGAAATAAAAAAAAAAAAAAATAGGTAGACAGATTTTCACGAACGTATTTTCAAAATTCACAGAAGAAGAGACAGTAAAATACCAGCTATTATTGTGCATGTGGCACAATATCGACACAGACTTTTGATTTTTTTCATACCGGCCGTTTCGATGCGTGCAAAGATCCTCGCAATGCACTTGAGCCACGCTTTGAAAAGCGATAACCTCTCGTTAACGGTAATGAACGACGAGTTAACAAACGCGAATGAACGGGTCGATGAAGGGTTGAAAAGGAACCGACCAGCTAAAGAACCTTTCAGAAACCTTTGGTCGCCCATTTTTCCATTTTTCTTCCCCTTTTTCCCTCCCCTCCCCCTTTTTTCTTTTTCGGACTCAGGAACTGACGATTCGAAAAAAAATATATATATATATATATATATACATACGTATGTATGCGCGTAAACATAATATATTTATCATATGCGTGCGTACACGCACGCATTGTAACAGGAATGAATAGAATCGGGGTGGAGAGACGAATGCAGGCCCATTCGAAAAGGCGTGGTTCTCAACCAAGCGTCTCGTTCGATTCCTCATTTCCATTCAGCGAACGATTCCCGTCGTGTTGTTATATTTAAAAAAAAAGAGAAAAGAAAAAGGAATCGCCTCGAGAAGCAACGTTTTGCACCGATTCTCTAATTAAAAGCGTCATCGGTCGTTTATTTTCACTTTCGAAATTTCAATCTCGTCTTTCTTTATTATTTTATATATATATATATATATATACGAACAGTCCCTTTTTTTCTCTCATCCATTGTTCATTTATCTCCCCAATATACGCCAGTGGTTTCCCTAATAAAAATAAAATTCTTTCTCGTGAGAGAAGAGAAGGAAATTGGTATTATAATGAAAAAAAGGAAAAGGGGAGAGTTAAAAAAGTGAATCCAAATTTTTTATCTTTAACATCACGAAGAAGGTATATTTCCATTTCGACTTTTTCCCCTCCATTCCATCCTCCTCGTGAAACAATACGCAATTGCAACGCGAGGTCAAGCCCGTGTCACGAGAAACAATTCTTATTGCTCGCTTCCTCGAGATAAACGAATAGAGGGAAGATTCATGCGTCTGGCTGGTCGCGACGGGGTTGGCTGCTCGAGGGGTTGGTCGAGGGAATGCGCTAGGATTCTCGCTCGATTATGCTGATGTACAGGCTGAGGCAAAGGTGGATGAAAAATCAAAATCGATTCGCCGTAAGGAAAAAAGCTTTTCGGCCTTTCACGTATTTAAACTTGTGTGGATGAATGGATGAAACGAATGCAATGAATTTTTAGAATTTCAAAGGAACGATAATATCGAAAAAAAATATGCCTCTTATTCGCCTCTTTATATTCGTGTAAATGAATATAAATCTCAGTTTGTCACTAGAAAGTATATTTATATATCTTGTGTTTATTAAAATCATAAATTGAATTTATTCCATTAGATGAAATTAAATATTTAATTTAATTTTTTTACGTGAAAATTGGCACGCGCAAATTAATTTGTTATGTCTCCACAAGGTTAATCAAGATGAAAATGAAAATTTTCACTGTGAGAAATATTGAAATTACCAAATATTAATAAAGTAATGATTCAAAGATTCATATTAATATATGAAATGCAAAAGGGAAGATTTGAAACTCAGCGCGTCATAAATCTTCTAATTCGTAAAAATACCGAAGACTCTTCATATCTAATGAACGAGACGAGAACTCTTGGAATTGGAAGCTTCGATCAACATTTCACGAAGCTAAATTATGCGCTCTCGATTTTCCTTTTTTTCTTTTTCCTTATTTCTTTTTTCTTTTTTTTTTTTTTTTTTTTAGCATTGTCGTTTTGCCTCGACCGCGACGACATTGTTCCTCTGGAAATTGACGAACCAACGATTTTTTCGACGAACGATCCCGGCCCTCGAGTGGGAATCGTTCGATCGTGGAGCGGAGGCCTGTAATGCCTCGTGAAAAAAAAAAAATGAATGAAATCGTGTCACGTGAAACGAATCGGATCCATGTTAATCCACACGCTATCCACAGTTTCGATAAATACAACGAGCGAGTTCTTCCATAGTCTACGAATTAGGGATGTACGCTATTATCTACGGAATGTTATCGACGTTTTACAATTATTTCTTTTTTTTTTTTTTTCTTTCCGTACGAATTATTACGTATTTATTACGTCATGAATATTATATATATATTATATTTATTATATAACCATATAGAGATTTATACATAAGTTTTATATATATATATGTATCTTCTTAATATAAGTACGTTTCCTTTATGTATAAATCGCTGTCACATAAACGAATTATTCTCATCTTACGATATAATACCATCTCTTCATAAATATATATATAATATATGTATATTTATTTTTTTTTCGCCTCATATACATATATACCTTTTTTTTTCATATATATATATATATAATCATATATATATATATATATATATATATTTTGTAAACTCGTATATAGTTTCGTTTAATACGTCATAATCATTTAAATCTTGGCTCTTTTTCGTTAGACAATTATTAATTACGTATCTAATATCTTTTTAAAGTATATTAAGAATATTTGCTTCGAAACTCTGACGTCGCATCGTTTTTCCGCACGCGGTTCCAAGTGTGCGGCGAATTTTCGTCCTTTCTTTTTTATTAATCTCTTTCTTCCTCTCATCCCCTACCCCTGTCTCCCATTCCCTCGTTAAGAGAGAAGCAAGAGACGCATCGGCGAGCCGCGTTCGAGGGAAAATGGAATTAAAAAGAACATGTGCATAACAAGAGGGAACGAAGAAGATCGATAAAAGGGAGAAAATCGCGTGTTGCTTTTTTTTTTTTTTTCTTTTTTTTGTCTTATCATTATTATTCGAACGCTATTACCTAATTAAATCTCTCTCGACTTTCTAATTACGCCGTCCTATAAATACGCTACGTGTTGATGATCGAGTCTCGTGCTCGTCTCGTTTAACGAAAAAAATTGTGCGTCGCCACGGCATCTCGAAAATCCTTTCGTCTTCGTCTTTCGTTAATTCCTCTTTTCTTTTTTTGTTTCTTTCTTTTTTTCTCTTTTTTTCCTTTCCTTTTCTTTTCTTTTCTTTTTTTTTTTTTTTTTTTTTTTTTTTCCTTATTTTTCTTCCTTTAGCGGAAACGGGACGATCAGTCTTCGTTGATCACAGAGAGTTTTGATATGGTCGTCCAACTCGAGGTTCTCTTTGGGAGGGGAGTGGGGGGGAAAATTGTCCGAACATGTTATTAAACACCGTCCGTGTGAGTATTGTCGTATCGATGCTGTTATCGTCGTCTGTTTGCCGTGCTTATCTTACGCCCAGGCTTTGGCCTACGATGCGTAATCTCGATGAGTTCGCAGTCTGATGAACTGATTGAATCCCCGATGAACTCGTTCGACCAGCCACAACCAGTTGACACTATCGCGCGATTATTATTTTTCAATCATCAGGTGATCGAACAACTCGCAACTCGATATACCTTTCGTCGCGAACTTTTTAACTTCCGATATCGAAGCACGAAAAATATATAGCAAAAAACTTTCGCAAGTTTTAGAATTTTCTTTTTGAAAGAAAAGAAAAAAAAAAAAAAACGAAGCACAATCATCTCGACTTGAGCTACGATATTAGAGTTGCTTATTTATAATTAAGATGAACACGAGAGATTATATAATATACAAATATTAGGAAGTATCTATTGTATATATAAGTGTATATAATTTAAATATTATTTATTCGCTTCTTATTCGTTCGTTCCTTTCCTACGTTTCCTTCGAGATGAATGAATCGTAGAAGATGGACGCGTGGTGGATCAAAGATGCGTCCAATGAGGATGAACGGAGGTTGGAATATTTAACATATTGTCTTAACTTCAGAATTTAGAGGAAATCGAATAAGAATAAGAATAAGAATGAAAATTCTTCGAAGAAGACGTGTTATACATCGGAAGCGTATATTGAGAGAAACAGATTGCATCGGTCAGACGTGGCGAACGAAATGAAAGATTACACGGTATTGTAGAAGATAATATATATTTTCTTTCAATATATTATTTTATATATATATATATATATATGTATATCCTACATACATAAAGCAATATATAAATATATAATCGATATACGACACAATCATTCAAATTAACACATATACGTTATTACAGGCAGGATATGCAATTTTATGCAACTCTTACGAAGTATCTATTATGACTCGTTTCGAATGTTCTTTTATTCTCTTCTTCTTCTTTTTTTTTTTTTTTATATTTCTTTACATTCATTGATGAAATATGTGTGCATATGAATGCACGTGTGCATTTTTTATTTCTCTCTCTCTCTTCTTTTTTCTTTCTTTCTTTCTTTCTTTCTTGTTTTATTTTTATTTATTTATTTATTTATTTATTTTTATCGTTTAAACTCTTTTCACGAGAAAATCGATCGCTAAGAAATTTTACAAAATATCCCGACGCCACGCTCTCGGCTTATTCGTTAAATATACATCATATAATTACGTAAAGTGCATTCATACATCTAATATACAATTTTCTCTCTCTCTTTCTCTCTTTCTTTCTCACACACATGCACACAAATTTTCCCATTCTTTCTCCCTGTCAGACTCTTTTTTTTTTCTATCTTCCTTTCTGATTTCTTTTCGACTCCTCACGTCTCTTTCTAACTTTTTGCATTTTGTTTCATTTTTTTTTTTTTATCACCTTATTTTTCATTCTCTCTCTCTCTCTCTCTCTCTCTCTCTCTCTCTCTCTCTCTTTTCTCCGCCATTATTTCCCGATAAATTATAAAAATATTACGGCAATCGTATAATAATAATCTCTATCCAGTTCCAGTCTCTATAACCATTGTTACTTTCGCGCGTGTAAACAGATCCTTCCCAATAGAAAGTTTTTCGGGCGAATTATCGTTGATTATAAACATATGTATTTCCCGTATGCGTACGTACGTGTACGTATACGTATAGAAACGCCCGAAGAGAGGAGCAATTTGATTTCGCCGTTGTTGTTTATCGTTTATCTCCTCCATTTTTCCCTAACCTCTTCAACCGGATGTTAACAATCGCCTCCGCAATCCACTTCTCTCGAGGGTTCACGCAGCGACATCTAGAACGTCCTCGAACGAGGATGCTGTTCTCCAGCCTAACGAACAATGGATGTTTTTTCTTTTTATTATTTTTTTCTTTTCTTTTAAATATTTATTGATGAAATATGTGAACGCAACTGCAAAAATTGAAATTCCATGCGTTCGACTTATTTGATTTGACGAAAAAAGTCAGATATTTAATTTCATCTCTTAAATAATGAATATGTAACAGCAAAAAAAATGTATATTTTTTTATATTTTCGAGTTCTCTATTTATATGCAAAATTTTACCAAAATCGATATTACGTATCGATTCATGTAATATTCTTTGCGCGTGTATTTGATTTTCTTCGTTCACTGAAGAAAGTCAATCAATGTTCGCAGTTACGTCGCAATTACTTCATCAGCGTATACTTCAAGTATAAATATTTTTTCATTTGTTGTTGGAACGAATGTTGTTTGAAAACGTATATAAATTTACGAACGTGTAGAATATATCTTCTGGAACCATGATTCTTCTACTACGTTCAACGAATAAATATTCACAAATATTTTTTTGATCTATCGATCTTTTGATCTACGAATATATACGTGTCCCGTAAAAAACGGGAAAATATTCCACGCATGTGACGTACACTTTTCAGAAAATGCATCAAGTGCAAATATCTCGAACGTTCTAGAACAGTCGCTAATGGAACTACGACATCCGACGAGTCGTCCGAAATTCTCCCTTCTACTTTTCCTATTCCCTCCCTAAAACCGTGACGGTATTATTACTTAAGGAAGTTGATTCTTTGAAGGAAAGAAGATTCAAGGACAAGCAGGGGATTGGAGCAGGGATTACGCATCGAGAGATTACGGCTATTTGGAACCGATTTATGAAATTAATTTTCAACGAGCATATTTTAAATTTCATGATTTTTCGATCATATATAGAGATCATTATGATAATATGTGATAAGATATATTTCATATATCTCTCATATCATATCATTTCATTTTAATCCTTAAAATTGTTCCTGGCTCTCAAGATTTCAACGAATCGATAAATGGAATTTAAATCCTCCTTTTACAACTTCAAAACACATAACGATGCAAAAGAATACAAAATATTCGAAATATAGTTACGCATTATTATATTTAAAGAATAAAGGAAAATTTAACCTCCAATTCGTTAAAAAAGGAAATAGAGAAAATTACATAAATTCTCGATCCATATCAAACAACATATTATCATCACACTTTCGAAGTGAGAGTCAACAATGATTCCAATGATCCAAAAAAAAAAAAAAAAAAACATATAATAATACTTTATACGAGATAATCGATTTAAACTCTAAACTAAAAAAAAAAAAAAAATTATTCAATTTTTCACAATAAAACCTCAACCAATATTATCTCGCAATAAAACTCATAAAAATCTCAAACATCCAAAACATCTTTCGCCTTCCTTCTCCCTTTCGATGTGAATCCACCCTATGTGGACCATTCCAAGTACCGAAGAATGCAGAGAACTCTCTCTCTCTCTCTCTCTCTCTCTCTCTCTCTCTCTCTCTCTCTCTCTCTCTCTCTCTCTCTCTCTCTCGCGTCTCACCGAGCGCGAGGGTGAATCTGATCAAGGAAAGTAAGTCTCGCGTTCACGTGGATTCCCTTCGCGGAGGAACGGATCGTTAGTCGACTCTGGGTGGACGACGACGTTCGTCAATCCGTGTCCGCGATGTCCGCGAGATGGACGGTTCCGCGTAGCCGTAACCCCGTGGAGAGTGGGAAGCGAGCGAGCTGGGGAAATTAGGGTCGGCGTCGGAGGAAGATCGGGCGATTTCGATTCGTTTCCACTCGGCGGAAACGAGAATTGGATAAAAAAAGAGGAGGGAAGGAGGAAACGAGGAGGAGTTGTTGCGTTCCTTTAAACGATCGACGATCTTTACTCGTCGAATAATGCTCGTTAAATGATCTCTCTCTCTCTCTCTCTCTCTCTCTCTCGTTCGTTCCGTTTTCCATTTTCTTTTCTCATTTTTCACTTTTGTAATTTTATGTGTGTGTATATATATATATATATGTATTCTTCTCGATCATTCTCCCTTCCCTTGTATAATCCTTTCTCCTTTATTGTGCACCTCTCGTCCCAGAGCCAAATACGTAAAACATTCACACACACGTGCTCGCGTACTCCTAGGTAGTCTCATTTTTTACTTTTTATTGCTTTGAAATTCCGTATTGAAGACGCAAACGGCTCGCCTCAGACGACTAATAATAAAAAAATTCGGAGTGGGCGACATGGAGGGGGCGAGGAGACTGTTCTGCACGCGGATGAGGGGCGATTTTTTTGGAAAGTTTGGGGGAAAGGAGGAACATTCACGAACGGGAGTTTTGAGTTATATAAATAGTAAACGGTGACACATCATTACGTTACGTACGTGTAAAAATGATTGATTAGTAGCTATTATTAAATGTTAATAATGTTAATATCATTTATATATACTTCTTATATACCTCTGTGGCTTCGTGTGTGTGTGTTTCGCGTATCGTGTATCTATGTATCGGTGTGAGTATGTGTGTGTATATATATATATATATATTATGTGCGTGCCTATACTCGAATGTACTGTTATACTCTGTACTGTTATAATTGATTACGTTGCAATCATCATCCTTTCTTCTATCTCCGTGTGTCGGTCTTCGTATTAAACGCGCGTCTATTCTGTTCTTTAGGCCTTTAAGATCGGTTTCGTATCGTGAGAAAACGTGTCGTCGCTATGCTCCGTCGATCCTCCAATGACTTTTCCTTTCTTTTTCATTTTTCGAAATAAACTAAACTTCCACGATTTACTCCTCGAGAGTTTGGAAACTCGTGTGTATTCGAGCATATATATATATACGTATACACGCATTCGTCGAGAGAAATATTGAAACGACGAAAATTAAGAGGGAGAGAAAAAAAAAAAAAGAAGTCTCGGCAGAAATTAATCGCATCTCGTTAAAAGATCCGTCGAGTGCGCCGTCTCGAAATGAAAGGAATATTTCGATGATCGGAAGAATCTAGAAATTCGAAATTAATGAGGACACTCGGCGGAAATGGTGACTCGTTAAGTCATCCTCGTCCTTCTCCTCAACGTGCGGGGGGGTACGTTGAACTTCACGTGCAAAAATAAAAAAAAAAAAAGTTTCACCGTCTTAATGGCGTGACTGGTGGAAATGATAACCGGTAGCAGAAATAATAGCATTAAATTCTTTGCGTGGCGATATTACGAGGGTGAAACTAGAATCCTCTTATAGTTCTTTGCCGGCAGAGGTTTAGAGAGATTTTCAAGCTCGGTCAATTAATTCCAAAAATCCTGGAGAAATCCTTTGGGTCGAGGTATTTCGTCCATAACTTTGACGAAATTTTCCAGCGCGGAGGATCGGTGAAATTAATTTTTCGACGAATCGACCGAAAAGGAATCAAACGATACTTTTTCTTTTTTTTTTTTTTCGTATCGTTAAATTTTTAACCGCTCGATTCTTGATGCTTCAATTTTTACGTTCGACGTAAAATTAATCCAGATCAACTTGAGAAATTTGTAATTCACCACTTCCGCACTTTTTTATAAACTATCCTCTACTTTTTTTTAATTCCATTCCATTCGAGCCATTTGAAATTATACATAAATAATGTCTTGTAAATAAAAAACTATTAATCGAAAATCGATCTGGCACGAATCATGTAAACTGAATATCGTCGAAAATATTACAATTTGAAAGGATTTATCGATCGTTAGTAGTAGAGAAAATGATTTAAAACGATCGTTCTCCAATGAAATTTCTTCTTATTCGCGCGGTCGAAAATATAATCCAAATAGTTCCCTCTGGTTCCTGTACAATCAGAAATCGTGACGATTAAGCCGGCAATTAATAACTGTGCTCTCGATGTCGATCATTAAACAGCGAAAACTAATTGGAGCCGCTCGAACGGCAGTCAATCCATGCGTATGGAAATTCAGTCTCCGGATGAAAATCGTGCAAAACACGTGTGTGTCGCAATAATTGATAGATAAACGGGATCCTTTCCTGGATATTATTTTGAAAATTGGAAAACACCGTTTCTCTATAAACCATTTGCATTGTGTTCTTTTCTTTCCAACGTGTTTGCCGTTTAATTGCTCGTTAACGCGTTAATTCTGTAAACTGTACAGAATATAAATTAGAAATTGCGCGTTGTAATGGATATCGTTTAATTTCACCAGGCAATAGATTTTAAATCGATTTTCCATTAAATTTTCGGTAGGTGTTTAATTGATAATATGTGCGTGTATTATTCATTGTTATGTTTTTCTTTCTTTTTTCTTTTTTTTTTTTTTTATTAGAAAAATATACTATATGTATATATATATATATTATATATTATAATATTATAATATTCACTTGAACGACATTAGAGGCGTGAAATTAATCACCATCGTTGAGCCGAAAATATTCGACGGAAAAATCGGCTTTACGCTTCGATCCATTGATTTTTTCGAATACGTCGAGATCGCTTATAGATAGATTTCATATAATATTGCGAATTTTTATATACGAATTTTTATACACGAACAATATCTGAATTCTAAAACTACTAATAGCAGAACTTTTCATTACGACACCTCGATATATCATTATTAATTTATAAAATAGTTTCGTAATACTTTAGAGAAACGAAAAAAATTTAGTAGATAAAAATTCATTTTATATCTCTTATTCTAAAAATCTGAATCTTTCGATATTTTCAAAAAACATTAATCTCTATTATAAATGAAGATCCGCTAAGATTCTTCCCTTCTAAGAGGGACGAGAGAATTACACATTACTCCTCTCCTACGTTTCTATTTTAAAACTTCTCTACTCGGTTTAAAATACTCTCGACCACTCGAAAAATCAATACTTAGCCCTTACCAAAGCCTCGCGTAAACTTTGTCCGCTTCGCAAACAGCTTTCCAGGAATTCGTTTACGCGCCGATTAATCCGCGAGTAAACAAGCAAGGATCTCGATCCACGCGGGAACCACGTAGCCTCGCGACGACGAAGCGGAAAAGACGAGGCGCGGAGCCGACCGACACACGGAGGACCCAAACCTTAAGGGGATGAAAACGTGTACTTGTTTGCGCTCCACTCGAAACGCGTATGTAAGAGTGGCGTATGTACTCTCCCTATTCTCCTTTCTCTCGCTCTTTCTATGTCTCTTGTCTTTCTCTCTCTCTTGTGTTTCCCAACTCTTTTCGCGGTATACGTGTGTGTATACGTAGGGTGGAACGAAAAAATCAAAATTGTGAGGTTACTTTAAATACAATAATATAGCGAAAAGAACTCGTATCTATCGAATCTCGTAGATTTTTGAGGCGAGCTGATTTCTTTTTTTAATATTCGTTTCCTTAATGTTATATCTTATGTTAGATTTAATATTTTTTTTTTTAAATATTCGTAATTAATATATATATATTAGAGTTAGAATAGAATTTCTTCGTCGAAAATTATTTTTACATATTTTTTTTTTTTTTTGAATTGATTCGCTACGTTTAAGCTATTTTCTTTTTTTTTTTTTTAATTATCATATAGAAATGATGGAAGGTAACAAATTTTTTCCCCCTAACGTTTCGTTCCGCCCTGGTGTACTCGGTGTCGTCATATCGTCCCTTCAAAGTGTACGTACGTTTTATCGTTACGATAATCAGTCGAAAAGCTATGCGCGTATAATATCATAATCGTGTACCATATACCATATGTAAATAAATATATATATACAAGATAACGTTAAATATATATATATATATATATACTATGTATTTATACGTGTATATCACCTTATATATCTGCGCGAAATCGATCGTTACGTTTAGCCATTACGTTCATTAGGTAGTCGAGTGCGAAAATGAGTGAGCGAGCGAACGATCCGGGAATACATGGGATATCTGTGGAATTCTATACGAATCACGACGATATTAATTCGGTGTGTATCGATCGAAAGATTCTGGTTTCGCGATTCATCCCGTTTCAACGTACGCCAATCCTCCATTTATTTGTTCCTTATATATTCCTTGTATATACCGACCACCCTGTAACACAGTATTTCCTTTTTCCCTACCATTCATTCGTTACCTTTGATTGACTCTACAATTGGCCGTTTCACTCTTCGTCCACTTATTTTTCCCCCCTTTTTCCTTATTTCTTTTTTTTTTTTTCCATTTCATAGCCTACTACCTCCTCTATCTTCGTCCCCTTTTTCTTTCTTCTTTTTTTTTTCCTTTTTCTCGCCCCCTCCCCCCAAGCACCGAGGGTAGGTCGAGGCGCGTTCACGACGAGACCATCGCGCTGCCCTACTTTTTTTCCTCTCACCGCGTTCTCACCCTTCTTGTCCCTTTACATACTCGATTTAGCAAATACGAAATACGAACGGATCCGTGAGCGGCCTACCGTTCTTCGTGCACGCGTTCTTACTTAAGTAACTAGGCTATAGGAGCAGTTGGGCAGTTACGTGGCAATATTTCTCCCTCTAACACCTGTCTCTCTCTCTCTATCTATCTATCTATGTATCTATCTATCTCTCCTCGTCGTCGTCTTTCGTTCTCCTTTCGTAGTATCTTCTTCCTCTCTTCTCTTCCCTTCTCTTCTTTTTTCTTATTTTATTTATCTATTTATTTTTTTTTCTTCCCTTTTTCTTTTCTTCTTTTAATTGGATTATCGAGCAGCCAGGGCATCATTCCGTGGTAGCATCTTGCGTTCCTTTTTTCTTTTTTTTCCTTTTCTTTTTTTTCTTCGATTATATACTACGCCCACTCTTCTCCTTCTCCGGATCCTCGTTGTTGCGGGACAACCGTTCGATCCGCGGGGAGATAGCACGTCACTGAAATCGAGTCGAGTGGCGGAAAAATGTACGCCGGATGCCGAGGATGCTCCGGTTTGTTGGCCACTCGGCCGTCATCCAGTTCTGGCAACGACGAACGGATTTATCGGTAAACGAATTCCTCCCGTTCCGGCCTCGTTCCGCGATCCACCCCCTTCTCGTCGAGGGCCGCCCGCTCGTTTCACGGCTCACTTCGCTCGTTGTGCACCGAAACCGGCCACGACCCGGTAATCGCCGGATCGACCGTCCTTCGACGACGATGACGACGACGACGACGACGACGACGATGACGATGACTCGATTTCCCCTGGATTGGGGGGAAAGGGGGGAGGGGGAGGGAATTTTTGACTATCGAAACCGACTATGCGAAATTTGAACGATTTTTTTTTTTTTTTCTTTTGCCTTTTTTTGGAACGTTGAAAGCTCAGCTCGCGATTCTGGAGTGAATTTAGAGTCGCATAGCGAGTACGTAAGTTTGGATTTGTTTTAGATTTTTGATTGCTTTGAGCGTTTTAGAAATTTTTAGAAAGTAACGTCGTTTCGAAGCGAGGAATTTTCGAAGCAAATTGTTGAAAGCTCGTACAGGATTCTGGTAAATTTGGAGTTTTTGGATGAATGAATACGAATATTGGATCATTGTTTGCGTGGAGCTATTTGGAGGTAGCGATTTTTCTTTTTGGGAATGTTAATTGAAAATGTTAATTTGGAATTAGATGATGGTAGATGATGATGATGGTCTTTCACATCGGTGCGCTCTGTTGAACACCAGAACTACCAAAGAAAAGATTTGTCTTCTTCTTGTTTGCATTAAAAATGTGCAAGCAGTTTATTTTTTCTTCTTTTTTTTTTTTTTTTTTTTTTTTTTCTGGCAAAGTTAATGTTGACTTTTATTGAAACAGAAACATGAATACATATATATACTACTTTAATCTTAACTCTTTCAACTTTATAAATTATGTATGTATGATTGCTATGGTATTTAAGGAAAATAATCTAGGATGATTTGAAAATTCATTTGAACCTTAAGAACTATGATTTACATATCCACGCATGACAAATTTAAAACCTGGACACAGTTCTGGATTTAATTATAAATCCAAAATTGTACGTTTAAATATTTAATAAATCCTACATATATATTTATATATATATAGATTTCGAAAAATAGTCCACCAAACGCTGTGGACATATCTTTCTATCTATGTGTCCGCCTACAATCGTGTTCGATACCTTCTACAATAAATCTATATCTACGTTATCTTTAAGTTAAAAATACCGACAAATCACATTTTCCATTTAAATAAATAAGCCACGTATACTTGGGGCTGAAAGAGCTAAACATTATACATTTACGATACGAGTCGGTAGTTCTAATGTCGAAACGTTCAAATTTGATGAAATTACGAATTGGATAAATAAATAAGGAGAGTGAAGCGTGTAGGTGTTCGTATTGGAAGTGAAGATGTTGCGAAATCGTAGGTTTCTAAAAATAATATTTAAAAGCTTAATAAAAAAGAAAAAAGAAAAAAGAAAGTAGACACTGATATATACATATATATATAATAATAAAATATATGCGTGTATATATATATATATATGAATTAAAATAAAAATCGTCGAGCTGAGAGCCGATCGAATTAAAACAATTTGGATAAATTTAAAAACAAAGAAATATCTTCCCTGACACGGATCGAACAGATCACTTCCGATTTCTTTTCTTCTTTAAGAAACGATCAACGTTAGTCACCCTTTTATTGCTATGATGCTACTGATGACCGACAACTGAGAGAACGTACCTCCCCCCCTCCCCTAATAATAGTCTTTTATCGTTAATTTTAAAAACCTATGATGTCTCACTATACGCGTCTTTCTCTTAAAAGATTAACCACGCTACATCGATATAAATATATATGTATATGTTTATATGTATATGTATATATATGTATGTATGTATGTACACACACACACATATATATATATACACATAATATAGATGTATATATATTATGTATATGGTATTTTTTTTTTTTTTGTTTTACAGCAACTAGGATCGTTTAATTCTACGATACAATTTTTCTCTTTTCGTTCTCGTTTACTTCTTCTTCTTCTTCTTCTTTTTTTTTTTTTTTTTTTTTTCCATCATTTCTTACGTCGGGAATGTTACACGAGCGGGTCGATGTCTCTTACGAACTTATTCATTTACAGGGGTTTATTACGAATCGATAAAGGGATGGTAGACTTGTCTTATGGGGCATAGGGTGGGGAGGGGTGTTTTAGCAGGGCACGTGTTTCCTTTTACGGGGAAACGTTACGTGTTCTTTTTTTCTTTTTTTTCTGTTTTTCAGTTTTTTTTTTTTTTTCTTCTTCTTTTTCTTTTTCTTCTTAATATCAATTTGTTCACGGCCGTAATCGTACCGTATTAATAATAATAATAATAATAATAATAATAATTGCAGTCCTGGATAATACTTTTAATCATCCGTTGTTGTTCATTCTTCTTGTTTTTTTTTTTCTTTTATTATTATCATTACAATAATTAATAATCATAATAATAATAATAATAATAATAATAATAGTAATAATAATCATATATATATTTATATATCATACACAGAGCGTAAGTATATATAATATTTATCGTCATATATATTTAGATTTAAATATTACTTTTAAACTTTTATAACGTTTCATAGATCGAAAAATAAATATAAAAATAAACCGGGCATTTAGGTATTAATATTTTTGTATTAATAATTTCTTTCTCTCTCTCTCTCTCTCTCTCTTTCTTTTTCTCTTTCTCTTTTCTCATCTCTTTTTCTCCATTCCTCCTCTCTTCTTTTTTTTTTCCTCATCTTCTATTTATCATTCCCATTTCTCTCTTCTATTTCTCGTCTCCTTCATCTCCTCTCTCCTTCGACTTTCTTTCTTCTCCTCACTCGCCTTTATTCATCTCGAATC
This sequence comes from Apis laboriosa, assembly GCF_014066325.1. Lineage (NCBI taxonomy): Eukaryota > Metazoa > Arthropoda > Insecta > Hymenoptera > Apidae > Apis > Apis laboriosa. The sequence continues at coordinate 369,590 of NW_025224330.1, forward strand.
ACCGGTGCACCGATAGGAATGATTCGACGAATCAGTCTTTTATCATCTCTTCTCTTTTTTTGTCAAAATCATCGCACGCTTTTTAAACTCGAATATCATTATCGACTCCTCTCGTACGTTGTTCAACGTTTATACCTCAAGATTTTCTTTTGTGCGTGTATGTCGAGTCGAGACAGATTTGTTGAATGTTGCTGAACGATCGATAATCACGATCTTCTCTTTCTTTTTCTTTTTTTTTTTTTTTTTNCGTAATCTCTCGTTATATTATTATATTATATTATTATATTAATAAGCACGTTTTCGTTAATTACGTTAAATTTTAAGTTTCTCTCTGCCATCATTGCTTTATTTATATACGTTCCTCCTACATTAATTTCTATTTTATTATACGCGTAATTCGTCGAATACGCTCCTCGAGCACACCGACGATCCGTGACCGATCGATTTGAGCCCAACGCGAATCACGTGTCTAATCTCAAATGAGCAACACGCGCTAGTTCATTAATTACGATAGATAAGATCTCGCTTCTTTTTTCATTTTTTTTTTTCATTTTTGTCATTTTTGTTCGTTTTGTATGCTTTTGTTTTGTTTTGTTTGAGCATTTCGCAATGTCCACATACACACGTACATACACTCGCACACACACTCACTCACTCACTCACTTACTCACTCACACACACGAGAAAGTATAAAATTAATTAATTACTCTTTTAATCACGTGCTCGATGTCTCTCATTCTCTCTTCCATTCCTTCTTTCTCTCCCTCTCTTTCTCGCGTTAATATTTCATCCGTTCTTTTTTTAAATGATTCTCCCTTTCTCGTACTTTCTCGTTCCTACGATTCTCCCTTGATTTTCTTTTCTTTTCACACTTTTCACCTCCCTTTAACACTTTCTTCCTTTCTTTTCTCGAGCCAAGCCATTCGAATTTGTTCGATTAATATCCGAATCTGTCTCTCTCTCTCTCTCTCTTTCCTCTCTCTGCTTAAATATCTTTATTCTTTTCTTTCTTTCTTTCTTTCTTTCTTTCTTCCTTCGAAATCGTTCTTTTTTCTTCTTTTCTTTTCTTTTTTTTTCAACGCCTCTTTCTCTCTCCTCGAACGACTTTCAATACTTACGCCGTATTGTGTTACATATAATATATATATGTAATATGTATACATAGATACACCATTTTTCTTTCGAATCGATACATTTTACACATAAACGTGAATGCGCTTTGAATGTTTTCTCGATCGTGTGTATCCCCGTCCCTGTGTATGCGTGTGTGCGTGTGTCTCTGTACGTGTGTCTATGCGTGTATGTGTATATTCTTTCCTCGTGCACGATAATAAGCGTCTCATCGCCTACACGCTCGTGTTCGTGTGTCCCATCTCGTTTAATTACTCCGACAAATACAATTATTTAATGTATGTTTATATAATATGCGTACGTTCCTCGCTCTCTTCCATCTTATTCTTTCTCTCCCTCTCTCTCACACGCGCGCACACACACACTCACTCTTTCTCTCTAGCTTTCTCGAAAAAACGCGTCGCATAGACAAAAGTGTTTCTCTATATCGTCTAGGATCGTTATCATAATAAAATAGAAAAAACCTCGTTTTTTGACCCGAGGTCACGGCTCTATACTATAATAATAATAATAATCATGATGTAATAATAATATATATATATATATATAATATATAATATATATAAATATCTATGTAATACGCGCCTTATAATTTTACATACATAATATGTAATTTTTTTTTTTTTTAATATATATATATATATATTTTGCTTCATATATATATTTATATTTATATATTCATTTTTTTTTTTCTTTAATATATTCATGTATCTTCTTAATATTAAATTTATTCTTCTTTCTCTCTTTTCTTTTTTTTCCTCGCACCTTTTTTTTTCAGATATCTCTGGCGAAAGATACCTCCCTGCCACGTTTTTTTTTTTTCTTTTTCGTTTTTTTTTCGCTTCCTCTCCCCTTTATTTTACTTCTCCCTTTTTTCCTTTCCCTCCCCTCCCCCCCTTTTTTCATTTTTCTTTTTCTCTCTTGACTTCGAAGAACCCACGTGCGATTCTCTTTTTAATCCTACGCAATTAAAAACGGTATTCGGGGATTGCTAACTAATATACCTAGTAATGCTCGTGAATGTTTAAATTAAACGATTGAGATCGATCGAGATTGGATCGTTGAGAGGATCGCGATCCCTATCGATCCATCGTTCGATTAAGTCGTTTAATATCTGTTTTTATTCTCTCTTTTTTATACGTATATTACCTCTCCTTCCCTTTTATATATATATATATATATACTCTTCTTCTTTTTCTTCTCTTAAATCTTTTTTCTCCTTTCCTTTTCTCTTATATCTTTGTCACGGAATTTTGGACAATCACGCAGTCGGACAGAGAGTGCAGACAGACGAATTGGAATTGGCCTATCGTTTCCCGCGAGGAAATTCAAAACGGTGTCGAACGAACGAAAAATATTCGATTAAAAAATAATTTATGTGAAACGAACGTTCAAACGAGAAGAAAGAAAGAAAAAAAATTCGAAGAAACTGCGGTATTTATTTTCGAATCGACACTCGACGTTGCAACCGTGCAACACGAAGATTAATTATGGCAAACCAGAAAAAAAAAAGCATCGATTTATCTTCGCTAGGGCGGACGCGAACGGGGGTGGGCAACCCTCTTTCCGTTCGTTCACCAACACCTGTGCTAAAAAAAAAGAAAAAAAAATCGCTCGATCGTTTGCTTCGTAAACATTGCACATCGTTAAACAGTTAGAGAACCGTAAATACCAAGTTGCGAAACTAGCGTTTCACGATCGATTTGGGAAAGCGAGGAAAGAAAAAAAATTAACGAGAAATATCGATAACGGTGTATAAATAATATTTGCAACGATATTTTTTCCATCTCTCGTTTCCGCGAAAGACATACGCGCCCCATTTTCAAACGCAAAATATACATCTTATATTTTGTTCTTTCTCTTCCTCTTTTTTTTTTTCATGAATTAATTAAAAAAAAAGGAACGAGTTAAAAATAATTACTGAATTTACTACGTTATTTATAAATAGATAGTCGTATGATGAAAGCAATTATCAATTTTCGCATTATCACGATTATCCATGGATGATGAGAACCACCGCGGGCGACGAGTCTCAGACTCTATAATAAATGCACCCCAGACATCGATACGTTTTACAAACGTTTCCCATTAAAACGCTCGCTTCCGAGACATCCATGCCAGTCTCCAAACAACCTACGACAATTTATAAAGCTCTTCCTTCTTCGCTCATGAAGAAACTCGCCGATGAGAACAGAGCTTCTAATTATTAAGAAAATTCGTATTCGAATCATTCAAATTTTTCAAAAAAAGAAGAATCATTTTCTATTATGAGAATTGATTAAAATTAGATCGATCTTTGAAGAATTATCGTCACGAAAGAAGAGAAATGATCGACGATTATAAAAAAGGAACACGAGATAAGAAATATTATTCGTAAAAGGAATTATAAATTATACATTGAGTTGTACGTTGATTCGTTCAAAATGTCAATTTGATCGAGATTGAGAACCGCTGGGAAGTTGTAAGAGGGTGGTTGGGCAGGGCGTCGCCGCGTCTCCACGACCCCCACGAGCTATCGACCGAAAGAGAAGCGAGAAAGAGAATCGAGGGGCGGAGTGAGAGGGAGAGAGAGAGAGAGAGAGGAGCGAGGGACAACGAGAGAAGGAAAGAGGGATGAAGGGTGAAAGGAAAGGGAGAAATAACTCGTGGCTCGTGCAGAAACGAGTAGGGAATAAGCAGCGTTTACTATAGTCCCGCAAAACAGTTATATACACAGCGTGTATGTGTACATATATCGGGCCCCCTCTCCCCCCAATCGTCCAAGAACATTTCCACACCCCTGAAGGAGAGCGGTTCGAAGATGGGAGAGGGGGGAAGAAAAATGAAGGACGTGTCAAAATTTTCGAACGAATCGATTCGAAAATTCTGATTCTGTAAGAAAAATAGTTTCGTGATTTGAATGCTGGACGAAATTTATAGGGATGAACAAAATAGAAGGAGGACGAGCGTTACGTAAGAGACACGATACACGATATCTGTAATGACAAAAGCAAAGGAAGAAGTGAGAAATCGTTTGGAAGCGTGAAGGCAAATAATAAAAAATGAGAGAGAGAGAGAGAAAATTGATAAAAATTATTATAAATTTATACGGTGGTTTAAATTAAAAAGCTCGAATAAAAAAGCAATTATCCACAACATTTGACAATGTTCGTTCACGCAATGGTAAGCAACGAGAGAAAAACCTGCCATTCAGTTCCTCTAATTGCCCCGTCACGGGTCAAGCGAATTTCCAAACCATCACTTTTTACCACCCCCCGTATTATCCCAACTGTTCGACCACGAAATTCTCCGATCATTCCCAGAGACAGGGAGAAAGAGAGAGAGAGAGAGAGAGAGAAAGGATAAAAACCGAGGTAACCGAACGACGAGAAGAAAAAAATGGATGGAAAGAAGGTGTGTATCGCGATTGAAAAAAAATAAACGAGAGGGGAGAAACCGAGCGATTCCAATGGGGTGGATCCAGAGAACCAATCATCGGGATGCACCGCGTAATGAAAATAGATTCTGCCGATAAAGCAACGGGATGGTTACAAGTGTATCCGGTGTGTAAGGTATCCCAGAGAGATCGCGACACGATTACTGGTTTCACGGGAGGGGGGAGGAGGAGAGAAAATCCCCGTTTTAAGGCTTCGCCGTCGCGCGATCCAGATCAACGCTCATGGAAGGACCGAGGCGTCGTGACGGTGACCCGACCTTGAAGAAGAAGCTAAAAACTCCCGTAACGCGTCTGCATTCTAACGAGGCCCCCGTGTCCCGATGATGGAAAAGATTCGTTCAGGAATGAGGAGGAGAGGGAAAGGAATGGTTGACACGGATACAGAGAGAGGTCGAAGGATCTTTAGCCCATGACCCTCGTGGGCCGACGACCGGCGGTGTAAAAATCGAGGCCCAAATCTCTTCTTCGTTCGGGACAAGATTTATTCGGATTGTTTCGGAATGTTCGAACGATCTTTCTGACGATCGTCCGGTTCGATGAAAAATTTGAGCGAGAATTAAATAATATTTCGAACAAGAAAAAAAACGAAGAAAATTCTCGATTGAAATTTTGATAATTAATTCGATAGAAAGAAAGTTTAATTCGTTAATTAATTTATCTCGATTTTTATATATGTATACATATCTCTCTCTCTCTTTGTTATTAAAAAGGAAAGCAAATTCATGAAAAAATTAGTTTGGGAAGCTAATTTATAGTAGATGGTAGAAAGCCATCGAAATTCAATAAAATGCTAATTCCATGAAAATACATTGTCTTTCAATTTTTCCCTCGCTTTATGAACTCTATCAACTTTCCAATAACTCAATTCCTTCTACAATCATGATCTTCTGTAACATGTAAATTTTTGCTTCCATTTCTTCTTGCTTAATACTAGCCATTTAATATACTTTTTAAGGGGATGTTTCAAGAAAATGTCGTTGCATATCAACTTATCAACTACTCGATGAAGCTACAAAAAAAACAATTATAAAAACGACGAATATCACGACGAACGTCATCCATTTCGTGATGCTTTCTATCGAAACTAAGATTCTAACGTGAACGTAATTTTCTCTCTCTTACGTAACGAGATCATTAACGAATACACTCCAACCCCTTTTCTGACGGCCTCGTCGAAAGAGATTTATTTACCGGCGACTCGAATTCGACGATAGCCAGAACTTCGAGAGAGAGAAGAGAAAAAAAGAGAGAGAGAGAGAAAAAGAAACACGAAATATCTTGGGCACGAGGAATAGCCATCTACAGTCCTGAGAGCATGGCCTCGAGATGCTAGAACCGTGGTATCTTTCTTTCCCTTCCCGGCCTTCTCTATCTGCATCTCTTTTCCTTTCAACCCCTGCTACCGCTCTCTGCGATTTTCCGCCAACGTGTGCCGGCTTCTACATATATCAGAGCGCGAGTCGTGCTCTCGCTCTAGCACGGTTCCCGGTTATCGATCTACTGCGGAGCAACGGAGGCTGGCCGGAGAGAGAAAGAGAGAAACGGAGCGAGAGAAAAAGAGGGTACAAAGTCGAAGCTCGGGGGTGGTAAAGCGAGAAAGAGGGAAAAAGCTAACCCCGAAGGGGGTGAGTCGCCGCGTCGAGTTCGCCGGAAGAGTGCAGCCACCGTCGAGTTCGACTCACCCTGTGAATCGGGTCTATTTTTGCGGCCAGCTCTTTCTCTGCGGTCTCGTCGGTTATTCGTCGAGCCACGCTCACGGCCCTGAGCTAGGACAATGGCGCGGCCATCAGAGGGAACCTCCAACGTGTTGTTGTCTCTTTTCTCTTTTCTTTTTCTTTTTTCTTTCTTCTTTTTTTTTTTTTCCTTTTTATTTTTTCATGTCGAACAAACTCGACCTAAGAGAATGAACTGTGAACTGGCGTGTATGCGTGTGGCGTGTTTCGGAAAGGGTTACTGTTAAAGGACAAAGGGAGAGAGAGAGAGAAATCGTCGAGAAGGTTTCGAGAAAAGCTAGCAGCAACAGATTGAACCCGACAGATTGAATCGATCCCGCTCGAGTTTCGCTCGAGTTGGGTGAAAAGAAGAAGGCAAAACCGATCGGCCGATTTCTCTCGTCGAATCGTCGGTGAACCGGCCCGATCCACTAGGGAAAAAAAAATATATGAATTATTACGGGTGACAAATAGAGTGGCGGCCTAAGTCTCCTTGGCATCGTTTCAGAGTGTAAGCTACCTACTTTCGAACCCGACCCGAGGTCAAATACACCGCTTCGAGACATGGTTATTAATAACTCTCGATTTCGACGGTTTATCCTGATTGTTCCGTTCCTTTAAAGCTACCTGCCCCTCTGGCCTGTCCCGTTACGATACAGGATGGAAGATGAAAAGAAAAAAAAAAAAAAAGGAACGAGGAAACGATCGAGACGAATAGCTTTTGTGAGAAAGATACTGTGAAAGAGAGAGAAAGGGAGAGAGAGGGAGAAAAGAGAAAGAAAAAGACAGCAAACGTGCCGAGGAACGGCAACCTCGCACCCTGACATACCGCCACCATCGCGACGACGGCATCGACCGCAGCCCCAACGCTGCAATGCGACGTTGCCATCCCAACGGGCAACAGCCCTTGCGGCCGAATCAGTTCGGGGGGCCGTGGTGGCATGGGCAGATTTTCATGGCACGCTCCTGCATCGTGCGCCCGGTCATTGGTCGGTGATGACACGCGACCCCCAGGACCGTCGCAACCGACGCGAATGCCACGTGGTTTTCAACCACTTTTCAATTTCTTATTTCCGTTAAATTAATATATGAAAAATAGACTAATGGATGTGGAATGGAGATAAATCGATGAAAACTTGAAAATATTATCGAAATTATATCGAAATTGAGAAATGTGAATGTTTGGGATTGTGCGTTCAATCTGATATTGAGCTGAGATGACGATTTTTAATGTTGCAGTATATAGGATTATGTTTTAACAGGTTTAAATGAGAAGAATGAAAGGTTATCGCGTGATTTTTAATTAGACACGGACACGTAACCCTCAGGAGCGTGACGACTAACACGAAAGCCACGTGACGTTAATTTTTCCATTTTTTTTTCACGACGTTTATGCTTTTTATTTTGATTGAATTAATGAATTAATTGTGATCAACGAAGCATCGAGTGGAACGGTTTGAGAAACAAATTTTTGATTGAAATCGGTATGACGTGTCAATTCTCACTGACGGAATCTATAAGAAAATCTTTGAAAATTGGATTTCGTTTGCAGGATACACAAGATGAATGGTTAAGCGTGAAGAATATAAACGGAAGTATGAAAGGTTAATGTGATTTTCTAATTAAATGCGGACACGCGATCCCACCGCGTCATCGAATGCGGAACCCACGTGACCACAATTCCGTTACCCCAAATGGTACATGATTAACGATGTTTGAGATTTAATACAGTTGGATGGATTAATCGGATTCGAAACGATGCGTTTATATTGTCGAAAATCGAAGAAGAATAAAGAATTGAAGATAAAAGAGTAACATGCAGAAGAAGTATAGAAAATTATTAAAAGTAAATATATATATATACGATATTTGATTTTCGCGATCAATTTGATAACAATTTAAAAAAAAAAACGATTTAAAACGGGGAAAAGAAAGCGAAATAAGGCGTGGACAAGAAATAAGAATGAGAGAGGAGAAATGAGAGATAAACGTGAACGTGATTCGGGAAACGCAAAATGCACGAAAAGAAAAAATGAGAAATTAAGAGTCGATGTATATAAAAATCACGTAACATTTTATTAAACTCGTTTCCAGTAGGTGTAATGCATGTGTACGTGTTGTTTCTTGGCTTCGTATTTTTTTTTTCTCTCTTTCCTTCCTTTTCTTTCATTTTTTTTTTTTATTTTTCTCTCCTTTAATAAAATATTTGGTACCGCTTCATAGGAATAATTCTTACATTTAGATCATAGAAATATCGATTTTGTTCTATTATCCTTTTCGTTTCTTTTTCTTTTCTTTTTTATTTTTTATTTTTTTTTTTTTTTTTTTATATATATATATATATTTCTTTTTTTCCTCCACTTATCGAAGTGATCGCGGATAATCGTTATAATTCGCAGATCTGATACAAAGGAAAAGCACACGATGTCATTGCCGCACTTTTCTAATCAAAAGAACAAGGATTGTTTTAACACAAGCTCTATTCGCATCGTATAAAAATAAACGATTTTGGAAGTAGGATTTAACGGTCGACGGGGATGTCCACGATGAAAATCATGAAAAAATACGACATCCGACGTCTCCGGACACGCGCGACATCGTTACAAGATTATTTTTCGAAAATGCTTCTTTTCTTTTCTTTTTTTTTTTTTTTTTCTTTTTTCTTTTCTTCTTTCACAATATAATAATATATATATTATATATATGTATATATATTATATAAATATAAAAAATCATCCGACAAAAATATATTACGGGATAAAATATGCATTTCGATAAGTAGCTTGGATGTCTTATCGTGAACAATTGTAATCGTTATCCATAGTTTTTAATAATCGCAGGCATTAATTGATAATTGTATGCATATTAATAACTATATATATATAATATCGGTAATAATAATATTTATATATATATATATATATNTTTTCTTTTATATATGTATATATATATATGTATATATATATATATATATATATATATATTATTTGCCGTTTTCGCGATTTGATTGGAATATATAAAAGATATCGTAATAAAAAATAATTATATATAACGAATCAACGTGAGAAATCGAGCGAAAATCGTTCACTACGTGACTACTTGTATATACGTAATATATACGTAATTATATATAATTTTATATATATATAATATATCTATATATAAATCTCTAATATCTTTTTTTCTCCTTTCCATAATTATTTTTAATTTCATCATTATGACAAATTTTATTTTCATTCCTCGATACAACGATAACTAATCAAACACAAAGCGTTTATAAACAACCAGACAAGAACACAGGAAAGAAAACATAAGTACACAATATATGAAAATCATATTATATATTAAAATATTCATAATATTAATAATAATAATAAAATTAATAATATTAATAATAATAATAATAATAATAATAATAATAATAATAATAGTAATATATTATCGCATGTCCGTAAAATTACATAAAAAAATATAGAAAATAATAAACTCATAGCATCTCTATTATATATATATAATATTTCTTTTTTTTTTTTTTTTCGTTTCATTCATACTCTCTCTTTTTCTCATTCGCACACATTCCTCCCGTGAGATTAATTTCCTTGTTCCCTTTCATCCAAAAAAAGCCTTACTCTCCCTCTCTACCTCGCCATGCAACCCTTGCACACTCTCAAAAATAGCTTTCGTTTATGAATCTCTTTCTCTCCCTCTGTCCACACTCTCGGCCCTGTTCGTTATTATTAAAGGAAAAGAGAAAGAAAAAAAAAAAAAAAAAAAAAAACCAGGTTTGCATTTTGCATTATTACTCGACAGATAATAACGATGTAATCATTATCGACACGTATATATAATAGATATAATGTCTCCCTGTGCTGCGGGTATGGTGAGATCCGTATAATATGCGTGTTACGCGTGTGCATACGTAATATCGTGACGAGTGTCGCGATTTCTATTATTCGTTCTCGGTAACACGAAGAAGCGGCACGAACGCACGATGAGCCGCCATTATTAATATCAATCGTCGATTGCCGTGCAGGCTAGTTACAACGAGAAGGACAACGGGAATCACGATCACGACGGCCGAAAAAAACGCGGAAAATGTCGTGTTAAAATTCGTGAAACGAGCGATCGCACGGAGGGAAACGCGTCGATCATGTTCGATCGTTTCGACTGTTACGGAAGTGACGGAAGCGGCTCCCTCGTGCATCGCTCGTCGGCCACGGAGCACCAAGTCGCAAATTGATTATTGCTGGTACGGTTAACGTCGTTACGGGATTAATTATAGCTATCGTTGGAGCAGGGCGACCGATCAACGTGGCCCGTTAACACGCGACACGCTTTCGTTCTTCTCGTTACCCTTCTCCTCCCTTCTCGTCTCTCATCTCTTTAGGGCCTTAGGGCAATTATGCATGCCCAAAAAATCGTCACGACTCGCGAAACCATAATGCCCAGAGTGACTCTCGTCATCATCGAAGGGTGTGAGCAATTCGATCATATTTTTTTTTATCTCTTTCTCTCTCTCTCTCTCTCTCCGTCTTCCTTCTCCCTTTTCCCCACATTGACGTGGCTGCACGCCAAATCTGCACCGCCCCTCTGGACTCGCGAAGAAGTCGAGAAGAGAATAAAGAGGTAGGAGATAGGTGTGTACGCGTAATCGCGTGGCGAACCAGAAGAACTGCGACTTCCTCGAGGTCTCGAGGAGAAATTAGAAGTTAGTGATGATTCTCGATGAAGAAACGAAACGGAACGAAACGAAATGAAACACAAGAGTCGAGGATCCGGAACGGAAAGAGGCGGACGATGCAATTAACGAACAGACGGGGGGGAAAGGGGGAAAGGGGGAAAGAGGGCGCAAGAGCCGGAAGTCGAGTTTGAAAAACGGAGACGCGAGCCTTTCTTCCGTTCGTTTTCCGAGAACTTTCGGTTTTTCTTTTTTTTTTTCTTTCTTTTTCTTTTTCTTTTTCTCTTAGGAGAGGAATCTAACCAGAGGAAAATATGAAATCAGTTATTGCGTAGTGATATGAAAGAACAGAGGGCCACGTATTCAGGGATTGTTCGATCATTATAACCTGGTACCTGGCCACGACGGAGCTGAACAGAGACACCGGTGAAGAAGAGATTTCGAAAATATATATATATAAAAAACATCGTCACATCTGAGCACTTTTATACTCGCTTTCCAGTGCTTGAAAATATGTATTCTCTTCTCATTTCCTCGTTTCTAGATAATAATAGATACTATATCGATAGTGAATAATACCATATTAATAATAATAATAATGATGATTGATAATAATAATAATAATAATAATAATAATAATAATAATAATAATAATAATAATAATATAATATATAATATATAATAATAATAATAATAATGCTGTGATAAATATGATGACGTTAATAAAATATCGAATATAAAATACTCTTCGCTACATATATTAAGATTCTCGTTTCTAGCAATCGCTTACTTTTTTTCTTTTTTTTTTTTTTTACTTCTTTATCTCTCTCCCTTTTTCCCCGTGCTCGTCGCCTCGCAGGGGGAATCTCGAAAGAATACTAAGCACAACATTCAATATATATATATATATAATTTATAATATATATAATATGTATATATATATCGTAATCGTAATAATGCGACAACTATGATAATGCGTTTATACGTGTTTTACATGCATCTCAGCAATACGATCGCTGGAAAATATCTTCTTTTTTTTTCTTTTTTTCTTTTTTCTGTTTCTTCTTCTTTTTTTTTTTTTTTAAACGAATCTCGATGTCGATTCGATAGTGCTTATTCTCTCTTTTCGCTTCCACCCCTATCTCGCGTCCCCCCACCCCATCCCTCCCCACCTACGATATAATTTTTTTTCACGCCATAATTTATACGATAATTCACCCTTTCTTTGTTACTGATTCACTTCATCCGTCTTTTGTCGCTTCATCTGTCTTTTTGCTTTGTAAAAAAAAAAAAAAAAAAAAAAAAAAAAAAAAATATTACGCTCAAAAAATCAAACGCATCACAAGCTTATTCTCTTCACGTTTAGTCACAGTCTCGACACCCCTCCAATTTCCATCTCTCGGTATGCACGTTTTCGCAACCCCTTGAATTTTAACCCCCTTCTCCCCCTCTTTCCCCCGCCCTCTTTCCCGCTCTCCCATTTCTCCCCGGGAGAAAATCCCCGAGGAAACATACTGATTTGACGTTACACACGACACACTGGTGTTAATAATATAATATTAATATATAATAATATACATTTACATTTATATATATATATTATAGAGAGAGAGTTTCTTTTTTTTTTATTCCTTTTTTTTTTTTTTTTTTTTCTTTTGAAATACTGATTCTCTAGTGTACGTGATAAGTTGCCAAACTCGGATCGCATCGCGTCCATTCGAGGAAAATATTCCCTCGAAAAATCACACGCACGCATTGACGCACACGCACACCCCTATTGCCTAAAAAAAAAAAAAAAAAAAAAAAAAAAACGCATCTCCACCTTGTTGCGAAGAAAGGAAAGCATCGTTGCGTCTAACAGTGGAAACAGCGCGACTCCTCCTGTCTTTTCGCGAACACTGAACCCGCGTTCATTGCCCTTAAAAGTAAATTTAAATAATTTATTTAAAAAACGGAAAGAATGGTTATACATTAATTGATTGGCGATGAAGAGAATGGGAAGGTAGATAAGGAGAACTAAAATTAAAACTCGAAACTCGTATAGGAACACAAGTGAACAAAAATAAAAGTCGAAAGGAACGAGGATCGATGTGCGCGAGAGCTCGACGATCCATCGATAAATACATTTCGAGAATTCACAACAATTTTTCACCTTTCCTTTTTTTTTTTCTTTTTTTTTTATTTTTTTTTCTTGTGTGTGTATATGTGTGTGTGTGTGTTTTTGTGTATGAGTGAGTGTGTATGTGTGCATGTTTTCTCAGTGGAAACATCATATACTGGCTCAATCCCTCTCGATATTTACTCGTGATCATCCTCGTTTGAATTTCCCGCGTAAACTCGAATCTGTTCAAGTACTGTTCGTGATCGATTACGATCGTTTGATCTTTCGTCTTCTCTTAATTGAAAAGCGATTGCAAATTAATTTGCCTGGGTTAATATTCAATGTTCAATAATTACTATACTATTCGTCTTTTCCTTTTTCTTCGATTTATTCGAATGTCTTCGTTCACATTCCAATTATACTTAATATTATTCATCAAATTTTTATTTCTACAAAAATGCATATAATCCTCTATATATAATTCTTTCACGATATAACATCTACTTCTTTAACTTCGTTTTAAATCGGCGGCGATAAAATCCACGGAGATTATAAAATATTTTATTTTATTATTATTATTATTTTTTTTTTCCTTTTCAACTTCCCCCCCCCCTACTATCGTAATAAATACAAAAATATAACAAAAATAAATTATAATTTGTATAAACGCACGCAAACAGATTCGATCGAAACAACGTAAGGCGAACGAACGATCGTTATTGTTAAAAAAAAAAAAAAAAAATGGCGGCACGAATGACGATCATTGACGATCAATGATGTCCGCTGCGTGATATCTCGACGGATCGACGATGATGCGCGCGTGCAACGATTGCGAACGCAGAAAACTGAGCGTGACCACAGCTACGCTTTCGTTCGTCCTTTACGACAATTAAGTAAGACGGGTAAGTAGTTCGAGTAAGTAATTGTGCGGTGGCACGTTCGAGAGCCCGTGTGGATTCGATCCGTCCGACACAACTGTCGCGCGATTAATAAACCGTAGAATAGAATAATACATATACAATGAGCTGCGCGTCGACGTGCCCTCGAACGTGCGCCTTTATTTCGTCTTTCTCCTCGCGGCAATACAAAAACGCGCGCATATATATATATAATAATATTTATAATATATAATAATATATATAATATATATATATAATATATTAGATATATTCGAAAAATCTCACTCATATCCAATCACTATCCATCGTCGATCGACAGCTTGCACAGCTTGAAACGGGTCGAAAAATGTGAAGGATAAATTAAGACGAGATTATAAAATTTCGTAATATTGGGGAAAAAAAAAAAATATAAAGAATAAAATTTGAATATCGCTGTAAAAACTTAAAAAAAAAAACTACAAATATTCGTTACTCTCAGTTATTAGTCAGTAGATTGATTAGAATTAATCTACGAGGATAAGGCAATTTAAATAGAAGAAGAAAAAAAAAAAAAAGAAAAGAAACATCGCACGAAGCTTCATATTGATCCAGCGAACTCCTATGCGCAAGCACAAAAATAGACGCGAAATATATGCATATATATTATATATAAACCAATAATAATAATAATAATAATATAATTAATAATCGAATATAGCTATTTAATAGAATATAATTATATAGTAAATAGTGACAAATTAAGCAACAACGATCATCTATTATTCTCTCTCTTTCTCTATCACTCTCTCTCTCTCTTTCTCTCTCTCTTACTCTCTCTGATTCTATAATATATATTTATATATTTATATATATATATATATACGTTTCGATATACCTGTAAATATTAATTTATCATCTGCATTAACCTATTTTTCACTGATTTTTCTTCTTTTCTCTTAATCTTCGCTCACTAGATTCCGTTTATTACTCTGTCATCTACTAACTTCTACTTAATCTCTCTTACGTTTAGTTATTATTCTTTGAGATATGTATCGTCGTGTGGGTGTACGTGTCCTCTCTCTCGCAATTGCTCGATATATATATATATATATATATATATATATCCCGCGCAACCGTTTCACCCTCTCGCGTCAATCAAATAAAAAAACCCTCTCTCAACCCCTTCTCAAGAGCGTTGCCTTCGCGTCAAACCTGTTTTCCCCTCTCCTAACCTTATCTTACTTCTCCCTCGATTATCGTTCGATATTCCCCCCCCCCCTCATCCCCCTTAATCCTCCCGACAAAAAAAAGAAAACTCGATCGCTCGTAAATCCTCCTCCCTACTTTTCGTTTCTTTATTTTCACCATCGTCAGATCGTCCATACTACTGGGTATTATATTAGTATCGCGTATACCGAAACCGTTTCCTTTTTTTCCCTCGTCGTCTCGTTCCTCGAAATCGAAATTCCCGCGTTTGCCCCGTGCAAATGGCGACCCACCAACCATATATACGTATCTGTTTTATTGTTTTCGTGTTCGTGCGCGATGTATATCTGTGTTTGTGTTGCACGCGTGCGTGTTCTCGTGTACGATGCAAACATTCGTCCGCGCACCGATATACCGATTATTTTTACGATGTGACGTGTGTGTGTGTGTGTGTGTGTATGCGTGCATATGTGTATATATGTGTATGTGTGTATATGTGTGTGTGTGGATGTTCGCGGACCCGCCTTGAGAACAAACTTTGCGTCTTGCATTCTCTCGTCTTTGTTTCTTTTTTTTCATTTTTTTTTTTTACGAAAATGGCAGTTATCGGTCACAGCCAATGGCTATATCAATAATCATTATACGTTACGCTTTAATACGATTATTACGATATTAGTTAACCTTAGACGACGTTTTATTACTCGTTACGTTAAAACGCGGTAAATCCTTCCTACGCAAAGAGCGCGCTACGAAGTATACACAGCATGCTCTCTCTCTCTCTCTCTTTCTCTCCCACACTCTCTCTCTCTCTCTCTCTTTCTCTCTGTCTTTTTTGCCACGGCGAAGTCGCCACGAGGGTAACACGTTGTTGTTCGTTGCTTTCGAGGATGAAAAATCTGATTTCCGTCCATTGATTCACGAAGAAAAAAAGAAAAAAAAAAAAAAAAAANNAAAAAAAAAAAAAAAAAATAAAGATTCTTTAATCTTGAAATGAAATGATCGTGTACGATTGGTCTTATCGAATTGAAAGAAATCTACTATTCATCGAGAACGATCCACCGACGTTTCTCCGTATTTCCCCTCGCCAAGTTTTGGCTCTAGCCTTTGCCGACGAAATGTGTCAGACCGTTCGCGTTTTATCGATCTGATAATGCCCTCCCTTGCATAGAAGGAGGTAAGGCTCCAGGATGGTCGTAAAATATCGTCCGTGAACGCTCGCGAGGAAATTACGAGGCTGCAGTATAAGATACGAGGATGCAGCGATAAACGAATCGTTGGATTGGCTCGTCTGCGTATTTTGCCAATGCCGCGATTGAACGACACCATGACACGCGCGGAGAAGAAGAAACATGTGCGAGAAAAGTGTAGAGAGAAAATCGTGTCAAGGGATTTTTCGAAACGATTAATAAAAACAATAATTAACTACTTTTTTTCTTTTTTCTTTTTTTTTTTTTTTTTTTTNTTTTTTTTTTTTTTTTGCTCGTTTACTCGATAAAAAATAAACTTATATACGTCCATATAAAACAACGAAAAATAGATTAAATAACAATATAATATTATTACTTACGATATTTATAAAAATATATATGTATATGTATATATATATATATTTGTATATCATTTACATAATTTATTATAAATGACTCTTTCGAAAGCGCATAAACAACATAAAAAAGGGACAGAGTAATATTCGAATATCGAAAGACGAATAGGGGAAATAATCACGCCTCAAGCATATATATATATATATATACGCTCTATTCTTTGTCCGACATATCGTTGACCACTATCACTGAATACGATCCAATATTAAATGGAGAAGAAAGTTAAAGATCAAATAACGTCGGTGATTCGCGTCTCGAGAAAGAGAACGCGATTGAGAGAAGACAATATACACAGATCATTTCATTCGTTTTATTTCCAAATTCCATTTCACCGATCAATGCGGAAATCGGGCAGTCTCCTCGGTAAATACGTCACGAGAAACGATCGATTCGCGTGTGCGGCGAATGAATCGTACGATGAATGATGAGAAAATGCCCGGATAAAAATAAATCTTTTTTGGTGAACTACCATTACGACGTAACAACTAATAGAAATCGAGATTAATCGATAAAAGAACATTACGAACGATTTTTGATTCACGTATGGCACTGCAAATCTCACCGGTCTTCCGCTCTATTCTATTTATTGTCGATGGTACAGAGCGAAGAATCGACTCCTCGAGAGCAATAACGACAATCGTCACCCCCAGCACGCGGTTCGACGCAACGGAAGAACGAATCTAATCGTCATAATCGCCATTTCATTGTCCCAACTCTGAACCGAATCAAAGAACGTTATCGATGCGTTTAAGATAACGATGAACGCGATTCTAATTGAAACGATCGAAAGCTGGAACAACGACGATCACGACGACGTTATCGGTGGGTATAAATAGAGAGTTGAAACGGATACACGAACGTGCACGCATGCGCAGAAACGTGCGCGACGGATATGCGCACGGTACACGATCGTGCGATGACCTGACGACGAAGATGACGATCGTGAGGAACGATGACGCCGACTTTGCCGCGATATGTCGGAACCTCGGCCAAAGTGAAGGCTGCCTGACGCTTCGGTTAAGTGTTATCTAGCAGTAGTCGTCCCAAAGTCTAGCGGAGGTTCCCGACAAACTATATGTGTGTGCTCGTTTCTTCGCGGTGTGACAGCCTCGCCGCGGAACCCGGTACATCGACAGCCATCGTCTTCCGATATTGCTTGTCGTGGGAGGGGAAGACTGCGTGACTCACGCGCGATCAAAAAGGCTAAACCTTTGCAAGTTATGTATTTCGAATTTCGCGATTTTCCCACCACGTAGATCGTCCATGGTAAATTCGGAAGACAACCTCGATGAGGACCCGGAGTTCTGCTACGCATCGACGGCATTATCTAGCGTCGAACGTGTTCCGAAGGGAGCTACGATTGCAGAGATAATCATTGATAAATGTAAATTGCTTCGTTCTGACGAATATACCGAGATTGTTTCGCGAGCACAACGAGATGCGCTCCGAGTTCTGGCAACCATCTCTTTCATTCTCTTCCTCTTTTAACCTCTTCTCCCTTTCTCTTCTAACATAGAGTAAAGATTTCTCTTTCTTTATCTTTCCTTTATCCTTCGTTATTTCTCTCTTTCCTTTCCACGATAGAGTAAAGATCGCACACTACGACCGTTTTCTCGCCCGTCTGTCTCTCGTCCGCGTGATCGTCGAGAATCCGTTCACTTACGTCTGTGAACCCCGTGTCTTGTTCATTAAAGCGCGCATGCGCGACACGAATTACGGCGCGACGTTCGAAGTTCCCGCCAAAGAAGAAGCAAGAAAAAACGCAAGAAGAGCGAAAACTCGCGCCCGTCATTCTTTCTAATTACTTTTTCTTTTTTCTCTTTTTTCTTTTTTCTCTTTTTTTTTTTTTTTTACTTTCTATCTCTTTCTGTACTTTCACCTTCCAATTCACCCACTCTCACCCCTTATCCCCTGATCTCGAGCTGCGAGAATCAGATCAGACTTTATGCAGCAATGTTAATGACAGATTATTATCTGGCATGATCTACATATGCATGTACAAGCACGCCGACCGTCTTTTTCTTTTTTATCTTTATATTATACTCTGCGCGGCGGCGTTCTCGTATATCGGAACGTAGATGCTAAAGAGAATACCTATAAATATAGTTATATGTATATATATATAGAATATAATATAATAATATATAATATAATATAATAATAATATATATAATATAATATAATAATATAATATATGTTTATATCATCACCATACCTTTTATGCATCTTTTCTTTCATTTATTCACTATCAATCACTCTCTCTCAATCTTTCTAATTTATACTTAACATAGAAAAAATATAGAATTTACTTTGCCTCGAAAAAAACTTAAATATAATAAATCTCTCTCTCTCTCTTTTCTCTCTTTCTTCTCTCTCTCTTTTCTCTCTCTCTCTCTCTCTCTCTCTCTCTCGAACGTCGATTATGATATATATATGTATACATATATAATGCGTACATATATGTATATATATAAATATACGACTTTTTTTTTTAATTTTTCGTGTGTAACTGTATGTGCGTGTGCGCGTGTAAATCTGTGTGTATGTCAGTATGTAGGTATGTATGTACGTGTCGTGCATATTAGATTGCGTTCGCATGTGTCTGTCGTTTGGACGTGTATGTACATGTGTGGGCATGTGTGTAAGCGTATGTTTCAGAAGAATTCCTTGCATCTAAGAGTGAATTTGTGATTCCTGTTTGACAGGATGAGTGATGTCCTGTGGAACAACAAATAATATCATACATATGTATCTAATATATATATATTAGATAGATATATATATATATATATACATTGGCGCTAAGATTCATCGCGTCTCTATACGAAAGCTGGGGTACAGATGTAGGGATACTGCGTGATGAAACTGTGTGAAAAACTTTGTGTGTGTATGTATGCGTGTGTACCTATATTACTTGTATTCGTTTCGATAAATCGATAGCTCACGAAGAGAATGCACTTTTGACAAGAAAGAAGATTTTTTCTTGCTTTTCTTTTTTTCTCGTATAAAAAGTATGACACACGAGTAATAGTGATTTGGGGGGAAGGGTTTCATAGGATGTTCGAAACGAAACAACACGCGTTTAACAAAGACACCTGCTGAACGATCTAATATATATATACACATATATATATATATATATGTATATATATGTATATATATGTATATAAAAAAGAGAAAATAAAAATAATATAAAATAAAAATAATATTAAAAATAAAAATAAAAAACGAAGGGGGTGAGAAACTACCGAGACACCCGCTATACAGAGCTGCGGCTCGAACGATCCGAAAAAATATCTTCTTTATATTCAATCATCCGTTATATCCAACATTGGATGACGCGTATTATATATATATATATATATATAAAATAATATATATATATATAATATATACTTTATATGTAATATGTATTAATAATATACCTCGACTTGTTCGGAGCTGCGACTTGAGCATATCTTCGTTTAAAAATGGCAACGATTGACAAGAAGTTTTCGTCGATATAAAAGAAAAACTAGAAAAGAAACGAAGGGAAAATAAAAAGTTTCGCACAAAAGTAGCAAGAGTAGTTAGTAATAGAATACTAAATAACGAAGAAGGATCACGCAACGAGCGAAAAAAAGCGGAGGAAGAAAGAAGGCAGGTTCAAATCGAATTTAAAATCAGCATAAATATAAAACAAAAGATATACATATATATATATATATATATATAAAAATAAGCAATAGAAAAAAGGGCCACGTGGATCATGGATGATCCTTTCGCTCCTCCCTTAACGTCGTACTGTAATAGTTTCGTTCCTCGGCTTTTTTCTCTCCTTGATGTCCAAAAAAAAGTGGGCCAACGTTCGTCTTGCTCTTGAGCGATAAGGATCGTTTGTCCAGCTTTTTTTCCCTTCCGAAACGCGATTACACGAACGAACAATGTTTCTCGATGAAAGAAGGAAAAAGAAAAAAAAAAAAAGAAAAGGAAGAAAGTGAATTGGAACATAAAGACACGTACCGATCATCCTTTCGTTCCTAGTGAAGGACGAGCATCGCAATTTCTTATCCCCCTATCCGCTATATGGCGCGGGTTATGACTTTTATCGTTCTATCGAAATCGCAAGACGTATCAAGGACAAGTACGCGAAGATGGAACGAGAAAAGTGATAACGTTAAATGGAAAAGAAAAATATACGCACTCGTATTCTCTTAACGAGAGGACACGGTGACGCGTACTAATGTCGTTTCGATATATATATATATATCTATATGCAATATAATAATGCAATATAATATAATAATATAATTACGACTGTCGAGAAAGAAAAGCTAAATGTACACGGGTCGTCGATCCCTACGGTGAAAGATACATCGGTTTAGTATTTCCTTTTGAAAGAGCGGGTTATTACTCGGATTATTATTTAGGGCTCGAAGAATACATTTAGAGGGGAGGAATAAAAGTCGACCGCACCCCGTGGGGATCGACCGACGGCGTTTCTTTTTTTTTTTTCTCTCCTTCTTCTTCTCCTTTCTTTTCTCTCCTTTCTTTCTTCCTTGTTCTCGTTCTTTTAGCGATCAGGGAGAAGCCGGTTCACGCGTACCCGCGATGCGCCCCGTATAATCTTAAAACATTTTTTCTTTTTTTTCTTTTTTTTGTTTCCCTTAAGCGCCGTCTTTTTTTATTTTTTTCTTCATTTTTCCGCTTCTTCCCCCCCTCCCCTCTTTTTCGCCGGTTTATTATTCCCCTTATAGAACTCTTAATAATAATTTCCCTTTGTAACCGGCGTGTGCAACTGTCCCTGACCACCCGTCGTCCCGTCGACGAAACGCGCGAAAAATACAAAATCTAAATCTCCTCGATAAAATATCATCCATCTTACTGTCGTCAGACTTTTTTTTCCTGACACCATATATATATATATATAATATATATAATATATTTATTTATGTTTATATATATAATATATATTATTATTATTATTAATATTATTAATATTATTATTATTATTATTATTAATATTATTATTATTATTGTTATTAATATTATTATTATTATTATTATTATTATTATTATTATTATTATTATTATTATTATTATTATTATTATTATTTCAATTGCTATGTCGCTTATATAAAGATAAGATAATACTCTAGTAGCGAGGGAGGCTGGGTGGAACGGGCACGCCGTTTTAATAATACTATCATCTATAAATAATTTCGTGGCAAATCGAGGGACACGTGACCACTCACCCTGTTTTTTTTCTCCTTTCTCCTTTTTAATCTCTTTTCTTTTCGTGCGATGTGTGCCTGTATATATATATATGAGATCGGCTGTTTGTAATATGTGTAGTACGTGTGTATTTATGTATAGGTATGGGTGATAGTGTATCGAGTACAAGTTACGTCAAGTATTTGGGCAATTTGTTCGGTAATCGTTCGCTGCGATTATGTACGATAAGCTCGCAGGTCCCGGAAGTTCGAGTAACGTCGATGCATCTGCCGATAGTGTCGCAATATAGTGAAGAATGAAAAGTTTTCACTTGTCATGAGATGAAAAGAGTAATCAGAGAAGAATAAATATCTCAATGATATCCCAGATTATCTTATTCGCTAATCGAAAACGAGCAATGGGATTAATTATTTTGATTAATATATAAATAAAGTAATAATGAAAAAAATTTCAAAAACTTAACTATCGGAGGATGTACGACCTTCCTTCGTCATCTATTCTCTTTTTATACTCCGATTTATATCGTTTGATTAACGCATCAAACACTTCACCTATGATCACGTGATCTAACCTAGCCTTTTTATTTTAGCTTAGAGAGATTTTTTATAAAAGATACGAAAACATTTTAAACATTTTCTGAGATTCACATTTTGTTACAAGGAAGAAGAATAATTACGATTTCTTATGCGTCATGCATTTTCAAGTCTTTTCGTTTTTTTTTTTTTTTTTTAAGACGACACGATCAGCTGTGCGCCTCATGCGCCGCCATCTTTGAATTATTGGCCACGTGATCATAGGAGAAGAGCGTAACGATCGAGAGAGCGAACGACTTCTGCTGCAACTGCGCTTTTTAACCTTTCAAAAGCATGTCTTTATTCGTGAAAATCGAAGCTCGTAATTCCCATACATATAACGTTCAGAACGATAAATAGGACGTTTACCATGAATGGTACGTTTTCTAAATAAAAATATAGAGCTCGTAAAAATTTTATATATCAGTGTTCGCAAGCACCTTTGATATAGCGTTTTACAATATTTCGCGGATAATAACGCAATAGAAATTACGGCTTCGATATTTCACGCGCGATACGGTGGAAGAAGGACAACATACAAAAATATTTAAAAACTATCCGAGTCTCGTTCCCGTACGTATATATGTATATATATATATAAGAACACCGATTCTCACCGTGGATTGTCAATTATATAAAAATAATAACGTCTATGTTAATTAAAAATGTTACATCGATAAAAACTCGATTGATTCGATTAAATTCGTCCATTCCATTATCTAGACTGCCTTCGATACAAAAAGAATTTGTAGAAAAATACGAATATACCATGATGATGAATACGATCAGCGAATGGAATGTTATTGCAATATCGAAACGCACTACGTTCGGGTCTAATTCGTTTGATTCTGAGCTGAATAAGTGTAGCGTCACTGAGCTGAATAAGTATGGTCGACAAAATCTTCGCTACCGACCAAGGTTATAGAATCGTGCGTGCGTGTCAAACATTTCCCGATATTTCGAAGGCAATCCCATAAAATACGGCAAAGCCAAACGTATCCTTCTTCCACACATTACAGATTCGCCGCGTTCACGATAAGATAAAATGATCGCGCCCGTCTCATTGCTCTCCGTTACGCGTTTCAGCTCGATCCACTTTGTCCTTCTTTTGTAATTCTTTACGTATAAACACGTAAACCTGCGAGCCGGACTATAAGCTACGTATGTTATATTATATCGAGGGTTAAAAGTATGAAAACGATGACAATGAATGAGCGAGTATGTTACTTCATCTCTTTCTCTCCCTCTCGTTCTCACTCTCTTTCGCGCTCTCGTTCTCTCGCTGCTCTATCTCTCTCTGTTTCTCTCTCACGCAAACGCACATTACCTTTTTCTTTCCCTCCCTCCCTTCCTCCCATCCTCCCTTTCTCTCTCTCTCTCTCTCTATCTCACACTCTTACTCTTTCTCTTTCTCTTTCTCTCCCACTCTCTCGTTCTATATATTCTCGTAGAACTTAAAAGCTGACTTCGTTGTATTCGGTCGGCGGGAACGACGCGACAAATAGCATTTATATCGGGGCATTCCCGGCGCGTAGAAGAGGTTATTGGCAGCAGTGGAATTGAGACATTGTGCGCGTCCGGTCCCCCGACGTCGCAACGGGATTTTTCGCGCACCGTTTCGCGAGACGTTTCGTGGGGACGCGAGCATAATTTTTTTTTTTTTTTTTTTCTTTTTTTTCTTTTTTTCTCTCTTATATACGGAAAAATTCGGGATGGGCGTTCTCCAGCGCCGTCGTTCCTGGATGAGCCGCCAAAAGTCGAAGAGCAGACAATATCATGATTGATCGATGGTGAGAATCGTTATAGAGCCGCTGTACCAGGTGCCGCGACGCAGTTCGGAGCCTGGGGGAGGAGGGGGGATCTGTCCCGCCGGCTCCGGTCCCGGTGCTTAAGAGAAGATACGAAGCGCCTGTAACACGGGCCTGGAGCACACGGGGCAGCTTGGGTCGGAACTCTCGCAGACCCGGTTGCCGCAGTCCAGGCAGAAGTGATTGTGTCCGCATGGGACGAGGGCGGCGGTGACCTCCTTGTCGCCGCACACCACGCATTCCCGCCGTCCACCGCCCAACAGCGAGTCCGTGGGCGACGTCGGGCTCGCTGACGCCGGCGGGGATGGCCTCGAGGGTAGCGCGACGCCTGGGAACGACCAGATCGAGGAGGCGGACGCCGTTTGGGACTCGAAGGAGGGCGACTCCCCTAGGCCCTCGTCCCTCTCCATCCCAGCGCCCCAAATCGCGACGAGATCGTTCAGCCCAGGCGCGCCGGAACTACTGGACGAGCTACTGCAACTGCCACTGCTGGAGAACGCTCCGCTGGATCCGTTCGAGCCGTTCGAGCCCGGTGGGTCGAGGCAACCGAGGATCGAGCCCAGGCCACCGCGACAGAGGACGCTTAGCAGTTCCGAATCGTCGAGGGTGGTTCCTGTGCCGGTTCTAAGTGCTATGTGTGCCTCGATCTCGCGCCTCGCAGCCTCCACGCTTTCGGGTAGTCCCGTCACCTCGAACACCGGCTCCTTGTCGCGGCTCGGCGTCACTATGTAGGTGTGGGTCTGGTGCTGGATTCTCTTGATGGTCGCGCCCTTCGGTCCTACCACAAGCCCGACTACTCTGTACGGGACTCGTACCTGAATCGTCACGTGGCCTGGAACGGAAGCTGGTGGGCCGGGGGGCGCGCCCAACAGGGCGCCCAACGAGCTCTTGCGGGAGGCACGGATCTGGGAGAAATGCTCGGCGGCCGAGAGTATCTCGCGCTTCGCGCGGGCCACGTCCTCCTTGCGCCCCGTTACCACGAACACTGGCTCCTCGCCGCGCACCGGGGTCTTGATGTAAGTGTTGGTCTTCGCTCGGAGTGCTTTGATTTTACAACCTGCAATCAAACGGGGAACGATCGTTTAGATCCAATGTTCCTGGAAACCGCCAGATAGAAACAAGCTATCAGCTCTCCAGTTGCGTCACGATAGGAATGAGCGCTAAAAAACAGTTTTATATGTATGTATGTATGTATATATAATCAGTTGGGCTGCTTTTTTCCCCCTTTCTTCCAAAGTTCGATACGATCTTACTGGGCATGATAATCGTATTACTTTTCCACAAAGATGAAGGGGATCGAAATTTATGATTTAACGTATACCGTGCGTTGTAATATAAATTTAACGCGTATAATACGGTTTAAAGAGTCCATTTTGTTACAAACACGGTTTAATGCCTCTATAATAAAAATATATCTATAAAATGTCGTAATAACACGTCGGTTAAAATATATCTCAGGTGCTGACACGTTGCGTTGTAATACGTGTAACAAGAATGAGATCGAGATATCGGATGAAACGAGCAAAAGGATGTAAAGCAAAGTGCATTAACTTTATCAATGTGAACGATCACTTGACCACTTCTCCAATTCTCCTTAAACGAAAAACACACACATGTATATATATATACGTTCCTTCGTATCTAAATAAATGAAATCTCCTCCATCTCTTCCACGATCCAACCACGGACACCCGAAAACCTATAATATCCTCCCAACCGTATCCACCCAACGCAGCAACAAATGTGAGAACCTATAGTGGTAAAGAGAGAGAGGAGACGGTTTTGTCTGTGACGCAATTGTCTGTACACAACGCGAGATCCACACGTCGCGGTACGAAAAAGAAGAGAAGCTGTAAGAGGTTGGGATGGGATGGAAGAAGGAAGAAGAAGAAGACGCGGGCAGGAGGCAGAGAAAGAGAAAGAAGAGAGAGAAAGAGAGAGAGGACAGGGTGCAGGAAACTGGAAGGAAGGAGGTCCCGACCCGGTCTGGTCCTCGGTCTCGCAGACTCCCTGGCCTTGAGCCGGCGCAATGCTAGCAATGCAGGTGAACCACTCCTCTACCTTTCCTTCTTCAACGCTCGATCACCTTCTTCCGTCCGTCTCCGTCCTCAGGCGTCCACCTTTCTCCTTCCCGCGGCTATCCTTCGCGGTCTTCATCCTCCTCCTCCTCTTTCTCTCCTCTCCCTCTGCCCCTCTCTCCCTTTCATTCAGTTCACTCTCTCCTTCGGCGAAGCAACGACACACGCGACTGCTCTCTCCCTCGCATACCATTGAACCTCTCCTTTGTCTCTTTCTCTCTCTTTCTCCTCTTCCAACATTTCCAGCGCGATTTCGCGTTCATTAGGGAGGTTTTTTCTTCTTTTTCTTTTTCTTTTTTTTTTCTTTTTCGATTGAATCTATCGAAAATCTCGGTAATCGTAAATCACACGGCGATTTTGAAGTTGATTTAGATAGGAAAGTGGTCGGCCATGGTTTTTCCCCTCCGATCGAGAGCGGAGGAGGAGGCACGGGGCATGGTCGAGGATGGCTCGTGGTCTTCGCGTGTCGTTGACCAAGGGGAGTTTGATCCTTGGAATGTGGAATGGAATGCGTGTGTTTATTTTAAACGTAAAAAAGAGTGTAATGAAATTCGTGCGCAATGATACGTGATATAATTATCCTCCGTATATACCAACATACATAAATATCGTAATAAAATCTAGCATAATAATTTCACGATTCTATTGACAGGAAGAACTCGATGAAAATTGATAAAAATCTTTTTCTACTTTATATATATATGATACATCTTTTTGCACAATTATTCCTTTCTACTTCCTACCAAAAGAAAACCAGTCACAAAAATATAACAAGCCATCGATCGTAGGCTTGGGTACAAAAGGGTGGTCAGATAACACAGTTCGTTCGATCGAATAAGATTTCTGGCCATTGCGGCTGCTGCCTATAGAGGTCGGTGAGAACATTCTCTGTACGAGGTTTAAACGTTTCCCTTGGTCGGGTACGTAGTCCTTGCGCGACGCGACAATGTCACGTCCATGGCTCTTCAGGGACAGCCGCTGCGGCACAATCTTGACATCGATACGGCCTTAACTGCACGCCACAACGCGATTCGAGGCGTTTAAACGCGAGAGAGGAAAGGGACACGAGAGCCGCGACGCGAGGTCGTCTCGGGGGCGCGAGCGTAATTGCGCCTATAACCAGCCGGAGAGCCTCCTTTATTCGCGGAAGTCCGATCAATTCAGCGAATTTTCTCGCGGAAAAACACTGCGCTCTCTCTAGCCAATAACTTTCTTTACCAATAATCTTAAATAGTGTCTCGATTAATAATTAGATACGTAATCAATTTCAATTGTTATTAAGCAATTGTTATTAAAATTTTAATTCGTTTCCTTTTTTTTTTTTTCTTTACGTTTTCATTCGAGAAACACCAACGATTCGATCACTAAGGTGTAATTTACACACGTAAAAAGGAAAAAAAAATACAAATTTAATTTTTCTTACCAACTCTCCCGTTGCCAACCAAGATAAAAACCTATCGCGTGTCCGAGATAACGCGGATGCTTGCTCCATCTATGCAATTCCGCGAATAATCGTCCGGGATAATTCCGCGACAGTTAGCGAAGCATATATTATAATCAGGGCCAGGGCATTGCTCGCGTTCGAAATCGATTTCTCCCTCTCTCTCTCTCTCCCTCCCTCCCTCCCTCTTGTTCTCTTGTAGATTACACGCGCACCATGCTAATCCCGATGGGATCGCGAACCATAGTTGCGAGGCACAAAGGTCAATCGTGCGACTTATGAAAAATTGATTTCGTAACGACGAGCAGACAAGACAGGAATGATCCACGCACGAATCTCCAGGATAAGGATAAATCCTGTTTTCAGTTTCATCGATCACGCTTTATTTTCGGAACCACCATTGTGCTACCCAAACCTTCCAACCGTCTCCCTTCCTTCCTTCCTTCCTTCCTTCCTTCTTTCTTCCTTCCAACCGGTTTACCTTCGACGATTATGTTCATTCAACGGTTACGCACCTTTCCATCCCTCCACCACCCCTTTTTCTGTTTTTCTCCGATTGCTGAATCGCGTGCATGAAATTCGCTTTCCCATCGAAATCGAGGATCCGAGAGGCTTGGATAAATTTACGAACTAACTAGTACAACTTTCAAGGATCCTCGAAGAAATGAATAAAAAGTATCCTTCTATTCAACCAAGGTAGAAAATCTCTCGTTACGTTGGGATCAATTTAATTTCTACTCGAGGAAAACTGGACTGGATGAAAAACTGGATTCTTTATTATTATTATTATTATTATTATTATTATTATTATTATTATTATTATTATTCCTTGCAGAAATTGCATATCGATGCGAAACCAAAAATCCCAGTTCTCGTCCCACTTTTATTAACGTTGTAAATCCTCGTCCAAGGATATAATATCGCGTCGTTCAGCGCGTATTTCATTTCGAAGTCCGATGGGTTTGCCAAAAGTATGAAAGTGTCTCGTTCTGGAAGCTAAACAAGGTTACGATTCCTTTGGATATCGAGTTATTCGGATTATGGTTTAAGTTCGACAAAGGAAGATTGTGTTTGCGACCAGAGTTTAGCTCGGAGGGATCCAACTCATAGTCTTTATTTTTTCGGATTAGTTCTGTACGGTATTCTCGACTCGTTTTCTTCGCCGTAAAAAAAAAAGGAAAGAAAGAAAAATTGCCAAGAATTTTTTCAAGAGGCAAAGAGTAAAATATCGGAATGTTTGTTCGATAATATTCGAAACAACAATTTTTTTCCAAAGTTCTCGAATAAATTAAGAGAATGCTGGTAAGAGTTGTTAAAATACAAATTATCCATATACGATATTTCAGTATTTTGCATCCGACGTGAGTTACAGCAGTGAATAGCTAACGCTCAGCTTAAGTAGCTACTAAGAAAATCATAAGGCGAGGGGTTTACCCTTTCGTTACCGAAGGTGACTGCAGTCCCCTAACATTGAACACGTCCGTTGTATATTAAAGATTATTATAGTCATCCATCAAAATTTTAATTAACAATTGTGATCAGTTATATATTACAACTTATACCTTAATATTCATAGGTTAGGTTAACATTTTCTCGCATTCTAACTAATTTTTTTTTTTTTTCAATACGTATAAATCCAAAGCAAGAACGATAATAATCAAATACAACGAATAACTCGAACAACTGATTAATTATTATCGTCGTGATAAAGGAAATAGGAGAGCAAAAACTCTTCGATTCGAAAGTCAAGTCGAGAGGAAACTTAATTTAACAAACTAAACTATCCACTTAACGCAATCTCTTTATCGTTTAAATTTTGTTCGTAAATTGACAAATCGATTCAAGTCAATACTCGACCGTCGATCGAGCGATGAAAAGATTTTTTGAACTAAGCAAACCATTTTCAATGATTGACTTCCGATTGTGGATCCTCCTGGATTCAAACTTAAATGAGACGAGCTCGTGCGACTGGCGTATCGAAAGACAAGAAAAGGGAAAAAGAAGAGGGACGGAAATTTTCGGATCGAACTCGAAATCGTGCATGCCAATGACTAGGTGCATCGGTTATAGTAGCGATAAAACGCTGCGGGGGAAACTCGGTCGTAATTCTAGCTGGCAAATTGTTAAGACGAGCTCGCCACGGCACAAGGGTAACCATTATTATCCGTAATCTGAAGAGGCATAAATTTGCCCAAGGATACAACGGCGAGAGATGCCTTGGGCCTGCCGTAGACGAGAAGAAAGACGTAGAAATCGAGGGGAATAAAAATTAGAGGGCTGGCTAGCCTGTGAAGAACCATATCGATGTCCCGTGAAAGCTATGGAAATAGCGTTCGACGGAGGATTCCCATTGGTGGAATCTTGATTGAAACAAGAACTAGTTTTATTAGGTATCGTTAAATAATTGTACTGTTGCGAAGAGTTTCGATAGAATAAGATCTAAGTTTCAAGAAAATATTTCTGCCAAAGTTTCTAGGAAAATTGAACCAATCATTTAGAAAAATTATTATAAATTGTATATAATATAATTATTTATAAAATATATATTTTATTAAAGAAGATTTAAATCCGTAAATTAAAAATTAAAAATATTCCAATATTATTTATTTCTTTTGGAAAAAACAAAGGATGATTTTCGTATCGAAATTTTTAATTTAAACTTGTCAATCTACTCTTCTCCCGCATTCTTCGACAAAGAATCGCAATTTCAAACTGTTAATATAACAACGTATTTTCTTTGTTATCTATTCTTGATGATTACTTAACACACTTGATGATTACAATGATCTTGCAAATATATTGCATCAACGAGATGACACGATCATAAATCGGTTAATATAATTTGGTCCAACTATCGAATAATGTATAGGAATTCAGAAATGTCGCATTAAAAAATTCAATTAGATCAATGATACTCCCCACCACTCTTCTGTGCATTCTCATTTTTATTATTGGCTTCTCGTAAAATTCATTAGCCATCGGACACATGAGATTCTCCTCAACTTTCTTAATACAATTCAAATTAGACAACGACAAACTTTGAAAAACTTCGTTTAATACAGAAAGATGAAAGTCGTAGAAACAAACTTTAAAAATAGAAGAACTGTCTGTGTCCAGCCTAACGTTTAATTAGATTTTTTTCTCAAGTCGCTTAACTATCATGGCTCGAGCAACAGACTCTCAAGCACTCTTCTAAAGATTCCTCGACGTCGAATCTTTCCAAGTTTGCAATGGATCGATAGCTCGAGTTTCTTTCGAAGTTTGAAGGGCAAATCCTATTACGTACGAGTAACAGTTTCTCGAGGAAAGCAGAGAAGGATCCTCTTTTAGATAGATGATGTTTCGAAACGGAGTTAAACCGCGATCGATCGTTCTTTTTTTTTCTTTTTTCTTTTTTTTTTTTTCACCACGAGGAACGGACAGGTCGGCGAATTTCCGTTTATTCAAGGTTCTCTCTTGTTCCGGAAATTCGCCTAGGGCGAAGCCTGGGCGGTTCCATTGGCTAAATAACTTGGAGAAGGCAGGTGGACCGAGGATAGGTACACGCACACCGATAAAAGTGATACTCGCGTGTAGTTGGAGAACAGCCGGGAGGGAATGAGAGAAGGAAAGGAGGAAGGGAAAAGGAGGAAGAATCGAAGAAAGACACGTTGTTGAAAGAGAAGGAAACAACGTCGTCGACGACGATCTGGACGAGGATGAGGATCAAGAAGACGACGACGAAGGAGAAGAAGAAGAAGAAGAAGAAGAAGAAGAAGAAGAAGAAGTAGAAGGTTGCCCCTCGTGGTCGAAGAAGGTGGCTGCTAACTCGATGCTGGTACCAATGGTTGTGTAGTGGTTCTGGATGGAGGAAGAGAAGGTGGGGCGTGGGTCGCAGACAGTTGAAGGGCCGCGGCCAAGGTGAGGTGAGACGGAGAGAAAAGTGAATGAAAGAGAAAGAAGAGTGAAAGAGAGTGCATCGAGGAGAACGCAAGGCGCCTTTTGCCTTTGTCTGCCTCTATCGAAGGGACAAGAAGGAACGAAAGAGAGGATCGACCCGATCCTTTCTTCCTCGTCGTCGAATTCTTCTTCTCCGTCTTTTTGTTCGCCTCCTTTTTCTTCTTTTCCTTCTTTTTGCACGCATCGCGAAATCGCAAAGGACGAAAAGGAAGTAATAGGCAGAACGTTCGACTTTGGGTCGGGATGAATTGTTGTAATACGAATCGACCATCGTCCGGATAACTCGTCACGATCGGAAACAGCGTTTCGATTTAATCTTCCGTCACGTAATTTCCATCTTAGGGAAACAACGAATGGAGTCGGATTCGAGAGAAGATAGTTCTGAAAAGCGCGTTAAAAATGAGATAAGCGAGCAAAAACTGTGATCGACCGCGTTGCTTCGCGTGCACGCCCGCGATAACATTACGGTGGATCGCCAAACCGGGTTCGTTATTCCGTTGATTTCTTTCTTATTCATTCAAGGTGCCATTCACGTAGCCGATGCACGTGAAGCACGTGGCCTGTTCTCCGTTCGAGTACAATGGCGAGCAAAGCCCTCTCCGGAAAGGAGTTTGGACCTTCTATTCCCACGATACGTCACTCTCTTTCTCTCCTTCTCTCGAATGACGTTGCTGAAATCTGCGGCAGCCGTAGCAGCAGCAGCGGCAGCGGTGGCGGCGGCACGTCTCTTTCCCTCTAGAGGCTGCAGGATCAATAGTTACTCGCCTCTATAACCGGCAGCTGCATTATACACGCTGCTTCAGAAACTAGTGGTCATAGTGTATGGTTCACGTACAACGTTATCGACAGATTTGCAATATCTATTACATGATGAAGTTGCCAAGCTCGTTACTTCGATACGATTGCCATTATGCAGGGATTACGCGTGTGGATTGATCGGTATCAAAAATTCTTCGTCGTTTGTGAAACTGTTCTCAACATCCTCCGTTTTGTTTCAGCTTCCGTCAGATTGAGATGTATGATGACTTTAAACGTTTTGACTTTCAGAAGAGAGAATATTTATTCTCCTGGCGGAAAATCTTACAGAATTATCGTACTTCTTGGAAACACGCGAGGTTGCATTTTTGAACGGGGGGAGGAGAAGGGGAAAAGAATCGTACAAGAGGGACAGGAACTCGGGGAGCCATCTGCTCGTCTTTTGCTTTAATTACAGCCACCAAATGCCTCGCCCGAGAGGCACTCGTCGTTTCCTCGGCGACTCGCCGACGACCGTGGGCGATATCGACATAAGTCGACCCGAAAAGAACGACGAGGAATTGGAATCGTTCGTTTAAACAGCTGCGAAAGTTGGTGGACCAAAATGCTGGAAGCTTCTTTTTTTAAATATCCTATATAACGTGCAAACATAACCAATGAACAGTCTAGGCTATAATATTATTTATAATATTCATTCACAAATATTTCAAAATCTATATTTATTAATAATCTTGTATAGTTAATTAAACTTAGATATTTAAAAACTCTATTATACTACTACGAAAAAATTTTACCGTTTTAGTTAAAAAAAAAAAGGGGGAATAGATCTGAAGCATTCCATTAATGAATTGACAAGATCCTGTAATATGTCAGAATTGTTCAATATATCGATAATCCATTCTAAACCGGAAAACGAGCATTCCATTACATTAAAAAAGCTTCAATTACCATACCGTTGATTATAGGGAATGAATATGAAACAATGTTCAGGTAGAAAAAGATCGGTCGCTACATCGTGGTAAGTTTATTTAGGATTCGTGGGCCCTTAAGTAGCGGTACCCTTTGGCATCTCTGGACATTCGTGCGTCGGTACGTCCGCTCGTGGGGCACGAGCCGCGCGGATATCACGAGTTTCTCAGGCAGGTCAGTGAAACTGCGCCGTCAAGTTGAAGGCCAACACCCCCACAATGCAACGGCCGAGTACCACCGCTTGCCCCACCATCGTCCGATCCTCAACCACTTTATTCTCTCCTCCCTTTCCGCGCCATATCGTCCCTTCCTTGTCACATCGCCTCACGGTCTTCCCCTTTCCCCCACATAGTGACCAAGTCGCTAGAACATCCGAGGAAACTCCAATAACATCGATAAACTCTATGAGTAGTTAACTGTCCGCGACGGAGACTAAGCAAAAAAACGAGCAAAACTACGTCAATCGTATGACGGACTTTTATTTATTTCTTCCAATTTTTTTCATTTATATTTAGAACTAATTATAGATTTCATAACAAAAATAGAATTAAAGTCGCAGATTATTTTGAAAAATTAATAATATAGATTAAAAACGCCGTTATATATAAATATAAATAAATTAGAAAAATTTTGAATTGAAGAAACAAATGTACAAAGTTTCATCGTGATCGACGTGCAACGTGTTCGAATGTACGGTCATGGTGATACTCACTAGCTTCCAGGAAAACCAGTCACCGATTGGCCGGACGCAGCACCAATCATAGAAGCCCTTTGAAAGTGAGCATTGGCTCGCGAGCTAGGTAGAAACGAGACGTGGTCACTCGTACGCCGACCACCGAGTCGTGCGGATGCATTGCACAGGTGCATGTGCACATTCTTCCTTCTATTTTCCTGTCTTTTTTTTCGCCTTTCTTTCTCTGTCTCTTATACGTTTTCCTTTATCTCCCTCTCTGACCTCTCTCGAAGGCCAGAAATTCCAACCTCTTCTCGAAATAGATCGATGACACTCGTCCGAACAATCTCGCGCGTATGCACGCGTCGCTTCACCGCGTATGTGTGATTCGCGCACACGCACTTACGTCCGTATCTATTCACTTCATATGTATCCGTACACGATCTATAGATGTATCTATATATATATACATGGTATCCACATGTGTGAATATAACATATATATACACTCTCGGGGCCGATGTCTCTGAAATAACCGAGCGAAGCACACTCGTCGGACAGGGGAATAAGGTGCAATGCACGCACCCGTTCACTGTGGCCTCTCTTTCTCGCTTTCTCTCCTACCCTCCCACCGCTAATGTCTCTCTTTCTGTCACGTTTCCCTCTTTCTTCGCCTACCGATACCGACTCTTTTTCTCTTTCTCTCGTACAGGCATTGCAACTGCAGTTGCATCCGACAGTGTCTCGAATGGCAGTGGGGGTCACACTATATTAAGATTGAACTCCACTGACACGGCCGCCCAACTGCGTTCATTCTCCTCCTACTCTTTCTTCTTTCTCTTTCTTTTTCTTTCTCTCTCTCTCTCTCTCTCTCTTTCTGTTTCTGTTCCGTCACCAGTCTTTCTTTCTTCTCCCTTTCTTTTCATCCGCACGTTCAGCTTATCTCTCTCTTCCACTCTTTCTCTTTCTCTATGCCCGATGCTTCTTTCTCCTTTATTCTCTTTCTCTCTTCACTCTACTCGATACGTCCGCTATCCGGCCCGATACGCGACGATTGGTGTGTGTTTCGTGTTCCATAGAGAATATTCTGAGCACACATATACACATATTATAGGATACATTGTGCGCCGTCTCAAGTCTCGCGATAGAAAAATCAGATTACGAAAGACCGTTGATTTTCTAGACCGCGGGAACGTGTTACGTGTCGTCGGAAAGAGTACGAAAGAAATGGCCAAGCTCTCGGTCATGTTACGATGAAGGACGCGGTATTTATTCGACGACGAAGGGATTCGTAGATATGCACGAGTAATAAAGATGATATGGAAACCACATTCCAATAAAAATCACTTAGAAAAATCGTATTTTATTCTTTCTTTCTATTTATCACTACACTTTACACGAAAAATTCACATTGGTTTCTCTATCTTGAATACGTTTTTCGTCAAAATAGGATTCGATCACTATTTAATGCGTTATATCGAAAAGATACAAACAATCCATCTTTACAATCGTTTAGCCGGTTTATAACACCTATGAATATCTATGTTCATCGCCATCAAAGGACACTTATAGCTCGAACAATACGAAATAAAACTTGAATATTCCTTTTCGTAAACTTTACACAAAATGGCTTCTCATGGTCAAATTGGTTTTCTCGCTTCTCGACCGCAGTGCGCACCATTGTTGGCGGCCAATTATCGTACTACGCTGGACAACAGTTAAAGCTGAAACCAATATGGAAGAATGTTGCAAAATAACGAGGCACGCTTAACCCATGGCCGATGATTCATTATTGGTTCATGGATAAGTGTCATATATATGGTCTACGGGACTTACGCGGACAGCACGGTTCAGTTATAATTACACGATATTGGATGTCACGATATTAATGAGCCACAGCGAATATAATGGGACGTGCTGCCCACCGTGGAAGTCAGCCACTTCGTCCAACGAGTGGCTCTCTCGATCGTTCTCGAGAGAAACCGAAGGGTGAGTCATTCGTCGATCGACCTACCTCAAACCTTTCTCAACCGGACGAGCGGAGACATGTGCTTCTCCGTCTCTTTCCCTTTCTCTGTCTTCGAGAAAACAGGTAGCTTCATTACGCGCCCAACGGCCATATTAGATTTTCTCCTGTGCTTTTGCTCGTTCCGCCACCTATCTTCTCCGTTGTTTGTCACGAATATAACTGCGCACAATCGCGTTCGATACTTTTGTTCACGAATCGAACAAATCGAGACGACGTTAAGTAGATTACCTTGTATATGTTTTCATTGAAATACGAAACTAAGGACAGTGATGATTGTATATGTGTATTTAACTTGTCGAGAAGTATTTATTGACCGACAAATACACATGTTTCGTGTTTGCGGAATGATTTAGTAGTTACTTCGTTACTGGAGATATTTTTCGAAATATCATGAGAATTCAAACAAATGTTAATTTCAAACAATTTTAATATATACGTACATCATATATATAAAGGAAGTTAAATAAGTATGTTAAAAATATAAATTTTCCAAGAATTATTGTACAAAAAAAAAGTGACAAACCAGATACATTTCTAATCATATTTTGAACAAAATTTTATAAAAAAGAATATCATTTTTTCGCAAAACGAAATCATATTAAAATTCTAATTGCATCAATTAATTACATCTTTCTGAATTTCAATATTTTTCTTTCAGCATGTACAATGTTAGGTTAGGATACGATCGTCGCAAAGCCGGGATAAATCGATTACAACCGAACGTCGACGAAACTATCCCCTGACCTGGAAGAAGGGTGGGAAATGTGCTCAACCCCCAAACTCATGGGTATATCCCATCAGCTGTGCCTCCAGCTGTAGGCCACTTCGAATGCAAAAAAGCACGTCGTCAAGGGGCGAGGACCGTGGTTCGAGCGTGTATCGATCAAAGGCTAGTCTCTCTTTTCTCTTTTTCTCTCTCTCTCACTATTTTCTCTCTGCATATGAGATTCGTTCTCGAGGAAGCAAATAAAATGGCGCGAGACAAGTCATCTTCTCTTTTGATTTAAACAGTAGTCAACGCTTAGTGTTTTTTCCTTATTTTTCGGTCTATATCGTAGACTTTTTTCGTTTTGGGCTTTTTACCCCGATATCTCATACCCATCTATCCGACAATGTACCCCTATTTTCATTGAATCTGTCTTGAAGAAACCGATGAAATTCAACACTGTGAAACGACGTTCCCATCGTGGAAGATTCAAAATGAGATGCCTTTTCTTTATGTGACGCGACCTGCTGTTTCGTTTTTATTCCTTTTCGCTTTGTTACTCGAACCTATTCTAAGTAATTTTTATGTACACAGGTTGATGAATAAGGGGTGCATATGCAGTACATCTGACGAGATGTTCAACCCTCTGGGAACGCAAATCCATCAAAGGTAATGTATCAGTGAATAGAACAGATACATATTCAAGGAAGATTGACGAGGAACGTATGATTCGAATAATATTTGTTTAATTTATTTTTTTATGAAATGTTAAATGTAATGTATGTATGAATGATTGATTGAAACTGAAAATATTATCAATGAGGATACTTATAACTTTGTATGCGATACAAAGTTATGATTTTAAAGAATAAAATGTGTTTATGTAAAGACAATTGAAAGAATACTCTTTTCAATTGAGTATGTCAAAAAGAAGGAAGCATCGATGCATAGATAAGATATTTTACCGAATGGTTACTGAATATCTAACTTATATAATGTGTTAGAGCTTTTAAGATATTGGATACCTGATTGACATCGAGTCATAAAGTAATTCGATTGGATGACTTTCAAATTATTTGAGCAACTTAGTCGGATAGCTTTCATAATGCACGTATTATTACGTCAATCTTCAGTGAATGTAACTAATAAAACTATTAAATATTCTGAAACCGGTAGATAATATTAAGAGACGAATGATTCATTCAATTTTAATTTCTTCATGATCTAAGTTTTACCATTTGATCATTCATTTTTTAATAATTCTGACGACATAAAGTAAGATTTAATATTGCGTTTTAAAAATCGCAAATAAAAATCGCAAAAAAAAAAAATCGAAAATAGAAATTTTTTTTAATTGCTATTTTCATTTCTAGTTAACTATCTGCCGATTTTCTAATCTTTACCTAATTTCCAATTTCGAATCTAACTAACTAATCTTTCATTAATTTCATATTCTTTGAATTCTAATTTCTTAATTTATTGAT
Organism: Apis laboriosa; assembly: GCF_014066325.1. NCBI lineage: Eukaryota > Metazoa > Arthropoda > Insecta > Hymenoptera > Apidae > Apis > Apis laboriosa. The sequence continues at coordinate 408,004 of NW_025224330.1, forward strand.
AGTTCTAATTTTTCATTTTCTAGCTTCAGAATTTCATTACTATCTGCTCCATCTCAATTCATTAAATTTCTAATAAACAATTGAAAATTTGTTTTTATTTAAACTCCTAAAATTCTTCGATCCTCTTAATTAATCAACGATCCTAATTCTAATCAACAAATAATCCCCTATAACTTTACTATCTTGACAAATCAATCCATCCAAATGATAGTAACCAACATTTGATGGACTCGTTTAAAGTAAACAACTTTTCCAATGCGCGAGAAGTTCGCGTTACGCGTAATGTGCCTAACGTGCGCCTCGGACAACGCGTTGAAATGCGCGCCGCGTATACGTGTCGCCGGTAAAAAGCGCGTGCGACTTATACGCGATCGACAAACATAGAAATTACGGATATAAATCGAGCACGGAGCGATTCCACGCAAATGGTTGGGACACGAAGCAAGAAAACATCGACGCGTATTCATTCGTCCGTTCGTCGAGCAGAAATTACGCTCGAGGAGGAGGCGAAGAGGCCACGAGCGCGGTGGATTTTAGATGCGTTCCCTGATCGCATGCTTCGGCTAGAGAAAACTGCGCGTAACCTGAACGAAGGGAAGTCCAGCCGGTATACGGCGCACGTAAAACGTACGCACGCGATTTCCTGAGAGGCGAGCATGCGCAAAAACCGTGAGGAGCTCCGTGTAATTTGTATACGCCAAGTTTACGTTGAAACGCGATAAAAAGTGCCGCGTAATTTACGCGGCGGGGTTATTCTGCCAACGTTGGGATTAATCGTTGGTTTTGCCTGGCTACCCACGTTACTTACACCCGCCAATGTGTATCCTTCGATGAATTCCCTATTTCGATTACTACTCGACGCGTCATTCGTTCGGCGTGAACACTAAGGTGGCATATTTCACGGCTTGGAATTAGGTGGACGGTTAACTGAAGTGGAAATGCGCGGGAAATTTTTTTTTTTTTTAGTTGTTTAGTATTTAAAAGATTATGAATTTATAAATTTTTTTTTTATTATATTATTATGTACTTACGAAATTTACTGTATATCGATAAGTCCTATAACTACAATATCGACGTATCTTATTTTACATGCTAACCTAAAAAATTTACATCTGTGAAGATATTTTCTATAATTTGTGACAAACCGTGAATAGAATAACTGAATTTTTGATTAACAAAAATTACTTATCAAAATATTATATATAAAAAATTCAATATTGTTTCACAAAATTAGTTATATCAAAAAATTTTTCGGAAAATTTTCAACGAAAAACCGAAAATTTCCCAACTGTCAACATCAAAAATATCATCAAGATATCAATCCTACTATCGATTGAAACCATAATATACAACCACGTTATCTCGCGACTAAACTATACTTATACTGCGTTATACCATATAAGTCCGACCTACCACGCCAGACACGCCTATACAACGGTATATAGAAATTTATACGACACGAACAAAAGTTACTGGCTGTATGCTGACGCAACTTTCCCTCCACCGGTGGCAAAAATACTCGAGGTAACGAAAATTAATTTTCTGCGAGATTTCGAGAAACGCAGGAGGCCTCGATCGAACGTAGAGAAACATTCCTGCGAATCAGCGGTGATGACGATTCCTCGTGACAGGTCTGCTGCAATTTACAACAATGTTCCCGTCGTGAAACCACCTCTGTCATTTACCTGATGCTGAATGTCAGATATCCCGATTGCGGAATACCGATATCAACGCGACAGGGATATTTCGAGTTCGAGGTAAAAAAGAAGAAACTCGGATGGCACCTCGCACGGGTCACGTGGACCGAGAATTTCCCGCGAGTCAAGACTCGAAACTCGTTTGAAACTTCGCGTCGAGGGATTCCTGCCATTACACGGCCAATTGTCTGACGAGATCACGTGTGAAAATGGAGATGACGGACAGAAGAAATAGACTGACAACGAACGGGTAGACACGTTCGTCACGACGCGGTTGACTCAGCGCGACTCGTTTTGTCCCTCGACCCGACTCTCCTCTCAACTATGTGGAGTGGAGTCGACTCGGCGCATAAATAATCGTGCGAAAAAAAATTCAATCCAGGGGGCGCCTTCGCTCGCGCGACTAGCATTTCCTGTTTCGACCCCCTTAACCACCGATGGGTATAACTAATTACTCTCGCGTCTCTCTTCTCTCTCTGTTTCTTTCTCTAGGCTGCGCTCGTTATTTATGACCTCGAAACATTGCGCTAATAAATCTGGGGGAGGGTATGCGCCAAAGATAATTTGTATCGAAGAAGGGTGGACAGTAAAATACGAGGGTCGTTCGGTAACTAAAGGCTGATTCGTTGCTAAATTTTTATCCCCTCGTTAGCCTCGTGTCGAGATCATTTGCCTTTTGCTCTTTTATAAACACAGGAGAACATTTTTCGATATCGTCTTTGCTACTGAAGATATGAAATGATATACTCGATGGGAGATAAAGCGAAGTTGTAACGAAGTTGTTAAGAATTTAAGTAAAGCACGCAAAGTTAAGATAAAAATTTTTATCCGTTAATCAACTTTGATACTTTTACTATTCGCTTTATTGATATAAAGTCTTCCTATTATTTATTTTTTTTTTTTTTAATGCATACTGAAAAAGAAAATTCTTCGGAATTTTGTATGTTATCATGGATATAAATATAACAAATTACAAATGATTGAAACAGATGTTTAAATATTCCTGTTAATATCAAATAGATTGATTAAATGGATTAATCTATGTGCTTTTAATACATTGTGTAAAACGAAGTGATGAAATTAATAGGGCAACTAATGGAACTAGTTCTTCTTAACAGGTTCGTGTTAAATCTAAGAACTGGTCGCATAGATCGTTAGCAAATGATGATAATTATAACATTATGTATGTATACATATATTTCATCGTATTATACATGCGTATGATCAATTGGCGAAAATTAATGTTAATTAAGATTTCTAAAATAGATATGTAATTAATGCGTATACTCGAACAGAAAAAATACAAACACAAACGTATAAATAATTATTAATAACTATTATCATTATCGTGGAAAATTAATTCACGTGTTTCAAACATATCACAAACATACACATCGATCATAATTATACTACGTAATCTACATAATAATTTTTAATTTATTTTTTGCGCAATTAGACAAAGGAAGGATAAAAGGAAAAAACAAGGAAATTATAGTGAATTCGTATTCATAAATAAACATGGAGAAGTTGCATTGTCTATACGTATTGTTCGTATCTTTGAAAAGAAGAAAATCACAAAATTCGCTATATAAATAATGCATAAACTTCGTGCAATGATTGCGAAAATCGTACGCACGCGTCAACAATGGGATCGAAGATCGCGATCGGTATTTGGATTCGCCTACTTCGCTACGATTTTGCAAAAATTTCGCCTCGCAAATCGTCCGTATTCTCGGAATCCAGCGACGCTGTTCGTGACCTAATGATGTAGAACGCGATACGCGTCTTATTTTACTTGGAAATCACCCTTAAGCTTGTAGGTACGCCGCAGAATCGGTAATCAGGTACGCAACTACCTGATCGGAACAGGCTTTAATCGCGTGTGTCAAATTAATACTTGTTACATCAGGAAAACCGTAAATAAAATGTTTCCAAGCCAATAGATTTCAATTATACATTTCCATTATATTTTTACTCAACGCAAATTTAAAATTGATTGAATTTTTAATTTAAATTCGATTATTTACAGTCATCGTTATCATCATCTATCGAACGAGAAAAGAAAGCGTTATTCCGTTGTGATAAAGAAACATTGACACAAACATCGAGAATATCTCTCGTACATTTCTTAAACTGGAACGAAATCTGGCGCGAAGTAAAATATTCAAGCATGAATATCGCAAAAGATTGAATTAAATTATCAAGTTTTCTATCGGTATCAACGTGTCCTTATCGACGTGTCAAAATGTATTTCAAAACCAATGGCAGTTTCGAAAGTAATCGTATCCAAAACGAAACGGTAACCCACGTAAACGAGATTTCGATCTTTTGCCGAGGTAGCAGCGAGTTCTTTATTCGTGGAATAAGGCCACGGGCATAATTATGTAACACGAAACTCATTTCTTTCATTTTTTTTTTTTTTTCCCCTCCTTCTCCTCCTCCTCTTTTTTATCATTTTTATTTTTACCCTAAAAAAGATCGAAGGAAGAAAGGTCGACGAAGATCGATCGACAAGGCCGTGGCGCAACAATGTGACTTATTACTTTAACGATCGCCCGGTATATATGAATGAGGCGTGCAACGCGGCACGATAGCGGTTATCAGTGGTGCACGGTGGAGGGGAGGTGACGAGTAAGAGGCAACGCGAAACGAACGAAAGCGGAGAAGATGAACGAACGCAGCCGGTGGAACGAAACTCGTGGGCTTTGAACGAATTTACTATCGTAAAAGCACGCCACTATATACTACGCGTCGTCGGCCAGCGTTAACAGTGGAGGAGATTACGTTCGTTGTTCATTCAGTTTCATGCGAACTCGTCGAATATTACGCTTCGTTGATCTCCGCGTTTAAAAACCGCGTTTTCATTTGAATATTTTCAGATTAGATTAATCCAAAACCGGTATAATCGAAAGGTTTAGATTATTATCGAAGATTTTGATTTGTTTGGTAATTTTTGTTTTAATCGAAGTTTCCAGTGAGTAAATTGAAAAATGAATATTTTTTTTATGAAATATGAACAGGTTAGATTAATCTAACAAAATTGTTGTGCAACTGAAAAGTTTACGTTATAGACGCAATTTTATCGTTCCGGACGATTAGTTTTATGTAATCTTGGTAATTTTAATCACTTTACTAAGTAAATTGAAAAATATATTATAAAATATGAGAGATTAACCTTGTTTTCAGGTAAAAAGTTTACATTATAATCCCAATCTTTTTATTGTTCTAAATGACCAGTTTTATATAATCCTGATAATTTTAATCAACTTACTGAAGCAAATTGAAAACTTTTCAAATAATGAGAAAGGAAGATATCTTCTTATTAAAAAAAAGAGCCATTATGATAAAAATAACATTATGAAAAATAAGACGTAGACATATAAAAAAAATAATTCGTTTGTATAAATCACTCACATTTTTTCCTCTCTGTAATAATATTCGTGAATACAGTCGCGGTAAATCTGACCTGAAATCTTCGCCTGCAAAATATATATATATATATATATTGTAACAAGACCATTCCACCACTTCTTTCAATTAGTCTTCGAAACTTCGAAAGAGCATCGAACGAAATCGCACCTGCCGAAGTTTACGGCCACGATAATGGAGATTTTCACCACGGAGGCCGACGCGGTGTGCTTTACATGTCGGCCCTCGTTACGAAAACTGGAACGTCGTTACCGAGCAGAACGCTTCAATTCCTCGCGCTCCAAATAACTTTTCGTCTTAAGCGTGCCTCCTCGCCATCTCTCCTTTTTTTCTNTCTCTCTCTCTCTCTCTCTCTCTCTCTCTCTCTCTCTCTCTCTCTCTCTCTCTCTCTCTCCTCCTTTCCTCTCTTCACCGAAGTGCGCCGGTGTGTTCTCGATTCCAGCCGGGCGTCGATGCATGCGACGATCTCTCGATCGATCCATCGATCGAGGTTCGAAGCGTGACTGGATACAGTATACGTGCTATTTTATAAGTGAGGTTGTTATTTGTTTGCAACAAGTCGATATTAAGTACCTTGGTGTTTATTTGCGGGAGGAATATATGGATTTATGTGGGACGTGAATCATCTAATTTCAATGGAGCATGAAATTATTAGGTAATTATCCATATAGATGATTGACTGGGAAATTGAATTCACAGTGATATAAGCGGTCGCTAATGGTATCGATAATAAATAATACTGTATAATGGAGCGTTTTATTATTATTTCGTGTATCGTCAGAGACGTGCGTAAAAATATGTATATGTGTGTGTGTGTGTGCGTATGATAGGATAATAGTTGATTTTATAAAGTAATGTTTGAATTAGCCGCGATACAAATGGTCTTTCTTTTCTTTTCTCTTTTCTGGCTGCACAGAAGACATAAACAAATCCTGGGAGGATACTAACTGTTAAGCTAGCACTCGATTATTATAAAACATGGCTCTAAATGGATGCCAAGTTGGAACGCTCGACGACTATTCTTCATTTTATGTGAAACACATGGCACCGTGTCACCGTTGGGAATTTCCAACAAATCATTGTCCCCCTTATTTCACATCCAAATTTTACCCTAAACGAATACAAAAGGTTTCGGGCCTACAAAATTTCATTCCCCAACACAATACACGTCGTGTATCATTTTTCACGCCATCGTCTTTTCAACATTATTTCAACGATCCATTCTTGATCCATTTCCATTTCTAATAGTAGAAACTTTTCCACCACATTCCAGAAGAATATAACTTTAAGAAAGGAAGAAAGGAATTCGAGCACCGTTCCAATTCTATTCCAAATCTTTTTTATCCATTGACATTCAAAGATCATCATCTCGATCCACGATTCTTTAAGAAAAAAAAAATCGGAACTCGATCCAAACCAATCGTTCCAACTTTACATTCAACATCCTTCTAGGCCAAGTTTCACAAGAGGATCGAAATCTTGGCGCCTCTTGGTTTCTCTGGTGACAACGGGCGAAAGTATCGTTGACCCGCGCGATTATCAAACGCGTCCGGCGCGAGATAGCGAGTTCTAGGAGCAATTGGGGCAAAATGTACGGCAATACGTAGAAAGTGGTCGGCGTGGGTGAGTCGAATCCCGCGTCGAGTCATGGCTCTCGCGCCACGACCCACGCCGGGTGTTTCGAATGGAACTTCAGCGGCGACCGGCGCTCCTCGAGGAGGAGAGCTCGTCTCAAGTTATACGATGTAGGTCCATTCATTCGGGAAGCACACATAAAAAAAAGGGGGAGGGAGGGAGGGAGTGAAAAAGAAGGTAGGGGGAAAAAAAAAAAAGCGGGGCGAACCTTAAAATGCCAAAGCACCGCGAGGTGAAAGGTTCATCTAAATAAACCGTACCTTTTACTTTCCTCCACAAAAACCTTAGTGAAATGTGGGTCACCCGTAAAACTCGATTCCGCGTTTAAAAAAACTGTAACCCCGGCTTGCTTGCTCGCAGAGCTCTCTTTTAATAAAAGGAAATTGTTTCACCGAGAATACGCAGCGCGATGTAAGGATGTGTACATTCGGGTATAAATACTTGTGTACTTCTTCTCTCCTGTATTTATCTCTGTTTAAATGGATGGTGAGCATTTTCTTTTTTTTTTTTTTTAAAAATAAATTTAAATTTGCGGCGGATCCTTGAGGAAATTCGAACTAGTTAACTCTCGCGTTAATATAATGTTTCTTATATAAACAATATTTCAAAAATATATCATTAAGCAAATATGACGTAGTTCATTAATTTCCGAGCAAAAACGACGTGGAATCAAGCGAACGTGGAAAATGGCGTCGTATATAAAAATTAACAATTTTTCCAAAGTAAGAAGAAAAATAGACAACACCTAAAGAAGAATTCCAACGTGACATAAAATCGAGGATACGAAATTCTCCAACAACGTAACGTCTCAACTCCCAAACACCAACTTCGTTTCTCTTCGTTTCACGCGTCGTTTGCTCAAGTTAAACAGAATTCCACGAAAATTCACCGGCTTATCGCTTATACACCTGACACTAGGGCTCGTTTTCCTCTTGCGCGTACGCCATTGGAACGTCCCGTGGAATACGTCTAAGCACGGTGTTATCGGCTGTTACGCGGTGATACCTAGAAATATTATAGGGATCCCTAGGAGCATACGCATGCACCGAGAGCCGCATAAGCCAACTACGCGTTCGAGGAAGGCTTCTTCTTTTCTCGCGATCGTCCCTCTTTTTCTTTCCTTTTCTTTTCTTTTCTTCTTTTTCCAAGCTACCACTATCATCGTGACTCATCCAGAAAAGTTCGAGTGGCGGTGCATCGCACAGGCTTGAGGAACGGACAGACTGGAAAAGGAACTCGTTTTCCCGCGGCGGATCGATCCGCGAACGGAGCCAGAGGGAAATCTCGAGGAGCCGGACACAAACACGTTCGCCTCGCCCCGAGCTCACGATCGTTCACGCCTGTTATATTATCGGAACCCCTGCGTTCGTGATCGAATGAGACGAGCAGCAGAGATTTTTCTTTCCCGCGGATAAAGCGATCTCCTCCGGCGATTTCTGTCGTCGTTCGCCCATTTTCAATAAATTGCATGCACCCGACTAAGCACAACGCTCCGCGTCGTTCGCCTTTATCGCAACCGTACACATTTCATTCCGTGTGTTTTCAATTCCTGATTCTCGTGTAAAGTAGATCGATTTTCTTTGATTTTATTTCGCCCTATGAATAATTACGGAACGGATTTACGATTGCCACATCGTACGATGTTTATATTTTTAACAACAATTGATACGAATAGATAACCTAAAACGGATTGGATTCGTTATTAGCAGAATAATGGTGGGGGAATTTGTGAAAATTATAAGTATAATTTTTTAGAAGAAAAGATATAATAATCGTCCTTAGTTTTGAAATTAATTAATAACGCGTGAACTTCGAAGCATGTTTCCAAACCATGAATGAAATAACAATGTACGTACTGATACATGTATTTCTGAACAAGTTGCCAAAACATTTGACAAACGTTTTATCGGAACAACGCGCGACAAAAGAACCGTCTTACCATTGTTATATCGATACACTAGGCGTATTTCGATATTATTTCTTTTTTTTCAAACTGTCACGTTTATTAACGTGCTCGTGGAGAATGCGATAATTCTCGCTGCGATAACGCTGTATAACTATCGGGAAATTGGCGGTAATGATTTCGAATTTCATACAATTCTAGTATCTTCGAAGAAGCAATATCGACAACGTATTGATATTTTCTTTTTACGTGTCAATCGCCTCGTAACCAAACTTCTCGTGAATAATAAGATAATTCTTTCTTTCTTTTATTTATCTTATTATTCACGAGAAATTTCAATATACATATCGACGAATTTCGAGAGATTCGATTAATTTTCAAAGGATTGTCATGGAGATTATTATCGAGAATAAATTAAAAAGGGAATGAAAAATCGTAAGAAATCTGGGAGGATAATTGGAGGAAGTCGCCGAAAGCGAAACAGCGTTGTTTATAGCAACGACGAGACGTTCGAAAAATCGAATTAATTCGATTGTACAGGGGTCGGGCCGATGGGTTGAAACGTTTCAAAGGCCCAACCCTCGTTGTCGTCAACCCAACTGACGATCCCTCGTGGAAACACGCACACTCGAGAGAGTGAGTGAGTGAGTGAGAAAGAGAGAGAGAGAGAGAGAGAGGGGCCACGCGTGGCTTATCGATCACTCGCAGAAACGAGAACCCTCGTGAAACAACCGCCGACCGGTGTTTCCAGTCCGAGATATTGACCTAACAGTGAATCATCCGGTGACTATACATCACGATTATTATACAATAGTCGTCCAGTCGCGACCGTTTTTCGTGCTCGGCTTGCGGCGAACAGCTGAGAGGATCTCGTCTTGGAATAAACCCCCGGGGGGAGGGAGGGAGAGGATCGCCTGCAGGGGAGAATCGTGGATCGATATGAATGAGAGAAGATCCTCTCGGATCGGTTCCATGAGAATCAGGGGGAATTTCGTGGTGGCGAGAAAACTAGTTTTAAAGGGAGAAGTTGTGGCTCCGGTTAGTTTCTGGTCGAGGAGGAGGTGGTGTGAACATCGTGAAAATCACTTGTAGCTATTAATTCGATTGCTTATAGGTATAAGGTAGTGCAATTCATTTGCATTTGATAACTTCACTCTGAGATTCTACTTCGTGGGAAAATTGTGCCCAAGGAATTTTAATCCGATCATTGATCTTTGGTTTCAATAGAAAAAAATGTATTGCGAGTCTACTCTGTTTCAAATGAAAGTAAAAAAAAAAATAAATAAATAAATAAATCGTTTTCCCCCTCTCGAGAGAAAAATCCTTTCGTTCCTCTCGTAAGGTTGATGCAAATTAACCACCACTGTTATACATTACATTTTCAACACCTACGCGATTAAAATAAAAAAGGAAAAAGTGCGGACTCGTCGTAAAATGAATATGCAATAGTAGTCGCTTTATACCTCGTAAAATAAACAATATGCACGTATAATCTAAACCGCAATAAAAACAGAACGTGGCAGAAATGCACCGCCGCATTTTCTTTACGTCGCGTCACTCAAGTTCGCAGTTATAATAAAACTCGACGGGAGGGGGGAGGAGCGAAGGGAGTAAAATATATATAATATATAAACGGGTGTAAAAGCTAAATCTAATCTAATCTTTTGTACTCGATGAAAAATATTGTACGCGATATTCGATATTCGAAGAATAAAAAGCGAATGATACTATCATTCCTTTTAATTCAGAAAAATAACAACACAAGTGCAAAACAATTATTTTGCAAGAGGAGAGGAAAATCAATTTTACTCAGATAAATTTAATCAAATAAACGGAACAAAGCGTTTCTTATCGCAATAATTCATTCATTTTCAAATCGTATATATTACTCACAAAGATATATTGTTGTCAACCAACTGTTACCAAAATAACAAATAACATTATTAAAATAGACATTTTCATTTTGAAATTATATAATTGTATAAACAATCTTTCCAATGTAATTTAACAAAAAAAATTTATTATATATACAAATTAAACGATACCGTAAAATTTATTTTTATTATTTACATTCGCGAGAAGAGAAATTTATATACAAAAAAAAAAAAAAAAAGAAAGAGAGAGAGAGAAAATCGATTTGAAAACAAATGGAATAGCGCTATTTACGCGATAACGAGGAGAATAATGGGGCAGATGCAGTCGAAATTGCAATTGATACACGGGTGCTTCGTAATTACGTCTCGATGATTAACATTCGAAACGTCTGCTCACGGCCGATAATTAATTGACGATTGTTTGTGCAGGACGTAACGGCCGCCGTGAAATCGCGCGTTGCTCTTCGCACGGATATACGTCGCGTATATCTCTCGAGCGTACGATAAGCCGTGTGACGTGGTGGTGTTTTCATTGTTCTTTCCATTCACCCGATCCATTATACGAGAGAGAGAGGAGGAGGAGGTGGAGGAGGAGGAGGAGGAGTGGAAGTCGCGGCCGATCGTGCAGCCGCCGGACATCGAGGGCAAACGTCGAATCAAAAGTTCATCTGTCGTTGTCGTCGAACCAGCGGCGTGCTTCTTAATTTTTCAGTTATTTTTAGAAACGTTTGATTGATAATGGCCACGCCACTTACTATATATATATATACGTACACATACGCATACGTGTTCCACAACACGTGAGTCCGTGTCGTATCGATCTATACAACAGAAATATATCCTTTCATTAAACGAATGAGCATACACTTCGATAACATCGTTATCTTTCGTTGATTAAATATTGTAATTGAGATATTTGATAGCATAGTTTATTTTTTCTACGCGAGTGAAGAAGTTATTAGAATTTCCAGTTTATTTACATCGACCGCGTTATTTCTTTCTATGTTTCCCCTTTTCCAAAATTAAAAATATATCGTATTTTCGTGTACTTTCATTTTATTATAATACGCGTTAAATTAATTACAACGCAAAAGAGAAATGGAAAGAAGAAATGGATTGAAATATAACGTCGAAATCCAGTTCGGACGCAAGATCGGAGAAAGTTAAACTTCCCTTAAGCGTGGTCTTATAAATCAAAAAGGTATTAGATATCAATCACGCAATCTTCGATCATTTATATCACTCGTCGAGACATTTCGAATCGACGTTCTGCAAGACACCACTTTCGCGAAGGGATCCCCTTCGAGTGCACGATTTCGTGCGAGTGCGGCAACCTCGACGTTTTCTACGACACGAGGGTCGAGGCTTTCCACAGTCATCGGTCTTCTTTGTCCTTTTTTCCCCTTTCTTTCTTCCTTTCTTTCTTTCTTTCCTTACCCTTCGAACAACGTACGCGTGTCGATCGATATTCGAGACATGCTCGGTGCATGCTCGTACCATTGGCTCCACAAAAGATTAGCGAATACTCCCTCCCCTCGCTCGTTACCATGGGAACTTCATCGAAAGTTTGCTCCTTCTCTTTCGTTGAATCGGAAGTAACTAGCCGAAAGCGAGAGTGGGAACTAGGGAACTAGGGAAAATTCGAACGTGGGCGGCGGTAGCAGAGGCCGTTCAACATAGGATTTTGACCCGTTGAGAGAATTAGCTAGGTTTCGAGAATATTTCTGGCGAAGTTTGAATGCAAGGAAAACTTTCTTCGTTCTTTGTTGCAAACTTGTAACTTGATACGCTACATCGTTTCATCGAATTTTAATAAAATTATATTATTTCCCCATTGCTTTATATTTCTAAAGATATATATATATATTAAAAGAAAAAATCTTTTTATTCGAAACGAAGAATCGAGATACCGGATTAAACAAACGATTTACGGCATCTCTTCGAACATTAACCGAATTAATCATACAAATCGAAAACGCAATGCCACTCGAAACGTGCGCGAACACGGCAAACACATCCATAAACACACGGTTATTCCAACCTATTTCCAAATTGATTCCACGTTATTAAACCAGGTAACAATAAATACTCGTAAGCCCCGCCGGGGCTTATGATTTCCAAATAGCAGAGGGGGTTGAACGATTACAACGGATAAAATCCACCGACAATTCCCAATAATACATAATGGTACCGGATTAACGGATTTCCCGTGACCATTGTGCCCACTACAAACGAGTTTAAAGTTGGGCCAGAGGCTTTCAAGCTTCAAGATGATGAAACCGAAGCAAGAAGCTTCTCTCGTCTTCTCGTATCGAACCGTGCTGTCCCCGACTTCCATGTCGGAGGACTTTCTTCTCTCTCTTCCTCTCGCATTCTGATAATTTTGTTTTGGCAAGCTGCACGTTTTGAAAGCATCGTGGCCAATTGTGGAGGCCCGTACAAAAGCGTTATACCGTTGCTCGCGCAGCCAGCCGGAGGAGAGACTCCCCTCTTTGTCCAGGAATTTTTCTAAAGGCAGGCACCGTGCCGGGAGCAAGGATAAATACCTGAAAAGAGAGAGCGCACCGGATCCGGAGGAGATCTCAGGTTGGCCAATTTCGTCTGTCAACCGGGCACAATTGAATCTGTATACCTATCCGGTACACAAAGAGGGATTCGTCACGAATTACTTGGAGCAGCACCGGTTCCAATCCTGGAAAAACGCTTGAATAAATTTTCTCTCGCCGAAGAGAGAGAGAGAGAGAAAGAGAGAGATATATATATATAGAGAGAGAGAGAATTTCAGTTTTTTCTTCTTCTCCTCCTTCCTGTTGTAAAGATTCTTTCAGATACGAATAGATCTTTTTAATATTTATATATATGTATATACACATTTTATAAATTTTTGTGATTTATTTTTTGATAATTAATTATTACTAACTTCTAAAATTTCATTCTATATGTAACAAACGTATGTGTATTTAATTCATAAATAATAATCGTAGCTATCTATTTTCGCTCGCTAATCGTACCAATCCAGAAAGATTTATAGAAAGTTAAGACGCAATAAGGAGGATTCATAAATAACTCGACTTAATCGAATTTCGTAGTAACCTTGTATTAATAGAGAAGCTTTATGCGAATTAATGATAACACAATGGTAATGGAGAAAATTCGCGTGTGTAATTAAACATCGATTGCCAATCTACTTTACAACAAATCGTTTCCTCGATTCTACAAAAAACGAATTACATATTCCCGAGAAATATGAAAATAAATTTTTAAACTATTAATAATCCACCGATAAACATCTATCATTTACATCTAAAGTGAATTCGAATAATAATAAAAAAAAAAATCAAACCGCATCGCAGCATGCGATGTACTACTGGGCAAAAATAGAAAAATCTCTCAACTTCGTATAAACACACGGTGCTTGCGCTCCTCATCACCATCACTTTTAATCGACGAACCAACGCAAATGATGACGATACCTATATCTGCAACGACAAATAGAAAATCCAAACCGTTTCAAAAAAACAATGGAGTTCGATCCGTATACCTGGCTTTTTCTTGCGCCAGCAAAAAGCTGTTGCACAACCGAGGCCAAGCTTTCCAATGTTGAACAAATCTTTCATCATTCCTTCCCCGCACATCATCCATAACCCATCGCAATTTATACACACCGCTGTTACTTCTACGAATTTTTCTCAAGAGAGGCGGCGTGTTTCCCGCTTCTCGCCGTGTCCTTTGTCTTTAAAATTAAAGGGGACGATATAACACGATATATCCAAAAGTCCGTGCGTGTTTTTTGTAAATAGAGCTTTCGCTTTTCTCCCGCCCAAGCTAAATTAAAAATTCGCCCGGAATTCGCGGCGCATCTCTCGCGTCGACCGCGTGATTTTTCGTCCACGGATCCCGCGACAGGCAGGCAGGCAGGCAGGCAGGCAGGCAGGCGCACACTCTCTCTCTCAATTGCAGCTGCGGACTGCACCGGATGTTTTGGCGATGACGGTTAGCTTCAACGATTTCCTCTGACACGCTCGCTCGCTCGCTTATACGCTCGCGCCACGCGACTCGCTCGACAAAAACGCGAATTCTACTCGAATTAGGGATTAAAATGTACGAGGGGATTAAACTTAATGGAATTCGCTTCGACTTTATCCTAGTCGTAATATTAAGTCGTTCGAGGGATCGATTGAAGTTTGTAAATATTGTATTTTGCGGAGATGGAAAAGTATGATATATATTCTATAAAAAGTGTTGTTGTTGTCATATTACTCTTCGTATATATCGTTTTTGTAAAATTTATTTGTAGCTCGGAATATAATGGAGATATTCGAGGTATTGCAAGTTATTAAAGTTATTATGTTCTTTGTATTTTAGATATTTTTATTAACTTACTGTCTCTGTTTCTAAAAATATCTTCAAATTTTTTAATTTTCCTTTAAAAAATATAAATTTTATTCATCTATGATGATACAAATATCGTAAAATTATCTATACAAATGAAAATACATATTGTATTGAAAACATTTTATAAAACTCTATTGTTAGAAATAATACATATATATACATATATATATATATATTGCGTAACATGAACCCTATTAAAATTCTGAAAACTCTCTGAAAACATCCGGTATCTTTATTTTCCTACGACTTGTATCCTTTCCTAAAATAAATAAATTTAAACCTCCGACTGTACGTATATTTATTTCTTCCCACAATTCTTCCTACATGAAGTCATCTAAAGCGCGCTTCTTGTTTCCTTAACCAATCCAAAGAATTTAAACAAATAAGGGAAATCTCAATCAATAAAAGAAATATTCGGAACATTCTCGAAAAAATGAGACAAATCATTCAAATATTTCATATATCATAATACAAATACATCATATACACAAAATACACGTAAATAAAACGCAATCCAAAAAAAAAAAAACCCTCTATTTAAAATCTCAATTTTCTCGAGGAAAAATAAAGGAGAAAGAATCGAAGTCGAATCGGCGCGGGATTCTATCGCGGTCACCCCTCATTAAACACGACGCCGTGAGGACTCGAAGCGAAAAAACGGGCGTGCGAAATCTCGATGGCAAAGAACCCGATCGATCGAATAGATCTCAGGCCGCGAGAGGCGAAATCGGTAACAGTCCCGGCACGCAGCCTCAAAAGCCTTGAACGCGTTTATCCTTGAATTCCTTGCGAAACAGTCCGTCGCGGTGCCACGGTTTTGACCGGCGTAAACATTCGTACACGCGAATGCTCGTGCTCGCATCGAACCGACGTGACTCGCCAAGGGGTCGGGAGACAAATTACCCGGTTCTTCGTGCACGAAACCACGCCTGAAACAACGGCCGTTTAACACATGCGGCCGTGGCGCATCGCGTCACGCGTGAAAATACCTTCTTCGACGTCGTATCAGCGCGGCTGTATTTATGTCGCGACTATCGATTCAATGCCCGCGCCAACGGCGACCGCGACACGGCGATGCATTCGCGTAAAAGCCAACAGATCGATGGATCGTCTGCGATTAGGTGCGACAAAATGATGATGCATACGTAGGAACGAATTTTGGCAAATCTTCGAAATTTTTTTACCGAATAATGAATTTCTTCAATCTAGATCTGTCGTTGGATGGGATGAAGATCCAAGACGTGAAATGAATATAAGAGATAAGGTATAGAGATATAACTTGAAATTTCTGAATGAAGTTAAATTTCGAGCGAATTTTTCAAATCTACAGTGGAATGTGGATTATTAGCAAAATTTTACTGACTTACTACTTTTTTGAAGATCAAGTGTTCAATTGGATATGATTATTCAGCGTATTTTAAGATACATAGAATTCATAATGATTATCAATTTTATTTGATAATTGCGATATAACGTGAAAAATCGGTAAGGCGATTTAAATGCTTGCACAATTCGTGAAAGGAATTAAATTTTCGAACAAAAGCTTGCGATTTGTGGCCACGATTATCATCAAGTTTTTCAGAAAATTATTCAATAACACGCTGGCCCCCCTCGTCACAAAATTCGAGATTGAAACAGGTGATAAAGGGCCCGGCTCGGTTGAATAGAATCATCGATCTTGGTGAATTCTTTGAACGGACCACCGCAGGGAATAGTTTGACAAAGAAGTCGACGCCTCCTGGAGTGCGAGAAGACTAACAACAAGATGGAAGCGAGTGTGCATGCATCGTCCAAGAATATCGAAACCGAGCGTGCTCTCCAGCTTCTCTTCCTTCATCAACCGCGAGATTCATCATTATCATCGCGAATTCGAAGAATATTTTTTTTTTTCTTAACTCGTGAAATAAATTTTTTTAACGATCGATATTGAAGCTTGTGAGTGGCGTCATCGTGTTTCGCAATAATGACGCGAATCTTGGATAATTCGTGTCGATTTCATTGAACAATGACACCGATACATCTATGCACATCGATACAAGTTTTGCGATACAATCGGTGTTACACGCAACGATCGTCTACATACTGAAATTTCATTCATTCGTGTATTTGTGATGTAATAAATCGTATATTCGTTCTGACACGGTTCTGGGATATCGATTGACGGTCGTGAATGGAGACTAGGTCGCGTCAGCGGCCGACCAATTCTATTATTCAAAGTTTCCTGCTATTTATTTACGTACATCGCTCGCATATTGCCCTTTGACACGCCGATCCTCTTGTCCAAACACTGTAATTTGCCGGATAATCGCGAACCAAAATTATTCCTGATATTCGAGTATTTTCTTTTATAAAATATATTAAAGGTATCATTAAATTTTATTAATTATTTTATTAATCCGACGATTTTACACAGAACAATTTTGAAACGATTTTGCGTAGACGCAAGGCAGGTCAATTCAGCCAGAAAGTAATAATGCCGCGAAAATGTATCCACGAAGAGGAAATGGGTTAATACATTGTTCCTCTCGTTGGCTCAAAACTAGCACAACGATTCGATCATATCCGTATCTCGAAACTAATAATGCAAGAAAGAAGTTCTAGTTCTATTAAACGACGAGTTAACGAATCTCGATATATCGAGTTAATTACTCATCTTACTTGCTCCTTCCTCGTCGATGTAAAATTCATTTCAAAAATATTTTGAAAACTTCCCATATTTTTCGAATATAAATCAATATAAAAAAAATTACACCCCTAAAGAAATCTTTGGAAAGAAAAATCTACCAACTTTTTAACGAGCAATCTAATACTCAATTCTACAATTTTCCCACTCCGCGCATTCCTTTCAATTTCAATTAATCCTTCGTTATTCAGCGAAATAACGAATCTCCCCTCGTGAAGAGACGTTCAAAGTATCCAGAAACAGCTGTTGGCAAAAAGCGGCGGAGGAAAATACCGGCAGTGGTAGTTCTAAACGTTGATCTCGGTCTCCGAGGAATCGGTAGCCGAAATTCCGGATGGAAGTTCGCCCGTGGGATTCCGAGGATTCCGCGCCGAGGGGGGGAGGGACGGATGGGCCGGCGATAATCTCGCAAATTTCATTCCTAAAATGGGTCCACGGGCGAACAAAGGCGGAGGAGGCAGCGGAGAGGCTCCGCGCGGAAAAAGAGCGACCGCGTGGCGTCGACCGAAGCGTGCACGCTGGAATCCGAAGACGTTCCTCGCCACACAGCCACGCGTGGACGCGTGCACACGCACACGAATATCGGTTTATCGCCGCGATGGGGGCGACGACGCCGCGGAGAAACGAGAACGACCCATACCGCGCGACACACGCGGCGACGTATCCGCCGAGAGCGGATATTTGGATTTGAAGTTTTTTTTTTTTCGATCGAATTCGGTCGGAGATAAATTTGTAAATAATAGAAATAATTGATCTCACGATACGCGCGAGAGAAGAATTTCGCGAGAAAATGTTTTCTGAATTGTTCCAGCAGTAGGTTCGATCGATTATGGAACGGTAATTTTAGTACAGGTTTTACGAGTAATTTCCAAAGGTTAAATTTGTGCTTGACTGAACTAGAGATCGTAGGAAGTGTGGTGAAAAAGTGTCGATGAACCTTTGCTATCGAACATCGTAACTATTTGTAATACGAACTGCTTATCATCTGGTGGATTAAGTTCCTTTTTTCTTTTTGAATTTGCCCCCAAACTACGAATCCATAATACCGCGTACACGATTGGACGAGCCGTGATCTCAAGGCAGGCCACATTGCAGCGAACAACTTCTTCTTATTCTTTTCTTATTCTCGTTCTGCAATCGCAATTACCTCGACTGTACCGTGACCGATCAAAGACACGACGACGAACGCTTCTCAAATCCAAGAAACCAAGTGTATCGATCGATCGAAATGAACAATCCAAATAAAAAAAAAAAAAAAAAAAAAAAAAGATTAATAAGAAAAATAACACGTTTTCATTTGTACATGCCAAAGCTACGCTCTCTCTGCAAACGTGTTATCGTATGTCGTTCGGTTCCGCCGCCGCCATCGTCGTGATCGTCGGTATCGTCTTATTCTTCGAGGCGTACAACTACGAAGAAGAGGACGACGGAAGGCGTGTGTTGCACAGGAGAGAGGATTCCAGCCGAAGAAGGGCCGTTCTGCCCCGCACATCCCACCCGTGGTTTCCGCCGGCCTTGGAGCCACTGAACCACTCCGTGGTTCAACGATTCGACGAGCCCAGTGGTGCTCAACCGACCTCGTCCTTCTCTTAGTTCCCCGGTTTGCACGCGACATGGTAATGAACGACGAGTGGAAGAAACGACGAAATAAAAAAAAGGGGGAAATGAAAGAGAAAAAAAAAAAAAAAAGAAGAAGAGGGAAAAGGGAGAGAACAACAGAGCCTGTGCGTGGCTAAGTGATAGCACGGAGATGGAAAGGGCTCTCTGATAGCGGGATTGTTGCGAGAAGATAAGGCCCTCGTATAAAGCGCCGGCTAAGTCCGGATTTTTGCCTTTGCTTTCTTTTCAAGTCCCGACCATTTCGTACCACCTACGCTCGCCAAACGAGAAAAGAGAGCGAAGGTACGAGCAGATAGGAATCATAATTTCAGCTTGGAAAGGTGGTGCGCGCAGCCTACGTCTCCTTCGGTTTCGTTTTTCGCACGGTTTGTTGCGCCGACAGTGTCTGTGCAAAGGCGCAAGGAGAGGACCCGAGAAAGCACGTGTGCAACGCGCGCCGATCCGCGGACCGAAACGCGGAGGGGGCTCGGATATTTTCTAATAATACTCGGCGAGTGTAAGAAACGCTTAAACGTAAATGCTGATGAAAAGTTTGTTAAATCGATGTTAAAGCAAATTTGAACGAATATATGATTAAAACTTTTTTACCAATTTTTTGAGGTTAGCAACGACGTCTATTACCTTCTTCCCAATTCGTCTATAATTTTCCGAGTTCCTCGACTAGTTTGATGTACGAGTTAATGGAGGAAGAAAGTATATGTTTGCATACAAATTTTTATACAATTTTTATATTGAATAAAATTGAAAATATTTTTATCTATCTAACTTTTTATTTTTGCCGATAGATGTCACCGACTACAACTTTACAAAAATTGACAAATTAACGCGAAAATAAACGCGAGCCGATTGGACCATTTCGAAATAAAATTCTCGAGAAAGAGAAGTTCTATACATACAAGAATGTTCAAAGGTCAATTGTGCACTGCATGCACACCTCTATAGATCTATCGAACATCTCGTCGCCATCGGCTGGCCGAACGAGCGACAAAGAGAGAAAGAGAGAGAGCGAGAGACCGAGCCGTTCCGTCGCCGGAACGGGTTTAGATTAACGCGTTGTTAAGTGACCGGATAAGTGAGCCACGCTGAAATGTACTGACTCCTTGTAAATCGGCCCGAGCTTCTCAGAAACCGGAGCCCAACGAACGAACGACGCAGCAACTAATACCGCGAACGGAGTGAAAGAGAGAAAGACAGAAAGAGGCTTAGAAAAAGCAAAAAAGAGAAAGAGAGAAAGAGAGAGAGAGAGAAAAGCAACTGCCACAACGAGCTTTCGAATTCAACGCACGACCCGGACACCTTCCGTTCCTTCGTCCTGCCATCATCGCGTCTCTCTCTCCGCGCAGCCAATGACCGGCCCTCATGGCAAATACGCCACCTAATTTTTTTCTCGCTTTCTAACTAAGCCTTTCAGTCATCGGGCAGGAAGTGAGCATATATATATATATATATATATATATATATATATACGACACGCCGTTCCACGGCCAAAGAGGATTTTACCCCGGCCGCGGTGCACGCGCGCCTACGTGTTCTTTGCCGCAAAGAATTCTGTTTCCACGGAACGCCACGCTATTGGCGCTATTGCAGCCGCCTCGCCACCAATATCTGATACGCGCGCACCCGCGAGCCTTCGCGAAACGTGCGAACGACACGCGTCGCCGACCGCCAACTACTTTATATTCAATTTTTGGTTCCGTGTATGGAAGCGTGGAGATACGTACGTAGAATCGAGTAGTTCGACTAGAATTTTTTTTCTTCATTGTCATAAACGGTCAATGAATCTTACACGATATATAAAGAATCTTCAACTCTACTCGTCGATCGCGGAAAGAAAATTAAAAAAAAAAGAAAATTATATTTCTTTGGCAAGGATAAATTCCCTTTCTTTTTTTTATTTAATTGGATACATATATATATTGGTATATATCGTGCCTCAGACGATAACCTTATAAGACGAACTCGTGAATTTTTCACCCTTCACGATGGTGCACGGCTGCCGTAATTCATAAGTCGCTCGAGGACAAGTTCCTCCAGGCCGCGTTCGCAGGCCGGAAGAATATTTCCAGTTTGGATCGAGAAGAGCTCGTGCCAGTTCCATACACAAACGTACGGAACGGTTCGGTAAACCTTCGTGAGATACAGGTATACCCTCTTGTGTAGTCCCGAGGGATCGGCAAGATGAGGTCGGATCCGCAAGACACGGGCCATCTTCGAGTACCCTCGTCATGGAATAATCCCATAAACTCTCGTCCTGCCGAACCGACCTGACCAACACTACACGAACGAAAGGAACAGTCCCGGCGGCCTGACCTTCTTCCATCTCTACGATTTGTCGCTTTCTACGTTTCCTAACCATTCAATATATATATATGTATGTATGTGTGTATGCGTGTGTACCCTCGAGACGAGATCGTGCCGATCCACCAATCGATCGAATCAAACGAACGCCCATCCTCGAGTGTACGCACACACCGAGTGTCCAGCCTCGAATATATTATGGCGCAAACCGTTTCGAAAAAGAAAATACGAGCTGCCCGAAATAAGATAAGATACGATCTTCGAATCGACTTAATTATCCTCGACACCTGTCAAGAAGAGTCTCGTGCCTCCCACAACTGTCTCCCTTTTATGTCATAAATTTAATTTAATCATATATATGTATATATTAAGATTCATTTTTATCTCGTTATTATTGTGATACACACAATTCGCCGTCTTGTGGATTTATCCCGGGTTGACGTTGACAAAAGACGGGCAAAAATCGCGTGTCGCAGGTGCGCACCACGCTCGGGGGTCCCGAAGTACGGAGCAGCACCTCTCTCCGGCGAGAGAGATGCACCTGCAGGCCGATGGTGTGTGCGAGGGAGGTTCGGTAGGAGGCCGACGACTCTCGCACGAACCAGCACCGGAGGAACGAAGAAGAAGGAGGAGGAGAAGAAGCAGAAGAAGAAGAAGAAGAAGAAGAAGAAAATAAAAAGGCGGAGGATGCAGACACAAATAGATTGCAAAAACATAATAATAGAGAAAGAGAAAGAGCGTGACGGGGTGGGATGGCGAACGAGGGGAGGGACAGACAGAGTGGGAGAGCAGCAGTGGGTACAAGGGAAGAGGAGAGGAAGGAGAGGGTAAGAGAGGCACACGAGACGCTTTGTCTCAAGGCGAGCTGCTCTCCTTCTTCGTGGCGGCTCTTCAAAAAGATCGGACAAAGGAACGACGAAACGAACGCGAGAACCAGGGCCCAGAGACAGGCCGTTCCGCGACCAGTTTGAGAACCCCTTTCGCTCGTCCGCGACCTCTTTGTCTACGCGCGCAACACGCTCGGATCCCTCTATACACACGCGCCCGTGCAGGATCTCTCCTCGCAGCCTATTAGGAGTCGTTATCATTTCACCTCGTCCAGAGGGAAGAAGCGCAGCGTGGTGCCCGTAACACGCGCACGCATCCGCCATAGGGGAAAAGAGAAGAAGAGACGCGTGAAATTTTGGACACGGCCATCGTCGTCTTTCGTCGTCTCTCTCGTCTTCCTTCTTTTCGGCGCCGAACACCGACCGAGACGATGTCCCATGATTTATACGCGTCCGGAGAAAGATTCTTGAACCTTCCACGCTTCGGCGTTTCATAAATCGACCGACCGTTCCGGGAAGCAGAAACGAGTACCCGGAACACGGGTCATTTTTGTGCGTTAATTGTGGAATTTGGAAGGAACCGTGGTTATACCTCGGATGGTTCTTAAGGGACTCCCCTCGCCTCCTCTCGCCTCCTCCACGGTGCGTGTTTAACCAATCCTTTTAAACGCGTTTCGCTCTTACTTACTCTCCCGTAAATTGCGCCTCGTTCGAATTTTAAATTACTTGTTGTGATTCGTTCTAAATTTTGGATGAAGGAATTTTATGCTTGAGAAATATTTCCAAGTAATCTGTACGCGCTTTTTCTTTCATCTCGTTCCTCACGATATGTCTATAACAATTTCTCAATTTCAAAAAATTTCACACGACTGTAAGTACGCGTCTCGTAGATACCAATCGGAATCACGGTATAGCGGAATGGCGCGAACTTTAACGTAGTTAGTGTCCCGCTAACAATTAACGATGAATCGAGGTTACGCCGCCTCCTTTTATCCTCTTCGCGACTGTTGCAGCCTCGTTAGCCGAGCTACGCGATGTAGACAACGTCGTTAGAAGAGACGTTTACCATAATCTGATTTCGAATCGAATATAAAGTCGGAATTTATTCGACGAAAGGCCACGAAACGAGTCGGTCGTCTCCGAATGTTTTCTACTCGTTTTTTTAAGATGTTTTGGCGGCAAAAAAAGAGAGAGAGAGATTGCAATCCCAGTGGAATAAATTACGAGAACGTTCGTCGAAGAGAAGACCGAAAGGAGCCTCTGAATTTTATTTTTGTGCGCGAGCACGATCGTAAAGAAAAAGGTAGTGCGTTACATTCGTGCAAACTTAATACCGATCGCGTTACATGTCCCAATAACGTGTCGCCCAGAGTGGAATTTCTTTGCCGAATAATTCGTTCCCATCCAACAGTGAATATTATATCGGAGACGAAAATTTCATTAGGCAAAGAAACGTGATTCTCAATTTATTATTGAAACAAAAATTAGTTAATGATATATCGAAGAATTCTAAATTTATCGTATAAGTTAATGCTCACCCATGTTATTTTAAATACAAGAAATTATTATTTCCATTTCGGTATAAAAATAATAATTTTATTAAAAGCATTCTTTCGAAGAAAAATCTCTGCCTGTACGTCAATCGAACATTCTAATCCTTTGACTTTAAAAGATTCCGCTCTAAAGTGTTCCCTCGTAATCATGGAAAAATGTTAACAGCCTTTTTTATCGACACAGGGTAAAATAATCGATATATCACGCAAGAAAATACCGCAGATAACACTTCCCATTTTCGTAGTATCGAGGAAACAGAAGATAACGCGCGCGACGATTGCGTAACGCGAAGAAAATCGTGTAGAACGTCACGAACGAGCAAAAAGTGTGAATCGAAATTTCTTTTACTTTTTTTTTTTCCCTTCCTTCCGTTGAAGGATCTCGTGTAATTCAACCCTGTCAACCGCGTGTTAATTACAGCACTGCGCGAACAAAAGGTGGTTCGCACGTTTCTCTCGCGAGCAGAAGGGATCGGTGTTAGGCAGACGGAAGTAGGTCAGTGCCGTGTGTGCGATTCGTCTTCCCTTCCCTTCACGTATCCTTCGAATTAGCTCACCGCGTCTCGTTAGACAGACCGGAATCCGCTGTCACTGCTTTCCCTTTCCGCGACTTTTGCCATTGCATAACAGAGATACGAGTAGAGCTCTTAATACGTTGTACAACACGTGTTTCAACACGCGTAGGAGCATTATACGCTTATTTTCTTTTTTCTTTTTTTTATTAGAATCGATACGCGGCTGTCGATAGATTCAAAAAATTTTGGAGATTTGTCGCGTAAGAAAGGAGAAGTTGACGATTGGAAAGGTGCATTTCGCAAGAGGAAATGCCATTTCGGTGACGCTAACTTGAATATATCTAATTAATTATAAAATTATGTTAATATATGTTTGAACTCTGTTCCAAGTTTCTAATGCTAATATTAATAGTTATTATTAATCCCGGTAAGCAAGAATGTTGTTAAATGTCAAATCATTTACGTCCTTTATTTTTTGTTGTATCGAAATGAATATAATTCGAAATAACTTTTTAAAAAGAAAAGAGAGAAAAAAGATAAAGATTTCCATATAATATGATAGCAAACATGATCCATTGGAATTTCTCAAACATTATAAAAAAACTCTTGTTTTTATGAAATCGAGCAACCAAAAAATTTAAAAAAGTTTCGAAGGATAAGATCTCTCTCTTTATTGGATCCCGATAATCTTAAAATAACACATAATTCAGATTCGAAGAAATTTTTTTAACATCATTCATTTCATATCGTCGAACGATCAGCGATAAGGAAAAAAAAAAAAAAAAAGAAAGAAAAACACGACAAAGAGCAGAGGTCCATCGAGAAGGTGGATCGAGAATTTTGCAACATCGAAAATCGAAACCGCGAAAGGGGGCAAAGAACGCGAAATCGTTCGCAACAGGCGAATCTCGATTACGCCTCGAACGCCCTGGAGCTGATCGTGGGGCAATCAAAAACGCCGAAAGAGACAGGTCCCGCGCGTCCCGATGACACACTACCAAAAAGAAGGTGCGTGCGTGCGTGCGCGCGGTTGTATAACACGACGCGTATAAAACTCTTCACGGCGATGTTTTAAAGGCCGGCCAACACGGAACAGCGCGCTTTCGATGGCCAAACCTTCGACGTGTCGAGGAATCGAGAAAGACGGACGGACCCCGCTGGTCGATCCCCTGGTCCGTATAATTTCATTAAAGTCGAGCAAAAAACTTTGGGACACGATTTGCCTCTTCGAGATCGAGAGTGGACTGACGAGCTTTACACGGTTGGATAAAGAGCGGAATAAAGAAGAAAGGAAGGGAGACAGAGGTAAAACCGAGAGAGAGAGAGAGAGAGAGAAACGAGAAGATCGTCGAAAGCGCGAGAAGGATGGGCGAGGACGAAAGAAAAGTTGCGAAGGAGCGAGAGCAAAGTACTCCGGTGGCTCGCGAGTCACCGTCACGCTCACACGTTGGGCGCGCGTAATACACGCGCGACTCTCCTCGTGTACAGATATTATGGTAGCTCTTGTACGCGGAGCAGAGAGACGCGCGAGGGCCGCGGTAGAGGCAGACCAGTTGCTGCACACGCATACACATGTGAACGAAGGCGAAAGGATGAAGCCGAGCCTGGGCTAGAAAGAAACAGTTCGAGCAGAGCAGTAGACACAGTCTTGAATCTTGACCTAGGACACGCATCGCCGACTACGTCACAGTTCGACGTACTACGAAAGGCTGAGCGCAGTGTGTTTCCCTCTTTCTCGCGCGCTCGTGTCTCTTGTCGTGATGGCGTACGTGTATGTGTATTTATACGCCGCGCTTGCCACCACACACTCGACATTCACACGGTACGCCCAGGATGGAAAGGTCGAGCGAGGAGCGAGGTCGAGGTTTTTCCTTGAGCGGCGAGAAAATTCATTCGCGCAGCTTCGCCGGAAATCACCGCGTGAGGTCTACTACCTGGGGTTCCTGCCTGCCCTTTTTTTGCATCGTTGTCGAGCGTACGACAGGAAACCTGGATCCTAGACACGGTTTTGTTACCGTTTCTCGTTTTCACTCGTCGATCGGTTAATTACGATCGTTTAAGCTCGTAGGTGTTCCTTTTTATCGATTCGATTGATTGACAACAAGTTTCCTTTATTTCCACGTAATTGTGCATTTATATGTAAATAGAGAGATACTTGAATACCGTGCGAATAATTATGTCAATATCGTTGTTTCTTGATCTGCGAGTATTTAAAGAAATGAAAGAGATTCTGATTGATATTAAAAAAAATAAAAATAATAAAAGATCTAATATAAAAAATATTTACGTTTCGTTTTTTAATTTTACATTCTATATTTGTACAATATGAATTTATATTCGTTTCGTTGATTAGCATGTATATTGAATAAAAAATTAATTTGTAATATAAAAAAATTAATAGTATGCTAGGAATACTAATAAAAAGAAATATATTGCAGATTCCACAACATTGAATTATTTCTTGAAATACCGTTTATTTTAGATCATTAATAAAGATAAAAATAGAATGCTTAATTAAACCGCTTAATTAATATCAATGAAGTAAGTTTATCTATAAATTTTAAGAGAAATCGATTACATGTTTCTATAATTAATAACGTTTTTCCAATAACGATATCCGATAAAACAATCATAATAGTCAATATCATTTTCCTCTTTCATAAAAATTATTTCGGTATATTTATTTATATCGTTATTTACGATTCGATTATTTTTATCCTAAATACCTTTTTATCTCTCTTTGATTGCAACCACACATCGAGTTTCATCGCAAAAACTTAATTCAACTGCGAAAAAAAAAAAAAACAAACTGCCGGATGTTGCGAACCAGAAATATCAATTAATTAAGAACCTCCTATCATACACCAATTATATCAAATATATAAATATTTACGAATAAAAATTTGTTCGTATCGTGCAAACAACATTATTTTACGAATTCAAAATATTAATAAATAAAAATATTTATCCCTCGAAGTACATAAATATAAAAAAAAAACGAATTAAACAAGCAGAATAAATATACATTTACGATTATAAATCGAACAACGAAATAAAGCATTCCAAACGAAGCTCGACAGGTACGAGACCAGAGGTTACCAAAAAGGAATCCTTTGTGTCTCAAGGTTTCCGCGATCGAATTCCACGGTGTCGATCGGAGGGAGCGAACATCGACTGACAACGGCGACGCTTTCCTCCTCGTCCGGACGGAAGTGCCACGTCGGGTGCATTGTTGCGAGCCGAGTGTACGGGACGCGGATTGGCCAAATGGAGCGAGAGAGACTCGCTCGAGCCGTCTGTGTTCGTGCATACGCTTACGCCTTACCGTCCCGCGAGCGTACGCACAGAAGAGAAAGAGAAAGAGAAAGAAGGAGGAGAAAGAGAGTGTAGGTGGGTCGGTTGCGAACCACTTCCTCCCGGGACGTGTGCGGTCTTCGAATAATCGGATACTCGTGCGTGCTGCATCGGAGAAAGGATGTACACCGTTGTACGTTCGGTCAGAGAGAACAGCAACGAAAAAAAAAAGGAGAGGAGGGGGGGAAAAAAGAAGCAAGAGAAAAAGAGGGAGAGGGGGAAAAAAAAAAGAAGAAGAAAAGAAACCAAAGTGTTGCTCGATGCTCGAATAACACTTCTTTGTACTCTTTTCATATAGAGCCGCCAGTCGGTTTTACGCATGAAATAATGCGTGTCGTGGAAACTCGATAATACGTATGGCGTGGAATCGCGATCCTCCCGCGCGACGTTTCGACGATTAACGGTACAGAAACGCCCCACCGATCGAATGCATCGTATTTCCGTGCATGTGCAGCAACGAAAAAGGAAATGGAAGCACGCCATGTGTATAAGGAAGCTTCGATAACGCGTACAACGTGCGCCAACGAATCGAACAAGTGGCATTACAAGAGCGGAAAGAAAGATCGGCTACGGCCCGGTTCGCCCTACTACGTCGTATTTTCGAAACCGTATCACGTAGAAACGTTTTGCAAGGGAATCGCTCGTTTACAGAGAAATAATCGTTGCATACGACGCGTGACACTCTCTACCTGGTGGAATTTCGCCAAGCTCGACTACGTAGAGCAAAGCACCGATGGATATGGCCGCGCTACGACGCGCTCGACCGGCTGGCTACTACACCGTCCCGTGATAAAGAGAGGAAAAGAAAGAAGACGGGACAAAGGTCTGACAAAGGAAGAAGAGGAGAAGAAGGAGGGGGAGGAGGAAGAGGAGGGGGAGAAAGAGGAGGAGGAGGAGGAGGAGGCGGTGGTCGAGGAAAGGAGAGAAAAGCGACGAGCACGAGGTTAGGTGAACCCTTGTCGTCCGCTCGTATGCGCGTCGTTCAGTGGATATTCGATATCCCCTGTGTATCCTCGAGTATTGGCCCCGACCCTGCTAGTGTGCAATAAACAAAGACATTTTCCACTTCCGATGGGTTGCGAGAGCCACTCGAACCTTCCTACGGGGAACGAAATTCTATCTTATCCTGTCTCTCGGGATCGGGCCCGACTCGAGAGGGCCACGATAAATCGGATGATCGATCTCGATTAATAAATCGTGCGAACCTCTTCGTTTCGAATATTAAAAATATTAAAAAGTTGCGTGGAGCGTAGATATTCGAAAACGAGGAAATCGAGAAAGAGAGAAACGGATGACTGGTTTTCCGATAAAAGTCACTAGATACGACGAAACGCGTGGTCGCCTGACCTACGATGAGGTTTAACGTCCCTATTAGCGGATGTCATTTGAATGGGAATGTAATAAAAGTCGCGTGCAGCATAATTTAATTCAAGGTCGTGCATACTCGCTTTCGAGCAGATGCAGAAGAACGCAATTACCGGGGGACCAGGCGTGTGCAGAGTGCGCTCCTGCGCGCCTTGTATTATAATTATACATGCGCGTCGCCGCGTTTTTTATCGGGGAATAATATTTCGTGGCCGAGCAGTAACTCGTGACGGGGGCCTCGATTCCGAAAGAATTCACCGGCTGCCGACCAGTCGACGTGCGAGTTAAATTATGTGGTATGCATAATTGCGCTCAATGAAATTTGCGTCTTTGCCGCTATTCGAACCTTCTGATCTCGGGCCTGTTCCTCCTCTCCTCTGTCCCTCTCCGGCTTCTCTCCCTTCCCCTTATCAAACGCTCATCACCATATTATATTAGCCGGCATATCCTCGTCACGCGTTAGGCGCAACGCGAATTATATAGTCGTGATGAAATTATGCTAAATCGAAAAATTCGTGACCATAAATTGGAAGGATCGATGAATCGAAGGAAACGAACGCATTTGGAAATTTTTCAAGGAATTTTGAAGAGGACGGAACGCAAGAGACAAATTCTCAAATACCTCTTAAAAGAAGAAACAAGATTCTTCGAGATAGAAAAGGGCGGTTCGGGAGGCGAGCGACCTCTGGTCGAGGGTAGTCAGTCGGTGCACATGGCAGACAGAATAAATAAAAAAAGAGAAAAACCGTTCATTTCAGCCAACGCGCTGTAAACATCTGCTAGGCGGGGGCACGTTGGTCCGTAAGTGGTTCTCAACCGGTGGAGATATGGTCCTTCGTTGAAATCTATCGTCAACAATCTCCCACTTCGTTCCAATTCTCTCTCTTCTTTTCTTTTTCTTACCTCGAGGATATTCATCGTCGACATACCTTCTGTATTCTACTCCACGTTCTCTCCCTCCCCTCATTCCCTCAGGGGCTTAAGTGTCGATCGAGTTTCGAGTATGAGAACGGAAAGAGACCCGGTGTGGGTCGGCAGCTGCTTCGGAGGCCAACAAAGGCAACAACCACCGTTCACGACACGAATCGTTGCTATATTACTACCATTACACTATCGTTCGCATATTTTGCTACTCATTTTCTCGTATTTTTTTTTTTACGAATAAGATTTCTAGAGGAATGTTCAAACTTCGTCCGAGCATTTGAGTACATTTTGTATCTTGAAAGATCGAATGACCACTGTTCGAGAATCTGAGATCTCGTGCATCCTTCTTCGATGTCGGTGACGAAGCTCAAGGTTTCGTCGGACGGAGAAAGCGCGGGAAGTTTCGACATCGTTGGCCGCAAATTGAACCGAAGAACGGGCGATTCCACGGCCTCGAGAGAACGGGAGAAGATGAATGTCGGGGCACCACAATCACCGTGCGTGACAAAGTATGTCGTTAACGACGAAAGAAAGAAATTCGACGACGATGACGATGGTGCATTTAAAGAAGAGCCCCCCCCCC
>NW_025224330.1:438663-499226 GCF_014066325.1 Apis laboriosa
TATATATATATATATATATATATATATATATATGCAGCTTTGAAATTCTTCTTGCCAGCGGAAATTCTTAATTTTGTAACCGATTCTGCGGCCGACGAAAAAGAGACGAAACTTTCGAAAACGATCATGGCCAAGGCCTCACGTGTGAGAATCGAACCTGAAATCCTATGTCCGAGCTCGAAATAATTTTTGAGATAATTGCTTCTTTCCTCTTCCTGGATGTATCACTGTCATCGTGTTACGCTGGAATCATTATGAATAACGTGGAACCGCAGAAACGAATGTTACACGTTTTACATTTGAAAAGGAGATAGTTGGTTTCCTTGGTTGCGGTCAAACGACCACTCGATCCACTTAAGAAATCATTATAATAAATTAAACGTGCAATAAAAGTAAAAGCAATAGGGATGGCCTCATTTTTACCATGAACGTTAACTGAACAGTCTACGAAAGATTTCTTTCGAAAAAATCTTTACAGAGAACAGCACGAGTTTGCCGTTGTAAATTCGTGAAGAACAAATAAAAATTCTATATACTAACACTCTTCGCTTTTTCTCATGTCTAAACTCAAAGACGTTTGACCACACCGAGAGAGCAAGTCGTAAAATACTGGGAAAAGATTCTCCCAGTCTCGTGGGCAGCTTTTTACGAAGACACGTGAACGAGCGGTACGGGTCTATTAACACGGTTTCATCGTCGACACAAATCTTTCATTTCAGTGGAAAAAGTAAGCTGGCGGTAGCAACAGGCACGTGCTGATGCACAATAAGAAAAAAAAAGATGTCTCAATATGTAACATTCGAATTCCCACTAACTTACGACTTATATCACCCGTGTATCATCGAGAAACGATACGTTAAGCATTCCACAGAAGGCAGGAAAACACGGAATCGTTCTGTACTCGTGGCACATTCACACATACTAGCAACGACGTTTTCTTCAGTTACAGTTACGTGCAAACGAATAACAACTACACGTTTGAGCTTCTATCTCGCGTGCCGGCTACAAATAAACCAGCCACGATAACTGCGTTCGCCTATTTCGCTAAATAAACAAAACTGTCTCCTGGCAGCTGGCACGCGTCGCCTCGCTTCTCCAGCAAAGGCGGAGAAAGTTTCGCGCTTCGAGCAGTCCTATTTGCAGGCTGAATCGTGTGTATGTACCGATGTGTTGTGTTCCTGTGTGCGTCTACGGCGTGAGTACGTTTGTGTGCGTGTCACGGTTAACAGAATCGAGGGACGACTAATGGCGAAACGCTTCTTCCTTCCCATCGCGATGGACAGGAGGAGAGCAACACGGCATTGCGCGCGCCAGTTCGCGTCGTCGGTTACGCGACGCTGCAGCTAACGACCTGGATAACCAACCGTGATGTTTCCAAAGTAACGTCATCATTCGCCGCGATGCGACACGAGGCGACGAGTCTGGCGACGGAGTTGCTCATTACAACTTCCGGTCCAGGAGAGCGAGCCAGAAAGAGAGCAGTCGGTGAAAGAGAGAGAGAGAGAGAGAGAGAGAGAGAGAGAGAGAGAGAGAGAGAGAGAGAGAAGGCGAGGAGACAGAGATCGCCAAGTATCATGGTGGGGAGAAGAGAATCAGCAGTACGACGGACCGACTGGCCGAGGGAATGAAACAGAGAGCATAAGCACGAGGAAGATGGATAGAGAGGAGAGAGAGAAAGAGAGAGAGAGAAGGAACGAGAATCGAGCGAAAATGCTCAACAAATAGCCACATCCTCATAATAGAACGGCGTATCAAACTCATTAGACGTCGTTATTGAATCGACACGATTACGTTCCACAGAAAGATCGGATCTTCCCGTTAAAACTGAATGATCGATTCAGACGGAACATCGCGACGCATACGCGTATGAGGCATGACATCGAGAAATCGGTGTATATGCATACACTAGGAATCATGCTGCGCACGTCGAGAGATTTAGGCGTTCGAGAATACGGGAACCCAGTCGGGTTATAGCAATGATTCATGCCAGGTATGTTAAACTGGTTCCGAGACGGGTTGCAGCCACTGGAAAAAAGAATCGAGGCCCGATCTCTACGAGACACAATGCAACGTTAGAGAGAAAACGGACTCTATAGACATATGTAAGTAAATCCATAACCCTGGCGGCTCCGCTGTCGGCGAAGGGTGGAGTGGACTTGGAAAGCAGGAAGCGAACAGATTTTGTATAAGGAAAGAAAATGATAATTCACGACTATTAAATCGAACCTGTTTGAGGAAAATGATCGAAAACGTTATCAACGAATGCAACAATCGCATTAAAATTTCTTCGTCTCATGTTTTACATTTTATGAGATAATTTCCTCTATGATAAAGTATCTACAATAAGTTTCAAATAAACGGTACTCTGTATTTTATTATAGATATAATTTTGCTTCTAATCGATTGCTCAAGTGTGTTAGTTAATTTGAAAAATATCAACAACTAATTTCACATCGTAAAAATATCGAACTCGTATAATAAATGAAAATCGATTTAAAGGAAGTACGGTAATCGACCGATGAATCCGTATGTTAAATATTACTACGCAGAAGCATTGAGTACTCGCATGCGTTTCGGTCGCACGACACATCAGTGGTTCTCAAAACGATAGATTGCGGTATGGAAAGAGGATGCGAGGAAGCCTGACCAAACGGAAGAGACGATAAGCACGTACGGAAATCTGTAGCGGGTTCTGAATTTAAAACACGAACAGTCTTGACACCGTTCTAAGTGTCCGAGTCTAATGTTATTGGACGGTCAATATTAGCGCGCCTTACTGTGTGATGACCGACAAGCACCATACGGCTTCCTTTTACACGCCATCGTTTTCCCTCCTATCGGGGAATGCTTTAGGCAT
The DNA here is from genome assembly GCF_014066325.1 of Apis laboriosa. Lineage (NCBI taxonomy): Eukaryota > Metazoa > Arthropoda > Insecta > Hymenoptera > Apidae > Apis > Apis laboriosa. Next base: position 441,521 of record NW_025224330.1, read on the forward strand.
CGCTAGAACGACGCCGTTGCCAGGTATATTATATTAAGATATAATAAAACATTATTGATCAGATATCGGGACTAAACGATTCTTCTCGCGAATTATAACAAAATGATGTCTATATACACGAAACATTGAACTCGACTGAAAAATAAAGAATACGCACGCTCCGTTTGACTTATCGATTCCTATAATCATCATAATCGACGATGAATATTATGCGATGTTAAAGAATTATAATAAATAGAAATATACCGTGTAGAAAAACTTAAATATAAGTGGAATTTATTTTTTTATAACGTAAAATTTAAAAATTCAATGGATGTATAATAAAACCAGGATCTGGCAAATATCCAATTATAAATTTACAAAAGTATATCACCCGAAGTATATTGCGTGCGCATGTATGTACATGACGACAGATGCGGTGGCGGTGCCGAGAGCGAGGTATAGATGATCGATCTATGGCACGTGCTATCAGTAGATGTGCTTCTTCCGCGTATATTTACAACAGTTTTGTATTTTATCAAATTTGTAGTTCAAAATATTATCCATGAATAAAAAGTATAATGTATTTTTATTTTTTTTCTTCTCATCTTTTCAAATTTCAAAGAAGAATGTACACATACAAATGAATATGATTGAAAGACAAAAAAAAAATTATTTTAATCTTGATAAAAATATGAATTTTACGAGCGATAGATAAAAGATAGGCCAGAGGCATCGTATGATTGCAATCGAAGTTACGCGATTATTTATCACGTGCACGATCACAGACGTTAAGATTTAAATGGCAAGCCACGTGGCGCCACACAGCGGCCATTCCAGGTTTTCTCAATTTCGAAACATGCCATGGAATAAACGTACGTATCGTTGTGTATTGTATTATGTTCTGATAGTATGGTTTGGATCGTTTAATAGAAGCAACTGTTTTGCTATTCAATGGAAAGATTATCTTTTCACGATGCACGTTTGTAGAAAGAATACAAACACGTTCGTTAGATATAACTCTTTTCCACGCTAAAAAGATCTCTTTACGTCTCGTGTGCTCAATGAAACGAGGATTATAAAAAACGAAAAATGTCATTTCACGTCGCTTAGAATGGCCGAAACGAAAGACGCAAGTTATTGACCATGACTTACCGCTGGATATTGAATACAAAAAGGTCGGAAGTAGGTGTGTATCGTCCGTGTCACGTACATGTATGTTATTTTTATTTGTAACCAACTGTGCTTTGACATTTGGAAGCGAGAAAAGTGTTCGTAAAAACTTCCACCCTAATGTTTTGTTTGAAATTTCCTAAGTTTAACGGTCGTCGACGTTTTGTGTCCTCTGGTGTGAGGTTAGTCTTCAATTATCGTAAACATTATTAAATCGCGACATTACAAAATAACAATAATTACTATTTAATTTACATTTAATAAATTATATATCTAATCCAAGTAATAAGATTGAATATAAATAATTAATATATAAGTAATTTTTTATAATATAAATAATAATTGATATGAATAAACTATTTTAAACATTTATTTGTTATTTATCATAATACACCCATCAATGTATATAAATTTGTAAATGCATTATCATATTCCGACAAAGCATAGCTATTTTTAATACTTTCTTGGAAATTTAAGTATAAAAAAATAAGAATATGGTATGCTAGTTGTGATAGGGATAAAAGAATAAATTCGATTTTATTGTTCCAAGAAACGCCTTCATGCTAGTGAAGGTTATAAAAATGTCATCAGTTTTGAACATTGAACGAGATGCATAAACATTTTTCTATTTATGAGACCTGATATATCATTATAAATGTAATAAAATTTCCTTTATTATTTTTTTTTAATGCATATTACAAATCAAGACAAACACAAGGTGTAAACTGATCATAAAGGTAATTAACGAACGACCACGACCTACGACAGGGTTCACTGCACGATGTTCCACGAGCTTCCAAACAAATTTGCTTTTCGAAGTTAGATTGGTTTAATTGCACCATTACTTGATACCACGTTTCTCGCGCCACGCTCACGCTCGTGCCAATGAACTGTCAGTGGTGCTATACGCGACAGATTCCGGTAACAAGGAATGCAAAATAACGTACTACGTAAATTCAACTTATATAAATGTAGCGATATATTGTTATTAGAACATATTTTCATGATATTTTCAATTAATGTGTTGATATTTATCAAACGGTTTTTGAAAAATATTTTACGTTTATCACGTATAAATTATTTGTACGATTTTTCAATATTTATAAGACTTATATCGACGAAAGATATACGAGAAATATCTTTGTTGATGCGCAATTCGAATAATTTCAAGCCTTAGGTTAAGTTGTACACGATACACATTTATCAAGTCACGAAGTTTACTTTTCGACTATAAAATTTATCATCTGCCGATAAATGATTATCAATTCTCGAGAATGTTTCGCATTTAAAAACGTATCGATGATTCTATACGGGAAAGAAGGTTAGATGACCGTGAGAAGTAAATCCGCGAATACATAAGAAGTCGAGGTTATGTTCGCGCTTACCTTGTCGGCCGACGATCTCTGCCACGTGCTCGCTGCTAGGCACCGGCACGCATTCGGTCATGTTCTGGCTCTTCTTAGAACGTGCTTCCTCGAAAACGCCTGCCGGTGTCGTTTGCAAAGGATCCGGATCGTTGGCCGTTCCGGTGCCGGTTCCTGTACCAGTGCCCGGACATCCGGGAGTACCCTCGAGACCAAGCATAGATAATTCTAACGCCAATTGTAAAGCTCTCTGGTCTTCGAGGGAAGCGGTTCCACCGCCATTAGCTCCGCGATCCATTTCGCTGAACAAACTCGTCGGCATATCGCTCGATTAAATATCGCGTTGTGTCGCACCGGCAACTGTGTCGCAACTGTATATATGTGAATACGTTCGCACAGATAGTAAATCACAGTATCTTTATTCACCGATTTTCACTATTTTTCCTTTGATAATAATAGTCTTTCTTCACAGCCCGTGTCTTTTTTTTTTCTTTTCCTTACGTACGTTGTTCTAGAATGACTTGTCGATAATCAAAGGTTAAACCGTATCGAACAGAGAGGTGTTTCTCACGATAAAGTCTAACTCGAACGATCGAAAAACAACGAAACACACGCGCGCGCGAGTCCACACCACACACACTAGATTATTTAGGACGAGAACTACAGTGCCGCTACACCAAGAGACTGAGCGATCTACTCTTCTCGTGCGCGGTCACGGGGAAATGTATGTAGGAAAAACAACGATGCACCGTACAAAAATAAAATCGTCGCTTCGCCGGTGATCGTTTCTGTCTTCTTCCTTTTTCGTCCAGTCCTCTGTGCGCGCGTGTGTACGAGGAACGCACGACGTGAGTGTTGTTCGTACACTGAAAATGTGTGGGCTACTACTCGTCGTAATCTCGTGTCCACAATCGCACGTCCTTTTCTTGTCGATCAGTCTCTCACTCGCGCGCTTTCTTTCACCGCGTGTAAAGCCGTGCTATGAAAATGGCCTTCTCGATATTCGCACTGGTTGGAACTGTTCGTAGAGATTCGTGTTTTTAAGAACACGACTTGTAACCGTCAAAGTCGTCGCTCGCGATGTTCGTATTTCTTCTTTTTTCTTTGTTCGCGTATCTGTTTCAACTGATACAATTTCGTTCGTTCGTCTTCTCTTCTGTTTCTCTCTGTTTCGTTCGCTCTCGTTCTCCCCTTCGACGGAACGGCGTAACGTAACGTAACGTAACGGCGCGTATATCACGTTTGGGAGCTTCGTCACCGACCGACTGACTAAAGCGTCCGAGAGCGTCGTCGCGCGACTGAAGCACTGAAAACGGAGGCAAGGGGCGCCGCGCTCTCTCTTTCGTTCCTTCTTTCTCTCTTTATCTTGCACGCTCACTTGCGTTCTCTCTCTTTCTCGCTCTCTCCCCCTCACCACGATCTTTCCTTTCGAAGGCAAGCGCGTGCAACTACCCTCTCGCTCGTGTTACCACTGCGACTGACTGCGACGTACTGCGACTGCGGGTGCTAAAGCCGGTGCGCCGCCATGTGCCGGACGCCGGCTATGCGTCTCGGTGATTGGTCATGACGGTCACGTGGCACCGTACCACCCCTCCCCACTACTATTCGTCACCGGCGCACGAAGTACGAGCGCACCTACCAGCTGAGAGCGCCACACTTCGTTCGCCTCCGGATACGGGCGCGTGCACTCGTCCCTACCGGCTTGCAACCCCCTCCGTGTTACCGCTCGTGCTCTTGCCTTTTCGCGAAGTTTCCCTATGGATCCACGTTAAAGCACCGGCTGCACCACCGATTTTCAACAACGCTGATTGCGAGCCCGGGGCTGCCTGGGATTGTAGCTCCATCTCTTCGCGATAACACGAAATGTCACGATCAGGGGATGCACTTTCATTCCGTCGATGCAATTTCAGTTAATTTAATTACTCACCGTCAATATTTCTACCTTCAGCTTTGTTGTTTGATTGCAATTTTAATTAACGATAATAAAAAGGTTTCTTTTACAGCTCTATTTTTTATTTAAACTACTCAGTTTGAAGTTCGTTTATTTTTCTTTCCCTTTCCCCACTTTTAATTAGAAAATACATCAATGAAATTTATAATTTAGGGAAAAATTTAACAAATACGAACGAAAAATACGTGCTAGTGTGTTTCGATACAACGACTCGTTTTAAACCATTATAGTGGTAACAGTGTATTTTCTAGGAATATTCGTTGTATGCATCGTACCGTTCACGGTTAACCTCGCGAAGCAACACCCTTTCCTATCCGCAGTCCCGTCAACGACCTCTGTCTGCATATAGGGTGCCTAACAAACGCATTCGTCGGTACTCTTTTTCGTGGTGCGTGTAGTCACTGCAGCACATCGGCGAAAGGAAATGCAACAGGAAGGAAATTTACGACTCTCGAGAAATAATAGCAAGGTATCGTTCGAGTCGTAAACCGTAGTTGGATCGTTTGAGACTCCTATCACGCCGTAAATTAGATACGACGTCAAGAGTAGTTCAAAGGAAATCTCAGCTACTCCTAGGTACCGATATAAAAGTGAGATTCTTCTTAAAAAATCACCATTTTATATGATTTAATTACCTATTTTTACACGAATTTTACAATTATTATTTGTTCCATCAATTTTTACTCATCTTATCGATAATCATTAATCAAATCAAAACGCATATATTATAAAATTAAATATGGTAAACGAATATTCCTTATGAGACCAAATATCCATTAAAATATTTTGATCACGTCCGATTCAAGAAAGATGCAGAAGTTCTGTTTTTATCCGTTTTAATACGATCGAATTTCGCGATATAATAAATTTATACAGTATCGCCGATGAAACGAGAAAAACAGAGTTTTTTATTGCGATCGATATTCCACGAGCACACCGCCAAACAAGTTTCTGTTGAAATGTCTTAGCACAACGTTCGTGCACAGTGCACTGCGCTATAGTCTGCGCATTACACCGTGGAATGGTTAACTTTCCGTAATCGAGGTATCAAGAATATCTACACTCTGAATCGGTTAAGCTAGGTTAAGTTCCGCCGATCTATCGTCCTTGAACTCCAACGCCAATGATCCCATAGACTATGCAGGAATTCATTCTTAATGTGGGGTTCGCAGATCAATGCTACAATTTTCAAGATTGCAATTTGTAATTAATTGAAGCGTAAAAAAGAAAGAAAGAAGAAATAAATCGCAAAAAAAAAAAAAATAGAAAAAGAGATCATTAATTAACTCGTAAAAAAAAACTTATTAAAATTCTTCTCTCGAATTAAAAAAAAAAAGAAAAAAAATAATTATTAAGCGCGATGAAGTGTACACCTTAATAAAAGAACATTTATTTTGATACTTCTTAAAGATGCGCCGCGATAAATTTTTAAGAGGAACCAGTTCGCCACATAATATAAAAACGGATGTAAGAAGCTGTCCACCTCCTTTCTACTAATTGTCAAAAGTCAACCCGATACGAGGAGGACGAGTAATCGCTTCATCGATATCTTCAATCTCTTAATCCGCAAATCATGCAGTTGCCACCTGCACGATCCTATGTATATATTTGCTAACGACGAAACGGGGGATTCGATCTAAACTGATTTCTAAATGCACCCGTTTGGACCTTGAACCGAGGTGCAACCGTGTTCCATTGTTCTCTGCCGACGACCCTTCGTCCTCTCCCCAGACCGACCGATTGCTCGATTTTTAGTCGGGCCTGCACACACGATCGGGACTATGTCCTCCGTCTCGTCGAGGACAGACGACGATGCGCACGAGAATAATTCCAGAATATTGAAAACTTTCATTAGCTTAAATTTTATTGGTTTAACGTATTTTACTATTAATTTTATCGATATTCGATTTTATTCGGGATATAAAAAATAAAAAGTTGATAATATTTATTTTGAAGAATTTCAAACAAAAATTTAATCGTTTCTTTTACGTAGTTGTAGAAATATTTACGTGTATTAAAGTTCCACAAGTATGAATGAAAGAAAAGATCAAAAATTGATATATCATATTGATATATCTATTCTTTAAATTTTTTCGCTTCGTTGAAATTAATAATAAATAATAATTTTAAATGATATTACCTATACGATGTTAAGAAAGGATTATAACGTAACATACGAGAAAGTTGATTGCATTTTATTGGCGTGCCTGGTGTATGTAACTCTTTTATTATTACTATAAAGTAGCAAGTTACAAGATTGTAAATTGAATAAAAGTACAAAAAGTGTGGATTCGTATAATCACGAATGCACAGAAATATTGCACAGAAAATAAAAAAAAAATATTATTTCTTTTACTGAAAGTCAACGTGATTCAACAATAATGCTCAATAAAACGCAGATTAAACGACAAGTGTCAACAAAATCTTTGGACAATAAACCTTTTCTTTTTATACTTTCCTTTTCTATTTTCTCAAAGCAAAAAAAGAATCCGCATACAATTGCTTAGATACCAACCAAACCAAACCATTATCCTTAAAATCCATTTATTCGTTGAAACTTAAATAAAATTATACAGTACTTAAAATGAGTATACATTAGACAAAATGGCAAAAATCTCAAGGTTTTTCAAAATCATTGCCAGTCGTTCAAATTTATGGTGAAAAGGAAAAAAAGAAAAAGAAATTTCTCGCCAAACCTTCGGCAAAAGCGACTAATTTTGTTTCTCATCGTTTGCCGAAAGCAACGACCCGTTGCTCTCTCAAGGCTGTCTCGGGACGCCACCTTTTGCCATGAGCACCTGCCGACTTCTGCCGAGCTCGTGCTCTCCCATGCTCGCTCGTAAATACTTGCAACTTGTCCTGTAAAACGTTGTTTTCCGAAACTTTTGCTCGCATTCGCTCATTTTTATCACGGCCAACGATTACAAGGGGGACGAGCTGATCGACGAACGAGCAACGATTTACCCGTCATACCCCGAAGGGGTGGTTTCTCCCGACATATGCGCGCCTTCTGTACACGAAACACGAGCGTGAAAGTATCGTGTTCGTGCACGTGCCCGTTCGTCGAATTAATTTAGTGATCGCCGCATAATCAGTTGGAGTAATTGATGATGGATATAATTTTGATGTAATTATGGCCGGAGGGAAAACGTTCGCGCTTATCCTCTTCCAGGATGCTACAAGAATCGAACACGACGTATTGACGATTGTAGGTTGGAATTGGCGCGGGAAGACGAGCGAAGGGTTTGCAGCCCTTGAAAGCCAGTGAAATTAAATGAAGATAGTCAAGAGGTGTATGAGGAATGTAATATACGTAATGCACCGGTTGTGCATTGTCTCGTAATTGGAAATGGATGTAGATAAATTGAATTATTTCGGATTCTGCTCGTTCCGCTCCTAGTGCATATTTTATTGTTGATTTAACGAGTGAGTGAATTGGAATAAAATCGTGTGATTCTGAAATAAATACAATAAAATGATAATTTTATAAGAATTTTTAACTAAATATTTCGAAACAAAAGAGCATCCATATTAGGAATGGATGTATGATTATTACTTTTTATTCACATCAAAGAACAGGTGTCGTATTATTAACTCCCTTAATTTCGATAACTATATATTACTCTTGAGTTATTTACAAAATCGATTAAAACGGACGTGAAATAATCAGGTTTCGATCACAGCTTAGAAAATTTTAACGAGATGAATCGGTTAATATCGTCTCCCATCGCTTGAAAACCGAATCGAAGTATCCACAATTCACGAAGAAGCTAAATTACTGCAATCTGGAGGTAGTAATTTAAAATTTTAAAAAGCGACCGGAGAAATAGCGAACTGGATCAGCTGCGAATCCTCGCTGCGCAACCTCCTCCGATGCTGCCCACGTTGCCTCGCGTTTTCGTGGCTACCATTTTCACAAGTCTCTACCGGTTGTTCTGCAACGAACGACCGAAGAAAGCGCAGCCCCGAGAGGAGATGTTGCAACACGATACTGCCGTGACCGAACACCAGCCACACCGTGCGTGGCTCTTAATGTCGCGGCTTATTACGAGCAATAACGATCCACTGTATGCTACATTTATATCTTATCAGACCCGATGTTATGCATCACGCGCCCCATAATATCATACTTTTAAAAACGTGTTTCTTTATGCGGCGGAAAGTCGAGCCCCACGAGCTCGATTCTCCAATCCTCTCGAATCCTATCAACATCCACCAAACGATAGATTACAGGCGTTCCCAAAACACCGCTATCGTTTCAACAGATTTCCATCTTCGTGCGACCCTCCGTAATTACGGTAACGAACAACAGCACCCCGACGGATGTCGAGAAACGGAACGGTATTCATTCCATCCAGCGAGAAAGAAAGAGAGAACGAAAAAAGAAATCTAAAATAGGGAAGGTTCTCCCCGGAAAACGTACATCCTTAAGGGGTCGCCCTAATGTAAAGGACCCTTAAAGACGGACACGAGGGAGTCGCTGGTTAGCGGCACGCGCTCATAACCACGTTTCAGGATGTGGCGCCAACAGCCCAACCGGCTCGTGTTTAACTTAATAACGAACGGAACAGTTTCTGGCCGGCTGGCGCATTAGCTAACTCCTCTTCGACGTTCGGCATGCTCGGCCGTATTTTTAGCGCATGCAACCGGTTGCCTTGCACGGCGCGATCATTGTCGTCGCTTTGCGAAACTGCACCAACTCCTGCGGGGCGGCGTGTCCTCGCGAGATCGGCGACTATACCTACATATATCGTATATCGTACATATATCCGCCACCTGCACAGACACGCGCGCGCACGCGTCTGAGTGTCGCGCGGCCGCGTTCGCAGAATACACCTTGGTGATTTTTCTGCGCGCACACCGGCTCGCGTTTTGCGTTCGCACGCGCGCTCGAATACCAGATCGAGCGAGTTCGCGTGCGCCTATATACGGACCGGAGATCGTGTATGTGCGAGCAAGGTATACGAGGCGCTGTGAGGATGGAGAGAAGAGAGAAAGAGTATGTGTGAGAGAGAGAGAGAGAGAGAGGAGGGGGGAATATTTCGTTCGATTTCGATCGACGGGGTGTAACGGGGGAGAACCGCATTGCTGGCCTGTGAGTCGACCAAGACTGCTAGGACGACAACGACGACGACGACGATGGTGGCGGCGGTGGTGGAGCCGACGCACGTCTTGTCGCCGAACGGCGTGTCTGAAGGGCAGGGCCGTATTGCTCGCGGCTAGCACCCATACGATACCGCCTCGAGCGTGTGCGATCCGTTTCGCGTGCCATCGGGGTGAACGAGGTGTGAATTTTAATACGATCACGCTTGGCCACCGAGCCAGCCGAGGGTAAATAAGACTTAGACGCCATGTCAAGGTGTATCCTTGTGATACTTTTGAATTCCGGTTTTTCGGGGAGTTTCGAGTCGTCCTCGATGCTAGTTGATTGTTGGGTATCGTGAGTTTATTTGTTATTTTGATGAGAACGGTGTAGAAAATTGGCGGATATCTCGGAATGAATCACGGAGATAATAGTCGGTTGAAAAAACGTTGGATAACGATTGAGCGATTACTTAGTTAAATCTCGCTGTGATTCACAAAGGCAGAGAACCAGTCGGTGCTGACAATATTGATCGACTATCTATTCCAATATCTGGTTAACCACGAAATTCGGCGGCCACCCACGCAACGACGTCCATCGAGCGGGGTCAGCATGGGCAGCGGCCGTAAGGCCGTTGCACAACGGCGAAAACGCATAAATAGCATGGTAAACGATGATAGCGCGGATAAACTGCCTCCTTTCTAAATATACCGTGCTCGGTCCATTCGCGGAATGTGCTTCTGACCGCAGTCTATAACACTTGTCACCTTTCCTGGTCTCACCTTTCCTTGATCTCTGTTTTTACTAGTTAAGAAGTCGGGAATATTACACGAATGCGTATCCTGTTACAATTCGATTCTTGCTTCGATGTAATTGGACTGCCAATCATTTCAAACTTATTTTTCTCTATTTTTGAGAAAAATAAGAGAGGTTGAGATAGTATTTTACTAGATTTTTCCTGTCCCTCGATATTATATAAGAATTTGTTTTCTGATAAATTTAGACTTCTATCGCTATTTCTATCGATTGTGAAGATTCGTGTTGTGTACGTTGTAAACCGAGCTTCAGTTGGTCTATAGGTTGGCGTGCACTGAGAGTTCGAAAATTTGAGTGGTGAATGCTCAAGGTTGGGAACCGTGAAAAATAAGGATTAATTGAGGAACAGACGTGTGTCGGCGAGAGTCAAACACTTTCGTATCTTTGATGATATTGTGAGATTCTTTGCATATTATGTGGTTTAAAAGTACTCTTGATTAAAATAATAAATATATTAAATTGGAAATATAGTGTAATAATAAAGATAAAAAGATAAGTAACGTTAGATGCGAAAAAATTTACTTCAAAGACGAAAATCTCTACATAACCTCAATTTGTAATGATTGTGCCTTATCGGAATACAGGTTAGTACATTTCATATGGAAATTTTACAACGATTAGAATGGCTCGTTAAGACAGCGTGGAACCACAAATTAGCTATAAATTCGATAGAAGATTTATTTATACCTAACATTCACGTGGTTACCTTTGTGTTTATAGTCGGCACTTTCGAACGAACGAGAAACAGAAAACGATTCACGATCGGCTTCTAGGATGCGTTTGCACTGAAAATTCGAAGTACCTTGGACAATGGTGTAGGTATATGGGGGCAAATTTAGAAAAAAAGTTAAAATTAATATTTGTCATGTGTTATTGTTATTTTGACATAATATAATTTAAATCTCGTTGATTATTTGAATTTCGTTATACAATTATTCATAAGAATTTAATAATACAAGTAGAATAGAGAATATAAAAATTATAATTGAAAATTAAACAAAGTATTTATTTTTATACTTGATCTTCTACAAAATTTCTAAATTTATAAGTGAATTTTATTTTTACATAAAACATTGTATATAATACATATAACATTGTATTATTAAATTTCTATTTAGTAAATAATACACAAGGTTTTCTCTCTCTATTATCTATAAATAGCTAATAATTCCATTATGTATATCTCAATAGACTCAATATAAACAAACAATCCATTAAAATATATTATTTCCATTCTCACATAATATATTCCAGTTTAATAGTTTCTCGAGGTTATTAATTCCCCAATTCCTTAAGAGACCTAACGGGATTTTTAATTATTCAATCCCCTCCAAAATGGAAACCGAGCAAACATTTTTTCCACGACGAACGAACCACGAGAGGAAACGAAGTTTGCAACATACCGACCGATATGCTGCGTACTTCACGGGTAGAACTTCACGATCGGCAGAAATTTCTCTCGCCTTGAAACTCGTTTCGAAGAGAAACGAATCGTCGATGAAATTTCGTGCGTACGCTTTTGACATTTCGCTGATCCCCCGGAGACGTTAGCCTCGATTCCCTATGAGCGAATCTTGCGACACCCCCCGACGAATTTAAAGTCTCGCATACGAGACGAGAAGGATGGGCCTCTAGGGCTGGTGGAAGGGAAGAGAGAGAGAAAGAGAGAGTGACGAAGAAACGAAGGGTGATCGGAGAAATGAAGAGGACAGAGAGCGTGCAAATTGAAAAGAGGAGGGAGCGAGACGACGAAGAAGGACGCAGAAAAGGGAGCACGCGGCAAAGGAGAAGAAAAGAGCTCGCTTTTCAGACGGTTCAATAGATTTCGATCTGAGCGACTTTTTTCTGGCCTCTGAAACGAAACGAACAATGGGCCAGACGGAAACCATGAGCGAAGCTTGATGGCCTCCCGTGTATACGCTTCCACGTGCATATGTACATATACGCGTAAGGGATAGGGCATGTAGGGCATGTGTGTGTGTGTGTGTGTATTGTACATCTGGATCGGTCTAGAACGAGAACGGAAGTTTAATGACTTGGAGTGTCGGTGGAAATCAGGATCAGCTGGAGCTGCTCGCGTCTCGCCCGCGCTTTGTCGATTGATCACGTTAAAAAAGAAATTTTATGGAGGCATGGCCTCGTCGTATCGAGGGTTACGAAAGTTCGTGGCGAAATGGAAGGATAACGCGAGACCGTTCAATAGAACTCGTCATATAATTACACTCCAATGACGATTTCTTAATTGGCATTTAAATTTAGCGGTTGGGTGATTATGAAAGATTTTTTCTTTTTTTTTTTTAACGTATGCCTGGAAATACGAGATTGGTAAAGCGACCAGTTCTCTCCTATCCATCGCTCTCGTCTGGCGGGCCCACGAGAGAGAAAGTCAGTCGACATCGATTACGTATAACAGTTGGGAGTCGAAGGTCCCCAGCTGTTCTTCCGTCGAGAACGATGGAAGAACCAACGCCTCCTTCAAAAGACCTCTTGCAAGTTGATGATGTTTATCCGCTGCATCTCGTTGAAATTGATTGTTTCCTCTCGAACTGCAAAAAAAAAAAAAAAAGGAAAAAAAAAAGAAAACAAAATATTTAACGATATGACAAGAAAACGAGAAGAAAGAAAGAATTTAGTTATTTATGAGGGTCAGTCGTAAATCATAATAAATCTATGTCTTTACGTTTTACCGTTATTTCATAAAATTAGGTAAAATTTTCAACGAAACAGAATGCGGTCTTTAATTTTTTTCCTCAATTGCTCCATTGTGTCTCCTCGTGGGAATCTTATATTCCCGTTTTTCGTTACCTGAGCTGAGATAATTCGCCTTTTATAACTCAGTTGACCATTGATCGCAAATAATTTGCCATATGTTTGGCATATGTTCAATATTCGTGATTTTTTCTAGGAATTTCTAGGAATATTTTTCACTCTATAACCATTTTGTCGTGTGCACGGTCATCCTTGGTCGAACCAGAGCTCAAAAGATCGATAACAGGACATAGTGGCGTTTTCTATTTATATGGGAGTGCGGTTCGACATAACCAGAGATACAATCCGCGATACGTGCCAGATAGAATCTTCCCATCCAATTTTAGTTCGTCGAACTGCGAGGAATTACGATATACATGAAAGCTCGAAGAATCGCTCGATGAAGCTCATCAAGTACAAGCGCATAGAAAAATATAAATTCTTAAAATTACATTGGATGGGAGAACTGAGTCGAAAATTTCGCGTTTATAATAATAATAAGATGAGCTCGTTCGTTCCAATGGTGTCAAGAATATTTCACGCCAGAGATTCTTAATGTGTGTGGGGTCCATAGATTGCTGGAATTCGAAAGTTAATAGTCAGAGATCCATGACTAATTTTACAAATTAAAACTCGCTCTGTTATTTTAAAAATAAGAAATGCGATAGGAATAAATTTTTCATCATCTCTTGATTTCTAGCATTTCTTTTTCGTGTAAGCGCAATAATGAAATTTAAATGAATATAAGATTTTTCGCAAATAAATTTCTTTAATTTCAAGGAATTTCAATATTTTGTGATAAAATAATTTTCAATTTATATTTTCCATTTTGTTACTGTTACTGCAAAATATTAGAATTTGTTAATATACGTTTATAAAAAGAAAATATAGAAGTGAAAAATGAAAATATAAATTTTATTGCCTTTTATAAGCTCGTGTACTAAGGTACTTTATCCACTGAGTGCACTAGTTTGCTCAAATTCAATTTTCTTTCTTATAACACCATTCAAGCCAGGTTCTCGAGCTTGAGAAAAGTTTCTCTCACTTTATCTTCGTACATAACGTAAAAATGTTGTGTGTATGAAGAGTATGAAAAATATAATTATCTTTCACAAAACTGTACTTTTTCGTTAGAAAAAAAAAAAAAAAAAAAAAAAACAGTACTTAATTTATGGTTATGCCCTTAATTGCGGCTTTTAAAGGGCATAATGTGTAAAGTCGTGTGGCCATACTAAAAACGAATTTATTTAATCAAAAATAAAAACCATTACAATTTATAATACAGCTTTTCCGTCATATTTCAAGCCGTTTTGTTCCTTTAAAAATCTAATTTCCTATAAATTCATTAAAAGCTTTTACATAGCGTCATCTATCTTTTATAAAATATTTTCTCCCCTCAAAGAGTTCGTCATAAAAGTTTCATTATTCATTCGATAATCGCATTTCAAACAATTTCTATCATTTTATGTATCTCTTATTCGTACAAAAAAAAAAAACGAATTTCCTCTTTTCACTAACAAATTACAATATATTAAATTACAAATTGCAAATTATTATATCCAGACGAAACATCGATCCTTATTTCTCATAAACAAGAATAAAGTCCAAACGAATCAAAATCAAGACGATCCAACGATCACCGCTGTTTAACGAGATTCGATTCTCTAATCAGTGGCTGTCGCGTGTGTTTACGCCCGTCACGTCGGGAAAACAACAAAATCTAATCTCGTGGAATTCGATCAGGCTTGGAGTAGACACCTGGAGTCTCCTCCACGGATAATTTCCACCATGGAATTTCATCTGGGAGATTCCAAACAAATGAGAAACAAAACGCGGATCCTTTCGTTTCGTGTTACAACTCCACTGACGAGTTTAACCGCGAACGCGCATATTCTATCAACCGCAACGGCGTTTAAGCAGGGATTAAGTTTTATCGGGTACCGGCCACGGGATACGTGAAATGAATACAGCTTAATGCGTTCGATTGTTCTCGCCTTGTTATCTGGTTTATTGTACGTATATATACACCTGCGAATTACGGAGTACGAAAGCGAAACCGATTCCATACGATTTTTAACGATTATGTATGAAATATGCAGTTAATTCGCATTAAGGTGTATCGGGCATTCGTGGCCGGCTTAATAATTGCTTAATGGGGCTTGATAAAATGGGGCAAACAAGTTTCTACGGATGCATTCGTCGGATTGCTAGCATTGTGTGCGAAGTGTAAAAGAATTAGAAAATTGGCTGATCGTTGATATATCGCGCAATCAACTGTCAATCAATTATTTTGATACTCGTATTATTCTTATCGTGCTTTCCTTTTTTCCTATATTGTCGATGATAAACATTGAAATTTAACGATTATTTATATCAATTATATCAATTATTTATATCAATTTACTGATTAAAAGAAAAATTAAAATCGGAAATTTGTTGTGTTACATTATAATGTAAATGTAATTCCATTTACTTTGAAAGAAAAAAAATAATAAATATGAAAAGACCATTATATATATATATATATATATACGTATTATTTAAAGGATATTACGAGAAAAATAAAATTCTCTCGATGCGATATAATATAAAAATTATTGTGCGATACGAATGCAACGTAATTTCCACGATATTGTTTAAATAAAATAGAAATACACGTATAAGAGCATAAACGTTTGCTTATAAATCCGAATGTAATCTAGACAGTGGAACGAAGTGTCCGCAGAAATTGCCGCGGCAAACCGATAATATTCTCAGATAAGCGATAAGAACCATCGATGCAAAATATCCAGTTACAAAAACCGAATGCTACCGGGAGGATATTTACAAGCCCTATAAACGCTATAAATTCCGATTAAATCATTTTTCATAAATCCTAATTAACAATTCCTCGGAGGATATTTTACACGGATAATACAGGCTGGCTTCGGTGTCGACTTCGATCGGTTCACGCTAAAAAGTCGGATGAAACGAGCGTATCCTTGACAATGTGCGCTGAATATTCGGGTCACATATCCTCGATCAGACTTCCTCCGCCGGTGGAACACACGCACACGCGCGAGACCAAAGAGGAGAGCATGTAAGACCGATTAGACAGGATCTACAAACGTGTTCGACGAATTATAACGATTTAAAGTGGGACATGTGCCTATACGTCCTATACGTTTCCCTCCTTCTCCTTTCGTCCAATTGGGAATAAGGGAGTACGACCCTTCAGGGAAACAGCTGTTGAGCGATGATGAGAAAAGGACGGAGGTCGGGATTCGGAGAATGATGGCGGAGGAGAGGGCAGACAGAGTGAAAAAAGAGGTTACCACCTGGCTTACCTGGCTTGTGCTTACCTGAAAACCGTATACCTGCCCGGGCATTCTTTTGTGCGGGGCCCGGGGCACGCACCCATTCCCAGACGACATCCTACAAAACTACACCAAGCTACTGTCGTCGTGTCGCTGAGAAAGACGTTTCGAGAATATAGCTAGAAGATGTCCTTGATATCGTGCATGCGTAGTATCAAGGTGCTTGTTCTTGCACCGTCGATGTCACTGACTTTCGCGTCCTGTGACGTCCACTTTCGAGTTAAGGTCATTGGTAACATAATTGAACCATTCTATTCTTCGTCGAATTCAAGTTCGACCAGTCCGCTACTGATTTACAAGCAGTAGTCGAGAATGTTAGAGTTGAAAATACGTCCTGGTTTTTTCTTTTCTTCTTTTTTTTGTACGTATCATCGTCGTAGCGATGCAGAGTGGAAAGAAGTTTTATACGAGGTAAAAATGTCGCGTGCTTGTATAATTTGATGCCTGGCTAATGGACACGATTGATGCATTAAGAGAACATATGGCTCGGTTACACGCGTGTTCCTACTTTTTCTCGCGCGAAACCGCTCGCTTCAAGGATCATTTCATGCGGCCTCATTTCCGGTCCGTGCTAAGACAGATGCAGTTTCATTCCCGTCAACAATGTCGAACCACATTCCGAGGAATCGATGGATTCTCGCTGGCCGTCCCTTCTCGATTTTCTGACTACGCCGAAAATTTGGCCAGATGGCGAATGACCATGGTACTCGGTATATAAATATTATCATAAATATTATCATCAGCTCGTAACGAAAATTTAATGACAACACTGCTGATTCACTCGCTGAATTCTTCTCTTAATCGTTGAACACAAAGTTTTATTGCTGTTTTGAATTTGTTTTCTCAGAATTACAGACAAACGAGAAAGCAGTGATTGTTATTTGTTTTGAAAATTATTCGGTCGTACTTCTAACTATTACTATAGCTGACTAATTCGTAAATTATTTTATTTTTCTATTACTTAAATATGTAATAGTGAATTATTTTTTCTTTATAAAACATTTATTATAAAAATCAGGATGACATAATTTATAACGAACTTAGGACTAGGGTGAGAGAATTAATATAAATAGAATCTAAAAGAATTGTACAATTTATATAGGAATAGATCGTAAAGCGTCTTGTAGCTTTTTCCTTGCTAAAGCAACTCGATCCTCTTGCCTCTTGATGTCTTCGTCAGCTATCGAGACGGCCTGAAACAAAAAAGAAATTAATTTATCGATTATATTTCGACGATAGTTATGCTAAATGTTTGATTTAAAAATTCTCTATTGTTTTCGTCGATATACCCTTTCAAACCTCCAGTACATAATTATTTACATTCCGTAATAGGGTGTTTGATCAGGATGTTTGGTTAAGTGTATGTAACACGTAACGCAAGTTGAGTTTAATATAAGCACCCTATTTGGTATCTAAATATCTATTCTACCTGTACGAGGGGTTGATCGGGATTAAGAAATACCCCGGGATTTTTCTCTAAAGCTGTCTTCGAACCCGTTTGTCCCGTGACTGGTTGAGACGAAACATGTAATGCAGTTGCAACACTTTGAAGCAAAGTTTCTTCCGTAATATACGGACCAACTGGCTTCAAACTTTTTGGTAAATCCATTCCATCGAATTCAAATCCATCTGGATCGCATGCTCTTAAACCTTCCAAACGTTTTTCCCAAAATAACTGTAAAATTGAAAAGAATACTTATATATAATTGATCATATTTATATGAAATAATATGTATTATTTTATACGAGACAACGAAATAACGAAATAATAAACTGACACACATAAAAAATCTAATAAAGAAAAATACTCTAATCACAAAAGCAAAATATATTTGCTGAAATATATGAAATAAAGAAAATTATATTTTTTAATTGCCTGTACTATATATTTTGGCCAGTAAAACATGAAAAATATGTAGAGTAGAAAATTAAATAATAATTCATATAATACGTTTAAAAAATGTGTCTTATGAATCTGATTTTTATAAAACATTCAGATAACAAAAAATTTTCTAAAAAAAACATGCACTATGCAACTGTTTGTAAAGAAATTGACAATTATGAATATCTATTTATAAATATATTGTATTCAAATGATAGAAAGAAACATACAATAATTATTGATTCCACAAGCACATCGAACAATATATTACCTGTTTAGGC
Source organism: Apis laboriosa (assembly GCF_014066325.1). Lineage (NCBI taxonomy): Eukaryota > Metazoa > Arthropoda > Insecta > Hymenoptera > Apidae > Apis > Apis laboriosa. Next base: position 460,154 of record NW_025224330.1, read on the forward strand.
TTATCTTGGGAGCCATATTTGCCATCAATTTTATCGGCTCCTTCCTAAACGAATGATTTGATGATTGAACCACAAGAATTTAGGGGGAATATTAAATACCATAATAAAATTACAAATTATAACTTGATCACACAATCAAAGATCTTGGGACATTACATTTATGTTTAAAAGGATATGATATATTACAAATGAATTTTATATACATTATGAACATTGAATGGGATAATGAATAAGACATAAAATCTTAAAATTGACAAATTTTTCTCTTTTTAATAAAAAAAATATTACGATTAAAGAATGTCGGGAAAAAACATGGCGTAATACTTTGACTATTTAATACGTATATGTACATAAGAAAAATAAGTAATAATAAAAATAGATATAATAAATACTAACTTGTTTGGGTTTTTCTTGATTTCCATGTTTAATATCTTTTACTTTTCCTTCCTGCGTCTTATAAATAGTTACTGGTTGTTTAAATATAGATGCGGTTTGTCTTATCGGTGGTACCAACGATGCATCATTTCTGACTCCACGACTAAAAAATAGGTATAGTATATCATAAATATATATAAGGTTAGAATAAGCAATAGTAAATGTTCGTACATCATTGTAATCGACATAAAATATATATAGGTTTTTGTCAATTCTTATATACTATACATATACTATACATATACAATATATATATATCATTGTAATATAATGTTTTAAATAAATGTTTAAAATATGGAACGTACCTGTAATAATAAACGTCAACTTTTCCAGTAGATGACAATTGATTTTGGCTTTTTCTCGAAGCCTCTTCTCTGGACGGCCAATTTGTTGGCAGTGCCGATGGATATTTCTTTTTTTCCACTGACATATTCATTTTGCAGAATTGTTTATTTCAATATATTTGCACGTTCTTTGAAACTATTTAAATAATTAACGACCGGGAACATGAGCCAGCTACCGGTGGCCATATTGATGCGTTCCGCTAAATTCGAGTAGGTTAGTGCAGATCAGTTCGAATAATTATCTACATGGTGGCGGTACTATCTATACCCTGTTATTGAACCATCATTTTAATATTTATTAAGATTAATATGATAATTTGTATTATATGTAAATTAAAAAATATGATTTATGCTATATTTTTTTTTATTAAGATAACGTTATTCATGAATAAGAAAAAATTGAATTACACAAATATTTTTTTCCTATTATACCACCTAGCGGTGAGTATAGTAATAAGTAATTTTAAACTATACAATTAATGGACATCGACGAGCCATCTAGCGGTGAATAATATAAGTAATTTTAAATTCTACAAACGGAATCGACGAGCCATCTAGCGGTGAATAATACAAGTAATTTTAAACTCTACAAATGGACATCGACGAGCCATCTAGCGGCGAATAATATAAGTAATTTTAAATTCTATAAACGGAATCGACGAGCCATCTAGCGGTGAATAATACAAGTAATTTTAAACTCTACAAATGGACATCGACGAGCCATCTAGCGGTGAGTATAGTAATAATAAGTAATTTTAAACTCTACAAACGGACATCGACGAGCCATCTAGCGGTGAATAATATAAGTAATTTTAAATTCTACAAATGGATATTGACGAGCCATCTAGCGGTAAGTATAGTAATAATAAGTAATTTTAAACTCTACAAACGGACATCGACGAGCCATCTAGCGGTGAATAAATAAAACTAATAAATTTTTCTGACATTCAATAAATTTTTTGTTTTATACTTAGAATTTGGTTATATTTATATAGAAATTAAATAAAATAAATTCTATTAAAGTATTTTAATCAATAAATAAAATTAATTAAATATCAAACATTTATATACACTGATTTCTTAAGCATATAAATTTTACAGAGTATATAGACAAAGAACAAGAATAAGTGGAAGAAGGATAGAGATAGGATAAAAATATTGAAATCAGCATCATTTCTAGAATGTTGCAAATGAAATACAAAAAGAAAGGATAGAAGATAGTAGAAAAGGATAGAATATATAGTTAAACTGTACTAGTGTCGCCATCTTTTGAGTATTAAAAGAATCTATTTAAAAATTTAATCAAGAGATGGCGCTAACGTTCACTTTTTGTTACTTTGTTCGATCTTTAGAGATGCTTTTAGTACTCAAGAGATGGCACCACATGTTCTATTTGTCCATATTTATTCTACAAAATGCGTTCAGCCATATTGTGAAATTTGAATCTTGAAACCGACTTTGTTAGTTCCTTCGCACATGTTTTTTTCGATATATTTGTGATAAAAGTGAATTTCTTATCTTCGAAAGTGAATTTTTCGATTCAAGGAAAGTGGATGTGTCAATGGTAATTAATAAAACTTTATAAGTATATAGATATAGATGATTTAATTGTCGAAAGAAACAATTTTCGCGTAGCTATAGGAACAACATGAACTGTGCTTGGAAAGGATTAACACTTGTCTTTTGCTTTTTCTTTTTTCACTTCTTCTTCTGGCTGGAAACGCATATTTCTAATCGCTTTCGTACACACGGAGTGCAAATTGCGAGCACGGAGACACAATTCAATGAAACGCGGGACAGAAAATTTGTTTTTTTACTTTATATAGCGAATGTTGAATCACGATTTCGCTGTTCTTCCTAACCTGCATCTGTGTGTATGCAATTGTATGTGGGTATGCGTAATTATTTACTGTAAAAGAATATTGATTCTGTACAAGTTAATCGTTAAAGAGATAATTAACTATTGAGTCTTCTTGAGGTATCGTTGTTTCTATTGGTCTATCATCGGAGCTGTGCTCGTCGAAAATCTATCTGTTTTCTCGCACATTTTCTTCCATCTTTATTTTTCTATTTTCTATTTTGTCCCTCTATCGCGACACGTAATTCGTATTAGTTTTTTTCTTCTTATTTCTTTTTTTTTTTTAATATTTTCTTTTTTTTTTATACTTTTTTTTTTCTATTTCTTATTGATTCGGCAGTATACAGCGTCGATTCTACGACGATCACAGCAAATGTAAAACGTGTGGTTGTCTTCCTGTAACAAAATATAAATCTCCATTATGCATTCCCTGCTTTTACCATTTTAAAATCCGAATAATAACGCGAATAATAACCTATAGTACCCTATTAATTTCACATGCCTGGTAGGCATCCAAGAAATCGTTAACCGCGTGTACTTGGCGCAAATTTATCTTTTTGTTCAAGATATATAAATTCAATCGCAAGGTACGTGTGTCTCGCATCGATCAAGTCGCTAACAAATTAAACCTAAGGGATCGTCACAAAAATATTTTTCGCACGAAAATCTCGCAGAATAAACGTGCTTGGGAGCGTAAGTGGCCCGTGTGCTTCTATTCGTGGAATAATAGCGTTGATGCCTCGTTGATGTGGCAGTAACGGTAACGCAATCGTAATGCTTCTCTACAATTCAGGTTTCAATACTTCAATCGATTTCCTCATTGGATACAATTTTAATTTCGTTACGTGTGGGATACAGGCGAAACTAGCGTTTCCTCGCGAATGGTACAATACGTAAAAACGTACATCGCATATAGTCCGCAACATTGTCAGATCAGAGATTCAAATTCATCGTAAATCAATAATATAAGATAAAAATAGATCATCATAAATACATCTCTATTTAGTATTTAGTTCGTCGCTCGTCGAACATATACACAATGATTCATTTCATTTCGATTCATCGTATAATAAAATTTTCAATTGTAAAATATAAATAGATTGATTCATCTCGTTAACTATATTTCGATCTTCGTTTAGGATCGGCCACGAACAAGATACGATGTACCATAAACTTGTGCCTCGTAAAGGATTATTTTTTTTTGGCGATACCAATTACGGTGCGTCAGAAAAAAATCTTCAAATCTCTTTTCGTCTGCTCTAAGCGCTCCGTTTTCTTTTGCTACAAAAAATTAGTCGAGAGATCATCATCATATCCATACCTATTGTCTTCCTATCTTAACCTTCTTTTTCGTGCCTTTCACAATTTCTCACAGTTACCGCAGAACATATAGTTACGAGTGGTAGCTGCATATACCGACATACAGAATAGCAACGAAAAAACGAAAAAAAAATTCGTAACTGAAACTTCTATACGAGTACAAATTTTCGGAATATGAGTTACTTTTTTTTTTCTTTTTTTATCTTTTTTTTCTCTCTCTCTCTCTCTTTTTTATACTCTTTCTCGTAATGGAAATATTCGAGGGTCACACGAAAAAAACCCCATTTTCCTTTACACAATCTTAGCACGATCAAAATTACATCGGTTCGATATAGACCTACATTTTTCTCTATCCTCGAATTAAAACATTCTTGCTTCTATATGTTGTGTGTTCGATTACATTACGTAGAATTTTGCAACACGACACACACATTTCTACTTCGACAGGTCTACATGTTAGATCGTGTACGCACAATCTCTCCTCTCTCTCTCTCTCTCTCTCTCTCTCTCTCTCTCTCTCTCTCTCTCTCTCTCTTTCTCTCTCTCTCAAACATCTCAATTCGCTCTTTCGTCGATCATATAGTAAAGCACGAGAACATCACGCGCGGTGAAAATAATATTTCGCCTTGCATCTCTCTCACAATCGTACGTAATGAATAGTTTTTGTCGTAAAACTCTATATTACATTAGTAACATATTACACAAGCGACTTCCTGTCAAAGAAGTCGAACACAATCGCGGATCACATAATTATCCGAGCGAATGTATATACGTTATCACGTATAGTCTCATTCATAATTGTCTTCTTGGCCTATTTATAACCATATGTTTTATACAATCTTAAATAACTAAAATGTTCTGCCACCTTATATATATATATATATATATATAATATAACTTCAGTTCGCAGCTTCTTCATCTCTGTTCTTTTTCTTCCTCGTGTGCAATACGAGAGCCGCTGCGCGTGATTCAAATTTAACAAATATAACACACGCTAACGTGTATGTATGTATGTATATATGTATGTATGTATGTATGTATGTATGTGTGTACATATATATATATATATATATATATATATCACTCGTTTCACAAAAGTTCCCCTCCTCAACATACTTTATCAGAGTTTCAATTTAATCTTTGATGGGTATTCTTGGAACAGAACCCTCTTATTTCTCATACGAACTAATGTAAAAGCGTAGTACACTCGACGATGTTCCAGTGTCTCAATGTCGCATCGATCATGTAACTGTTCAGTATATCACTTCGTACACTGTAGCTTTCTTATCACCTGATCCAGTCACAATATACTTGTCGTCTGTAGAAATATCGCAGCTGAGCACCGACGAAGATTCCTTCGACTGTAACAAGATGAAATTATTTTGTTAGATACCAAACGCATTAAGAAAAAATATTATCAGATTATTTTCTTGAATATTATATCTAATAAAATATGAATCGAAAACGAAATTGATGAAGTTATACATGTTTCATATAAGATAAGATACTTAAACACACTTTTTCCTTGACTTAATAATAATAATAATAATAATAATAATAATAATAATAATAATATTCATTGCCAGTATACAAAAGAAACCTCACTGTACAACATCATAATCCATTTATTATCCAGAGCAGGATGGATACAAACTTCACCTGGAATATCGAGGCACCGTATGGCGTACGCCACGCGTTTAGCAAATTGTCCTTGCCAGTTGAGACGAACCATTTGCCGCAGGTAGCGAAACGTAACGAAAGTACACAAGATTCGTGCAAATGAAGCTGATATTTGTCCGGTTTCGTGGCGTGCAACACCTCAACGTTTGAGTTCTCCATTCCCACTGCCAACCACTCGCCGGTAGGGCAGTAGCCCAGCGAGAATATCTGAGAAGTGAAGTCATGCTGTTGTAACTGCCTTCCTTCCCTCAGATCCCAAGAGCGGACCGTGTTGTCCAATCCGCCGGTCCACAATTTCGAGCCGTCTGCAGAGATGTCGATGCACGAGGCGCCGTCCGTGTGACCTTGGAATTGTCTGAGCAGAGATTGATTCTGTATATCCCAGACGGCGATGTTCCCGTCGCTGCAACAGCTGAAGCAGACTTTCGAGTCGGGGGAGATGGCCAAAGCGTAACAAGCTGGCGCGTTCGAAGTCAACTCCGCTTTGATCCTTGGTGTTGGACTCGCCAAGTCCCAGATACTGAGGTTACTCGCTTCACCGCCTACGATTAAGGTTCTCCCATCTGGTAATAGTTTCACCGATCTGTAACGAGAATTAAAATATTAGTTTGTGCTAACATTTTATTTTATTTTATTTTTTTTTCCCTTTCTTTTTAGGTTATATTGGATAGATTCGACTCGTTAATTGCTACGTGACAACGAATGTTCCATGCAAGCTGTTAACGTTTCCCGAGGATATAAAATAAATGATGGGAGCCGACCGATCGATGCCGTCACCCAGCTTTGAATGAAATATCACGATGGAAAGCGATGCGGTTATAGGATGTGTTAATAGTTTAAGTGCGTTCGAAATATGGATGGATACATAGAGGCCAAGTTAACCCACCACGGGGTCTGCCAAAGATTAGAAATTTAATATCAGCTTTCGCGCGAATGTAAACACGAAACATTTTGAAAACCCCTTTAAAATTCCACGTACCGTTAAAACCGTTGGACCAACGTCGGTTCCAAATGTTATAGATAGTTTTGAACAGGCGAATAGATATCGAGTAGTAAGGATGTTAACCGGTTACAATGTTTTCAATACCCGATGATATCGATCACCGATGTCTAACATGGCGGTAAACCCGTTCAAGTCCCCCCGATACGTTCAATTTTGAAGCAATCAACGCTCTCAAAGCCGAGATAAGGGGCCACTGACACCGTTTCAAACTACCTTGTAGCTACCCGCGCTTAACTAGACCCGATATATCCCGAAATTACACGTATCAACGGTTGGTAAGTAAACGAGACCGCAATGGCGTTGCCTAATCGGAATTTATTCAGCGGCGGATCTCCCGCGTTTGCCAGACGGCGTGTAAAGTTAATGCGACGCAGCGCGAAACGTAACGTTTAACCAACCTGATGTAGTTGTCTCGTTGCAAGCAATCAAGCTGCGAAACGTGTTTCGCGCTACCGCTCCCGCCCTGATTGATGTCCCAGACCTTGACGCATCCTTTGCCACCGGTGTAAACGTATTTAGTCGGATTCGAGATCGTCACCGCGCACACCACCTCCCCGTGTGTCAGGGTATTTATCTGGCGTGCATGTCGCGGTATTCCTTGTCCAATTAGAGCGTCGTGAGGGAATGGAACCGGCTGCATCTGGCCCTCGCTCGACACGTGGAAACTGTACGCGCTGCGGAACAAAGCAATTTGTTAATTCGTTCATTCCTCTCTTTCTTTTTTAATTAAATTCGTTCGTGGATGGAAAGGAAGGAGAGGGTTTGTAATAATATTCCTGTTGAGATACCGAATAAAGATTATATTTATTTTTAAAACTCTCTTCACTCAAGATAATTCGATGATCCATTTAAGATCGATTAAAAGATGGTTCGAATCAATTTTCGAAAATATTTTCTCTTTATCGAATTACCTCTCTTACGGTTCGGTTATCGGTATTGAGAATCAACGTGCGAACGCACGAAAGGAAGGGATTGCCGAGAAAAGCGCTTACGGTTTGCCACCGGGTACACCGAGAGGTCCAAGAGGAGCCCTCATGCTTCCGTGAGGATCGTAGAGCTGCTGAAGAGGCGGTCTTGCGGGATATCCATTCAGGGCTGGGGGATAACCCAGCACGTCCACGTGAGGTCCTGCGGGTGGATGATGTGGCGGCGGATAGTGTGGCGGATAAGGGCCGACCGCCGAAGCCGAGACCAGTGGTTTGCTGGAACTCGATGGTTTCAGACCACCGGACCCGGAGCTGCTACCACCTGTCGACCATACATTCATCCTCAGATACTTGCCCAAGTATTTTCCATCATCGTAATTGATACGGAAATGTATTATTGCCCGCGCACGCGCATACATACACACCGAGGCGCTCTATGCAAAGGAGAACGAAATCCATCCCACCAGAACGTTTACCTTCTGAATTTTTTAATATAAGCGAACCAAGCAAGTAAGTAAGTAATATCACTAATTGCTGTCTAATATTTGACGTGCTAATATTTGAACACGTAAGATTTCTGTTTCTCATTAACAATATGAGAATAAATTCTCACACCGTTAGTCCTGTTAAAGTTGCTCATTTAAAATGACCAAGTTATAATACACGAACGAATGGAACAATGTTTCAAGGATATATATTATACTGATTGAATATTTTTCCTTTTTTTCTTTCAAGAAATATAAATAGATCCTTCCTCTCTCTCTCTCTTTTCGCTTCGAATATATATATATATATATTGCAAACTGGAGGATAAATAAGGAAAAGAGGGGCGACAACATACCAGCTGATGTGGGCGTGACGGGTTTCGAGATAGGCGTAGTCGGTTTTTCTCGTTCTTCCATCTTCTTAGCCGAGGGTGTGCTCGCGTTGCTGCTCGTGCCGCTTCTCGGCGATGGTGGCGGGACTTCTTTCTTCACCTGGCTGCTCAAAGGCACCGAGGAAGGGCCGAGTTTGTCAAGCCCGTTCTCTCTTGGCGACGCTGTGCCATTCGCCGTAGGGCTCGTCGGCCCCTCGCTGGCGTCGTCAACCACCAAGTCCTGGTCGCTCTTTTCACCATCGCTTTGCTATCGGGGAAAACGTGCACGGCTTTATTAAAGGTATACCATCGGCGGCGGGGCATGGAGAACCATCCTGGATACCTACATGGCCTATATCCTTATCCTGTTCTTTCTTCATCTTCTTGAGTGGAAGGTGGTCGTGGTGTTGGGGGTCGGTCGATCGCGGCCTGCTATACTTCTCGCGTTCCGCGGGTGATATCGAACTTCTCTGTAACGAGAGGAATGATGGTTGAAAGAACGAAAGAAACGAGAATATTATATTTACGTTTAGTTGTTTTTTAATTCTATTTTATCAATTTGAAACGAATGTAAATGTTTCTAACCCTTTGCTCTCCAACGGTGAGTTAATGCCGTAACTCCAGCGGCGACAATATTTATTTATGTTTGATCTTTTTAGAATATCGCTTTATAAATAGATTCCTAAGCTCTTTATATGTAATCTTATGAGTTGTAATCTTATCTTATGAGTAATTAGATGGTTATGAGACCATCTAACGCACCAAACGTACCGATCTGAGTGTTGGAGTTGCTGGTTCGAGCCTGAAGTGCAGTGTTAAATCTATTTATAAATTTTGGAAAGTTCCTTTTGGTCAAAAGGATCAATCAAAAACGTGTCAAGAATATTTCGAAAAGCGTTTGATTTTCTCCTTTTATTTCCTAATCTTTTGAATTTAAAAAAAATTCTTTTTATTCGAATTTGTGACGATCTATGAATATTGAAACACATATTGGAAGTTTGATAATTTAAAACGAAACGAACTCGTATTGATCACGAATCGAAGACACGTGTTAAATTATCGCCCTCCCCCCTTCCCCAAGATCTTTAAATGACCTCAAGTGGCATTCAACGTGATCTCGATGACCCCCATCACTTAAGCGACCTTAACTGTTAATGTCACGATCTCGATGGCCTCGTGTAATCTTCGAATAACATTGACCGAAGCAATGCCACGATCTAAATGATCCTCTCTCATGACCGTGGCCATCAATTTTATAACCTCAATAACCTAGGCACAATTTTCTAAGGATTGGATTAAAGTTTTAAATAATCGGCATCAGACGAGATACATTGGTCCGTTCGCCGTGTCACGAACGCCGCTTACACGTTTCCATTCGAATATTTATATAAATAAATATAACGGGGAGAAGATCGATCCGCGTAGCCAAATAGCCAAAAGTAAATATTTTCCATCTGCCGTCCCGTTTCGTGCCAAACAATTTTTTTCCGTGTCATCAATCGGTTATCAGGTATACATAAACGTTATACGCAAACGTTACACGACACGACACGAAAGATACGACAGTCGTAATACGTAAGTCGCGTTGGAATATCCAAGCCTGGATGCTCGTTCACGGAGGAGTGGAAAAGACGGGGAAAAAGCCGTAAAACGAGCGACGACGAGATCTATCTATATGGGAAAAGTCGTTCCAGGATTGTATACAATCCGCTCTCGGTTAATGCGATCTCATCAATCCCGTCCAAGCTTTCCAATACGAGAGAGAGATTCTTCGTTTCGGGCGGACGACGAGAAACGAATCACGAAACCGTCGAACCGTTTAAACAGTGTCTCGCGATTAAATAAAATATTTGCCCGTCGATGTACCACCGGAGGAGCAATTGAATTACCTCGCCCCATCCGACCAATCTCCTGTTTCTTTTTGCTTTTGTGGAAAAGAGATGGAAGAGGAAATAATAATGGCGAGAAATCGTGGACTCGGTCGAGAGCGATAAAAATTTAGGCGATAAAGATTTCTTCATTCGCTTAGAGAGATGGGATAAGTCCAAAAAAGAAAGGAAGAAGGAAGAAGGAAAAAGGAACGTTGCGAAATTTCCGATTGATAATAAATTTATAAATGATAAAGGCTCGATATACCATCTCGATGGCCAATAAATCTTCGGATATTTGTTTTCTTTTTCACGGAGAATAATTCGGGGTTAATTGATTAATCGAGTATCAATTAAATTTTAATCAACACTATTTTGACGTGGATTCGAGGATGGACAATGTTAAAAGTGGAAATCAGAACCTTAATGAATAATTGAAATTGTGTATTTATTATACGCGATAGAAAACAATACAGCGAATCGTTGTAATAACATTGAATTATGAGAAATTTGTTAATTATTGTTCAACAATAACGACGACGAGAAACTGTAGTTATAGTTCTATCAATAACATAACATCTGTTAAACGGAATCCTCCTGTTCACGATATCTATACATCGTTACGTTGAAACGATATTACAATTATCAAAACAATCGTTAAAATAATTTCTCAACTCTCCAACTCTCTCTTCTTTTTCAACCCCATTTTCGCGATAAACGGAATGGAGCAGAGTGTACGATTTAAATAAATTTCATTCTCCTATATCGCCCCATATGTACTATTAATTCTCGGCCATCTTCTCCTTTCCATGGACCGTGTGAGAGAGGGTGGCGCGCGTCAATGCCACCCCGAAAACGGAGTCGTCACTCGAAAACGGAGCTCTCAATACGACCAATAGACAGATAACCGAAAAAGGTCCCGAAAGGCGTGGAAGATATTATCGGGAGGAAGTTTTACGAGCGACAGTTTTGTCGTCGACACGGTCGACGTATCTCTTCCTCCCTCCTCACTTCTCCTCCCTCTCTCCACCCTCCCACGCGAAGCGGCCGTGAGCCTTTTTCCTGTCCCCGATAACTTCCCTGTCCCCCAACCCGTAAACTACCCTCCTCTCTCGACCCCGAAGTAAATCTCCTCTTCTCAATTACCCTTCGCCTCTCATCCACTGCCACCTCCTCCTCGCCTCGGTCCATTACCCCCGAGCTTCCCCCGTATCATCCCCCTTTCTCGAGGACCTCGTGCGTCGAGGCTGCGAAAGGAAATGAAATAGTGGTGAGACTACTATACGCCACGTGATTTAGGGACCGCACACCCGCCTGGTCGGTGTTGTCCTCTTCTCCAGGAATTTGCGGGTAATTATACGAGTAGGAGAGATGATGCGAAGGGAAATGAAATTAGGTTCGAAGGATTATTATTATTATTATTATTATCATCATTCTGATGCTAAGCTTCGAAGCTTTCTAACTTTTGTAATTTATCGTCTGTTCTCTTTCACAATCGATCATTTCCTTTTTATTACCAATTGAAAGATGTTGAAGATTATGTTAAGTTATTGAGTGAAGAGAAGAATGTATGTAATAAAATTAGGAGAAACAGGATAATAGCAATAGTTTTTCGTAAATTAGAGAATCAAGCGAATTTTTATTACTCGAAGTTACAGGTGTGTTACGTGACACAGAGACAGAGATCAAAATTTTGACAGGTGAACAACACGAATTTCAAAGATAATAAAAGAGAGATAGTAGAGATAGGACAAGAGACCAAGACTGGCCAGTGGTCGTCGGTTCGCGCGATAAAAAAAGCTGGAGGAGTTGGAGGGGGGCGAATTCCTCGGAAAGATGCAAGAAAACACGGTCATCGTGGAACGACTTCTCAAACAGAAGGAATCCCCCGAGGAGCCGTATTATGTGGATATCTCGCTCGACTTTTCTGGAACGAGAGGAGCTGAGGCGGGATCCGTTTCCACTCTCGCGGGGGCAAAACGAGAATACCGGTGTGCCGTCTCCTCGTTACCTGGTAATGGCCAGTCACTATTTATCCGGCCAGCAGCCACGAGAATCGGTTCTGGTTACAACTGTCGTGTTCCTGGAAAGGAAAGCCTCGTCGAAACCGGCAGTACGTATGTATATATATATATATATATATATATATGTATACTCTTCCTTTTTCCGAATAAATCGACTCGTGAAAGAAAACATACGGGATGGAGGGAGGAGAGAGAGAGAGAGAGGACTTCGATATTTCCAAGAAACGATTCCTCGAAAGAAAAACAGCAAAACACGAAAAAGAAGATACAGAGAGAGATAGAGGGAGAGAGGCGAGGCATTATCATAAAAATGCGAGAAATCTCGAAGATCTTGGATTTACGTTCGTAGGAACGAAGATGATTAGCCCGGGGATAAAGGGAAGCCCACGTATGAATCGTCGTGGTACCAAAGTTTCGACGTGTCGTAGAATTTTTATATATCTCGACTTTTGCCCCCCTCCCTCCCTCTCTCCATCCTTGGGAAAGCCAAGTTCAGTTATTTTATCTTTCAGCGGGTCGCCTCGATCTCGCATGTTGCTCCAACACCTTCCCGCTTATTTATATTTTATCACGCGTGTTTTCCTTTATCAGACACGTATCGTACACGTACTCCCGCTTTTTCCCCGCCGGAACAATACGTTCGATTCGCCGCCGGTGTATTCAACACCCTTATCTTCTACCCCCGTACGGCGCGAACGCATCGTTTTCCTTCTCGCCGTTGAAATACCGAAAGCACTCGATGGCTCCTCTCACAAGGAGGAGAAGGAGGAGAGAGAGAGAGAGAGCTTCTTCTTCTTCTTCTTCTCCCCATCCCCTCGTTTCTCACTTTTGCCTACGATATCGGCGCAAGCGAAAAGGGAGCGGTGTATATTGGAGTACACACGTATTGAAGGGAGTGTACACGAGCGGACCAATGTTCGTTCACGTAAGTTTACTTACACCTAGCCCCGTCGGGATCGTACCGCCGGCACCAGCCTTTCCGGCAAAGAGGGTTCGCGCCACGATCAATATGGGGGTCCGCGTACCTCTCAAACGGGTGGGTTGAAAAGGAGAGTGAGAGGAGGAAAGGCGGAGGGGAGGGGAGGGGAGGAGGGGACGTTGGGTACACCGTGGATATATAGACTTTGTAGTGTTAGGGACGACTTGGTCCGCCGGCAGGCAACTTGGCAAGCGGCAGCCAACGCGGCAGAAGCGGCGAGCCAGCCAGGCATCGAGAGAACGTGGTGTAACGTGAGAGAGGGAGAGAGAGAGGAACAGGGACGATGTGGTGGCAGTTGGTGAAAGTGGAGGAGGGAGATGGAGAAGGAAAAGGAGAATGGAGGGAGAGAGAAGGGAGAGAGGAGTGTCGTGGTGGTGTGTGCGCGGTATTGGGGTTGGTGGTCGGAGCCATGAGGGTGGTAAGTGAGTGAGCGACTCCTTCACCACGACGCCTCGTCTCTCAGCCCAACTACCGTCACCCACACCACCCGTAGAACCCCAGACCCCGACCTTACGGATATATCCCAAGCCACCGACTACCGCCTCATCCTCCCTCGGCCTCTCCTGCACTTCCTTCCTCCTTCCTTCCTCCCTCCCTCGACTCGCCAAGTAGTCTCCTTACTACTCACCCTACCGGTATTCCACCTCAACCAACCCACGCCGCCTGTTTCCCTATTCCTCACTCCACCCTCGTCGTAGCCAAGACCCCGAGAGAGGAGGTTACGAACCGGAGTCGCGTCTCCCAAGACCCCGCAAACCCCAGTTGGTACAAGATTGCACTCAGAGGTTCTCAACCCGGCCCGAAACGTTCGACGAAGAAAAAAAAAAAAAAAAAGAAAAAAGAAGGCGATTATCGTGAAACATCGTCGACGCGTGCGATTTTTTAAATTCGACGATTGCTTTTTAAAGGAGGAATCAAGAGATGCTTATTTGGAATTTTTTTGCTATTTTGGAAATTTGGAAGAGATTTCAGATTCCAAATTTTTAGAAATATAATAATAGATTATATTAAGATAGATATTAAAAACAAATTATCAATTAAATTGTGAAGTTATCGTCGTTGCTGATCAAAAATAGGTTAAGTAAGGAAGAAAAGAAGTGGATCAAAAATAAATTCTAAAACAAAAAAGAAAAAGAAACCATCGACTTATAACTTCGATCATTCGAAAAATCCATTCACGATGAAGCTAATGTTCATTAATTTACTTATCAAAATACAGGCAATACAGATGGAAAAGGAAGATTCATCGGGAAGTTGACGCGCAGGCGTAATTTCGCCAGTTTCCGTGATTACATTGGGCGACGACCTCACTCGAGGATGCATGGAATTTTTAATGGCCCCGCCGGGGATACCAGGAACCGATTTCTGGAATCAACTACGTGTCACTGGGTCACCTCGTGCATCCATCATCGCGGCAATTAGTGAACGCGCACTTTTATTTCCGCTTGCGCTGCTTCTCATCATCCCACCCTCCCTCTCTTCCCTCCCTTCCTCTCTCTCTCTCTCTCTCTCTCTCGTTTCGCCACGAAATCCTCGTTTCTTCCTCCTCCTTTTTCTTCCCCCTTCGTTCTCGCCTTTTCCTCCTTTTTTCCAGGGGGAACGTTCCCAACGAGCGTGAGAATCGTGCAGCTGATAGGAGGGAAAATGAGAAGCGAGCCGCGCGATCGTTTTCCACTTTGTTGAAGCGAAAGAATCGCGGGTCGACGACGGGTTTGAGAAATTCCATTTCGAGGCTGTGATTGCGCCGTTAGAAATATGGCGGCCGGGCGAATTATTACGCGAGCGGTTACACTCTTTCGCTTTTACACGGGAAGGAAATTACGATCTTTTCTTTCTTCTCCTTCCCCTCCCCTTTTTTTTTTCCGGGGATCGAATAAAGTATAAGAGATGAAACGTTAGATTTCTTTTATCACGTTAAATTTATTATTCAAGACTTGGTGGTTAAACTCTTTTCGCTTTCGCTTGCGGGAAGGAAAAATGTACTCGACCTTTTTTTTTTCTTTTCTTCTTCTTTCATTCTTACTACGTAAAATTTATCATTCGAGATCATATTGTTTTGAGGTTGAAATTGCAAAAAAAAAAAAAAAGGAACGTTTATAATCTTAGATCTTCTTTATCTAGTTTCTTTTTCTAGAAGTTATGAATGAAATATATAAAAGAGAAGATATTTTTATTTCTTTTTCATTGGGTTAAATTTATTATTACTAGCGATACGAAATTCGAGGCTGAAATTAGTTGCAAAGCGTTTTTGTAAGCTTTCGAAAGCCGATCGAGGTAAAAGTCCACGTTTAAGAGGATTCAAAATTGCGCGGTGCACCGAAGTAGTTGCGAACATTTATTAGTCGGACAGCCGTTGTTTGACCAGCGGTATGCTTGAACTACGGTTCGCTTGCAGCGTGAAATTAATCGTACGAAACTATTCGCTTCTTTCCAACATTCTGTTTAATCGAAATATAGGAGTGGCGGACACGTTATCGATTCCCAATTTATATTCCCAAATTCTTCGAGATTAACAATTTCTAAACAAAATTAAAGGATGCACGTAACGTGTATCATCCATTGCTGTATAAAATCCATCTCACCCCTGCCAATAAAATAAAACCAGTCACCTATCATTATTAATCCATAAATTATTCCTTGATGACAAAATAACGAACTTTTGAAATCACAATCCACCATCCATTCCCTCCCAAAGTGAATTAACTTTCGATTTCGAGAAATCTATCGTTTAGCAAAATCTTTATCCTTACATCAAATATACGCATCTCCTGCATGTCGGTTACACGTGGCGAATACGGTGTCTCGAATCGTACAAAAATTCACGACAGGATGATTTGTAGATACAACGTAAATAACGCGAGTTCTCCCTCCTCCAGTGGCTTCGACCACACGCAGCAGTAACAATATGTACCCCTCTCCTCTCTCTCTCTCTCTCACCCACTTCACCCCTTTTTCTCGCTCTAACCGTCCCTCATCGGCCGAGCCGGGAAACCCCGCGGCGGAATTTGCATTTTTAAATTAACTTGCCTCTGTTTGCAGCTATCTCGGCGCGGCGCCGCCACCGTCGGCGGGTCCGGGCTTTACAATTTTATGCAACAACGCGCCCCGAGTGCCGCCCCGACACACGCCTCCCTCCACCTCCCTCTGTGCCCGTTCACCAACCCCTTCTCCCTTCCCCCGTTGCACACCTAACCCCCTCCCGCCTCTTGCCCTTGTCCGCAAAACCCGTCCCCGTCCGGGTGATCGATATTATTGTTATCGTTATCGTTCGAAAGCGAGTTGGAAGCGCGGCGGCCTCCGTTTCCCATTCACGTTACCGTTGCGGCCAATTACTTCTGACCACGACACCGACGGTTTTACCGGCGGGGGAGGTGGGAGGAGGTGGTATCGGTATCGGTATCGGTATCGGTATCGGTATCGGTATCGGTATCGGTATCGGTATCGAGAAAACGCAATATGCATGGAATCGGTTCGTTCGTCCCTGGTTTTTCGTTTCCGCTCGTTTTCTTCGTTCGCGGCCACGGGCCATCCCACCGTTTTTCCAATTTTCTTCCCTCCTTTTTCTTCCTCTCTCTCTCTCTCTCTCTCTCTCTCTCTCTCTCTCTCGTTTCGTTTTCGATCGTATACATGCATGGATATAGCGCATCGGGACGGGGTGCTTTATTGAATACAGAAACCGCGACGATTGGCTTCTTTTTTTCCATTAGACAGGAACTATGGGAGAGAAATTCCGCGATTCTATGGAACGGAAATTGAGCCTAACCGACGATAGATAGATAGATAGGCGAACTCTCGTAATCAAGGGGTGGGTTAACGGAGAAGTTGGTGTATTTTTCGGAGATTGAATTTGTCTCGTCGATAACAAAGTTTCGATGCAGAACCTCGACCGAGGCTGGAAAAATTAATTTTCGCGCGGGAGAATGTTAAAAGAAAATTTTAAGAAAATTACTTATTGTTTAATTCATTTATCTTGCTTTACTCGATGCAGAAATCGGAGAACGTATTAATATTAAAAAGAATCGAATCGTTCGAACAGAATTTACAGGAAAAATTTTATACTCGATTGTTATTCAATAATTATTGACGATGTTTCTATAAACAATTTCTGAAAAAAAATCCAAGAAGCTTCATTCTTCCTATTCCAAAAAAAAAGAAAAAAAAAAGAAACCACAAATCAAACGTAATAATCTCTCGTCCAACACTCGTCTTTAACGGAAATCGCATTAAAACCGTATTGGATTCCATGCGCGTGTACAAATTCCAATAAATCGCAATTCCACGCCGGAACATATCGCTCGTATTTACTCCACGAAACTCGAGCGGAGAGAAAACGAAATTGTCAGATGTGTGTCGCGAAGAATAGCCCTCCATCTTTGCGAGACATCGAACTCGAACGAAGGGGACGAAACGCCAGATTTTTCGCCGATTTTCGACGGCGCGACGCTGAGTGGCCACTTCACGAGACGCCGCTTATTCCTTCACAGGGGCAAGCTGCTTCGAAGGATGAGAGCGGATGCTCGTTGATCAAAAAAAAAAAAAAAAAAAAAAAAACATCCGTGGCGACGACTGGAACGAGAAAGAGAGGAATAAGGAGCGAACGAGGAGGACAGAGATTGCCGTAAAGTGCCATCTTCGCGTTATGCGAAGAGAGAAGATGGGGGAATGGGGGAAACATTTTTATCGCTCCGTCAAACGAATATCTATAGCTATAGAGAGGTGCAGACGAGGGAACGAACAAGCAGAAGCAGAAGGAGAACGGAGGGAAGAGAGTATAATAATTGAAAAGCCCGTGGTGGATTATGATCGTCGCTTTATTTCGCTGCCTCGAGAGACCGTTCTTCCCCATTATCTTCGCCCCTTTTCTTCGCCTTCTCTTCCTCCCTTACTTCTCTCTTCTTTGGTACAAGAAAAACGTGAGAAGGGAGGGAAGAAGGATGAAGAATATACACTATACAGAAAAAAAAAAAAGACGTAGAAAGAAGAAAAAGATCGTACGCAACAATGCTGGCGCATTGCCTGCCTCAACGCAACCCTTTAAACCGTGGCCGCTCTTTGAGGTCATTACACATTGGAAAAAAAAGCGAGTTAATGGGCGTCCTGGTTGCGTGGCATCGGAGGCAGGAAGGCACCGGAGGATCGAGGGGCAGGCAGCAGCCTGAAAGAAGGATAATAGAAAAAAGGAAGAGGAAGAGAAAGAAGAGGATCGACCGGTTGCCGATCGAACCATTGATTTATGGTGGCCGTATATTCCGTCGAAGGGAGAGAGAAAGAGAAAGAGAATGTCGGTATCGCGAGCTGTTAAACGGCGTACCCTTGCGGGACACGTACGGTTAACCCCTTTACCGAAACGGCCTCCGCCAACGGCGAGATTGCGTGTAGGAATCTTGTTAACCGAGCGGAGCCAGACCTATGATCCTGTCTACTTTCGATCTTACACGTGTTGCCGGTGTGTAGCCGTGGCCGGCTATCGATAATAGGTGAATTATCGTCCCGGCGAAAATACCCTATTTTCGTTCCTACACGGCTAGTTCCCAGCGCGATGTACAGCGATACAGCGATACAGCGAGTGGATGAATATCGTGGCACGAGGGTAACGGAGGCGAGGGAGGGGGGCACGTCGTGTAATACGGTGAGCGTATTGATAATCGAGACGATGCGGCCCGTGCTACGAACACCGTCTACAACAACCTTGAAGTTGTGCACTCCACGGCTCGACTCGATCGAATTAGGTGTATAATAGTCTGCCCTCTTCTTCGAGCTGATTAATATTAGACACCGTGGAAGAGGAGTTGGTGGGGATGGAGGAGTTCGATGGAATCAATTAGCAAAATATCGATGCGATTTTAGGTATTGGACATTTGTTAAAACGTGAGAATATATCCGTGGCGATTAAACTGATTATTATTAATTAGGCGAGTAATATTTTATAATAGTCAGAAATATATCGTTAACGTTGATTGAAAGATAAAAAAAAAGAGGGATAAAGTATTGTCGACAAGGAGAGGAATGGATCAAATTATATAACTCGAATATTTTTTAAAAAATAGATAGACACTCGATTCAATTTCGTTCCCTGCACCACTTTCGACAATTCGGCCGGAACGAGATCTTCTTCGCTTTACCGCTTCCGGTTGCACGGGGAATAGATATAGAAAACACGGCGCCTCCTCTCGACGTCCGGCTCTCGGGGACGATTATATTGTGAAATATATACGGAGATGTAATTACGGGGCGGTCGGAGAGAGAGCTCGGGTGGCCCTAGGCGGGGTTTTACGGCCGCCTCATTAAATTACGAACTAATTACCGGTCGGCGAATTATTAAAAAGCTTAGTCGGCCGTTAAACGTGCCGCGGAGTCGTAAAAGAGTGGCTGGCACACGGTGGAGCGCGTGTAAGTGCGTGCGTGTGCGCCACCCTCGAGGCTTGATAGCCTACCATCCGGCTCGAGAGGCCTCTGCCTATCCCTTAACTCCTCGCCAATGGGAAAAATTAATTTTCTCCAAACCGATGTTCTCCAACTTCTCGAGCCGTGGAATTCGGGGGAAGCCCCCCTCATTCTCGACCCGATCGATAACGTTGAAATGGGAGGGAGGAGGAGGGGGCGATAACATTGTTATTTAAAATGTGAGAAGTTTATTGGGGAGATTTCGATGCTTGAGAATGAAAATTGTTTATACCGAATATTGGATATTGGTGAACGAACATAGTCGCGATTACGAACGAATGTTTTTTAAAATATAAGATATAAGATTTATGGCTTTTAATGTATCGTATGAATAATATCTGCATAATACATGGAAATAACATTCGTCGTAACGATGTATTCGAAAGAAGGAAAAAAATTCGAAAATATAACAGCCTAGTCACCTGTTTACACAACATATTTCAAATATCCGAATTCTCGTTTCCATACGATAAACAAAACCTTCGAAACGAAGAACCGAAGGAGAAGAAACACGAGAAAGAAATTTACCTACTCTGGTCGAAAAGCGATTGAAAACGGAACGGAAACCGACCCATCCGGATCGATAACCGCCGCTTTCCTTCGAAACACCCATCCCCTCAACACACCAAAGTACAATATAAAGTTTCTCCATTTGCCAAGGTGGGGCAATTTCTACGCCCGTATGATCACCGCGTCGCATGATCGTTTGGAAACGTGGGATCGACTCCCAGCTTCGATTTATTCAACGGCGAAAATTCGAGAAAATCGTCTTCGACACGGTGTCCCGCCGGGGGATTGCGAATCGCGTTCCAGTTGTTCGACACGAGGCCTCGAAACGCGATCGTTTCGAGACGCGAGACGAATCGTTCGGATTATCCACGCCGCCCGCGGCGTATATGTACACACGCGCGGTTTCCAGTGTTTTGCGCCGCGAGATGGCGCTGTGGGGGGGAGAAAGTGAGAAAGAGAGAGAAGTTTCTTGCTTTGGAATTAAATTAACGCGCGGTCGCGCATGCGCGGTGGACGATGAATGGTGTTCGCGCGTAAATATCGGCGCGCACGGAGCGGAACGAAAGGTTGGCCGAACGAATCGATCGTAAAAGAGCGAAACGAAGCGATTTGCTGTCGCAGGGCACTGTTGAAATTACCCCTCGACCGCGCCTCCGAACGCTTGCAGACAAGCCGCCGGCCCTTCTACTTTCGCGCCGCTCAAAGATACACCCTTCTCGCCACGCTGAATCAATTTGAATTCTATTATTACCGCTATTGTTTCCGGCTCACTTTCCCTTGCTCGGATATTAACGCGCTTCGTATATACACACACAGGGTTGTGTTTGGACGAAGTAGAGAGGAGGAGATTTAAGTGCTGGCGAGTTATAGTTATGTTTCTATAAATATTTTCCAACTTACGAGATTGGTAATTTGTAAATGAGATCAGCTTTGTTTGAGAAACAAAGGAGGATTCGTTAACCTATGAGGTTAATAATAGTAGTAAGAGAGAGATAGAGAGAAAATGATTTGAATTAAAATAACTTGGATCCTTTTTTTTTTTATTTTGTTATAAAATTGATTTTAAAAAAGTGCTCTCGTTTCGCTTCGCGAGATTTTTAATCGTGTGAATTTATGTATTTAATTCAGGATTTAAAATTTAATTAATTAAAAAAAAAAAGAAGAAAAAAACACAAAGGTTCTGTATTACATTTTTAAACATCGGTATAGTTTTAGTTTTTTTTTTTTTTTTTTTAAGCGGAGACTATTGAATTATATGTATATTAATTATACGAGTTCATTACCCGCAAAAAAGCGAATGAAAATTGAATATAATTTATAGGGGTAGAAATTTAAACGCGTTCCCCGAGTTAAGACTGTTATAAATCATTTTCAGCGTAAGAGTTAATTTTATTTAACAGCTTTCAATTAACGTTTAACACTCAACGTGAATTATTGTTGTTACAAGTTTCAAGTTTAATTTATATTGAAAAATAAGATAGCCAGATCAAAGAAACTATCATTATCGAAAAGAAACAAAATAATATAAGAATTATTCGAGCCAAAAATTTATATCTTCTCTCTCCAATATCTCTCATAAACGCAAAATTGCTTAAATCCATTTACACGAAAATCAATTATAAATTACCACTAAACTCAGTTGTTCGTTACGAATTCCAAGATACCGTATAACGATGGTCAAATCGTGAACTCTTTAAGAGATAATTTACACGAAGATAACAATCCCCCTTCCCGAGTAAAAATATCTCGTAAAAACCGCAGTTACTTCCATTTCTTCGATTAACGAGAAAAGTGGCTATTAGTGGCTACGAGGCGGTCTCGCGTGGGTGGTGGTGGTGTTACAGTGATTTCCATAACAAATGTTCGCGCGGAACGTAGACGATGACAGCGTGATCAACGTGAATAGCGAATTTAACGAAGAAAGAGGGAAAGAGTGAGTCGAAAAAGAGAGAGAAAGAGAGAGGGAGGAGTGAAACGAGCGAGGCGAGTGTCGTTAAAGTAGCGCGATGTTTTTAATTAATTAATTCGCGGCAGCTTCTCCAGTAAATTTCCAACGTGATGCTTTGGTCGCGGGAAACGAGGGGTTGGATCCGAAACCATGCTCCTCCACGAGGGACGATACATATAAGGGAGACGTTAAAGGAAAAAAAGGACGGGGAACAAGGGAACGAAAGTGCGTTGCAAAGTATTTAAAAATACCAAGTACCCCCGACGGAGACGGATATTAAGACAGAAGAGTAAAATCGGAAGAGAGAGAGAGAGAGAGAGAGAGAGAGAATGAGAGAGGGTGGCGATGGTAGACAGGGCAACGACAACGTCGACGTCGACGGTGGCAGAAAGGAAGCAGAGTTTATGGGATTGAAACGCGGCAGGAAGCAAGGGAGGGGTTGGTTACGGAGGGAGAGACCGTTGGTACGGGGAACGTTTCAATTAGTAATTAAAACGTGCCGTGCTGCTACCTCTAACCCTCCTATCTCGACTTTACACAGTGGCTGGCTGCCTCTCTTATACTCGTCGTCATCGTGTTGCCACGGCCGCCATCTTGTAAATTAATTAATGCGTCCCTAACGAGATCAGAGGTGTCGGTAAGGCAGCAGGGATCGGCAGGGAACTACCCTGTCCGCCGAGAGGAAGAACAACCCCTGCCCTCGATGTTTCCGTTCTCGGGGATGAGCGGCGAGTCGTCTCAGTCACCCCGTGAGTAGGTACCGAGAACCACTTCTCTGTTCTTTCGCATCGGTAAACACCAAACGCGAACACGTGTTTCTCTTTACACTTGCACCGTGTTTGCTGGATAAATTCTTCACCTCGAGTGTTATGCACGATCCTTTGCCCCGAGGCTCGATTGTCGACTCGACCGAGACGATCGTTTAAACTTTTAGCGGAAAAAAAGTTTTCTGCGAAATTCCTTTCGAGACGGAGATGAAAGAAAAAGGAAAGCGGAGAGAAAGAAAAACTTTTCTCACTCTCAAGATCGCCACATCCTTCCTCCGTTGAAAAATTCTGAATCCGAATAATGGAATGTATCGTTATCAGTATCTACCCCTCTTAACTTATTTATTATTTCAATTAGAAACGATCCTAAACGGACGGAGGAGAGAGAATTTGTCTGTTCCGGGGTAGTCGGAGGGGGTGCAAAGGTCTCCAAAAAGGGAGAGGGAGACAAGAAAGAAAATAGGGTGTGCGATAGTTGGAGGCAATGTCGAAACTCAATGTCAGGATCTCTCGACCCTTTCAAACCCTTTCATCGGCACTTCACCCGCTTACATAATGCAGCCACTCTAATTAAAATAAATTACGCTCTCGCGTCAGTTCGCTCTTTTATCCGTCACGTCCCTCCTCCTCCTCCTCCTCCTCTCCCCCCCGTAACCCTCACGTGCGGCCGCTTTTTCCTTTTTTCTTTTTTTCCCTCCCCCATCCTCGTTCCGCCGCTTTTTTTGCACCGCACTTTCGACCACCAGATAGCGAGACACTACTGGCTAGGTAACCACCCCCATCCTCTTTCATCCCCGCTCTCGTTTATTTGCACTTTATTCGAGATTTAATTTACCGACCTCCGGTCGACAGCCTCGTTGGTGTGCGCTCGACTCTGTGATGGGATTAAAAAAAAAAAAAAAATGGAAAATCAGCGGGAGAAAGAGGAGGAGCGGAGAGGGCGAGGGTCAACAGTGAGGGTGAGTGAAGTCGTGGCGCGAACAAACTGGCAGAAAGAACGATCGCGTCAAAGAAAATGTTCACAGAGGATCGTGTACGAAAGGGGAAAATCGATAGACTGGTCCCCCTTCCCCATATTTCCTAACTATAATTTTTCGAATGCCGGCGAAAAATTGGAAATATTCCAAATCGAAGAACAAGAAGGAAAAAAGTTGTTAAGCTTCTACCGACGGTGTTCTCGATAGAACAATAGAAGCAAGCTTTTCGTAACGAAAAATCGATAATACTTGGCTTCCGCCCTTCTCACTTGTTCCGCCAATTAACGTTGAAAATATTCTCTTCTGTTTCGTAGATGATCGACATCGAAAAACGATTGAATTATCCGAGTCGTCCAACGATTCCAAACGCGACGCTGATAAAGGGAAAAGGGAAAGAATTCGCGAGCGGAGGAGGTTTCGATCGGCGAGGAAAAAAAATTCGCGCGACTTCCCTCTCTTCCCACGAGGGAAGAATATTCGCCGTCTCGCTGTCAGCTCGCTTCGCGAACGAATTAATGCGGCGCCGTTTCTCTCGAGCACTTTTCTCATTGGCATCGAGGACCCACTCGCTTTCGCGACAATTTGCCGCGAGCTACCAGGATCGGCCGTAAGTATCGTGAAATTCAATTAAGTTCGTGCTTGTGCAGCTTCTTCTCCCCTCTTCTTTCTCCGAACCGACGCTTCTCGCACCGGAGTGCTTCTCTCGTTTAAGGAAGGGGGGGAGAGAGAGGGGAAAAAAACGATAAATAAATATTCCTCGGTCGTTCCTCAATCGTTTTTCTCACCCTCTCTACACTTTCCTTTCATCATCCTCGTTTCTCTCTCTCTCTCTCTCTCTCTCGCACGCGAGAACAGTCGCCTCTCGGTGTTCCATGAATTGGTTATGAGCCGACACCTCGACCGAGAGAGGCGGCGGCTCAGACACGAGAAAAAGAAACAGACGTTTCGTGCTCTTTCCGCTCTCTTCACTCGAGATCTTCTCTCCGCCGATATCTTCCCCTTCTTCTTCTTCTTCCTCTTCTTCTTCTTCATCCATCCCACGGTTCTCGCGTACACTCTTGAGAAGGTTCGCGCGGAGAAATATTTTTCCGGATTGCGAGAGGGAACGAAGGAAGGGGAGAGGGAAAAGAGGTAGCGTGTCAGAGGATGGGAGAAGAAAAGCTTCTTCCGGGAAAACGGGAAGACAGAGCTTACCGGTGCACGAATAATAACGACTCGCATTCCCTCTTCCGCTCGTCGCCAGTTCTCGATTCGAGATACGGGAGCTTCTCTTTTCCTCGACCCTCTTATTTTTCTCCTCTACCACTCCCCCTCCCCCCGATACTCCGCTTTCCAGCTTTTCCTTATTTCTTCCCGCGACGATTCCACTAGACGTAGACGTGGAAGAACGACGAGCCCCTCTTGGTAGTCTTCGTATCGGGCGTCGGATCGGATCGCAGAGGGTAAGTGTAAGAAGGGTGGCGACAAAAAGAGGGTTCGAGACGGAATGGAGGGGCACGAGAGCGCAGCCAGGTAACTAGTTGGCGAGAGGAATGGCAGTTTTATCGTATGACACGCGAGCAACCAGGTATATAAATCCGAGCCGACGTGACAAAGTGGATCGATGGAAAACAAAGACGATGTTTTTCTTATTCTTTCAACGACAAAGGTTGCGTGTGTGTGTGTGTGTGTCTTGGCGGGTCGCTTCGAAGAATTTCAGATATGCAAAGAAGAGCGAACGATTGATTCTGCAATTTAATTTTTTTATTCTCCGTGAAATTTGAACAAATAATCTAAAGATTATTCCCTCTTAATTTATCGTTCTTTTCTTCTTACTTTTTTCAATATAATATATCGGTTTCCTGGTCACTTTCTATTCAAAAAAGTTAAAAGTTGTTGCGAAAGAATTGAGATTATTATCTCAACAATCACTACTTTTTTCCCGACATTATCGTTATTTAATAAAATAAATTTCTCAACCTTCCTTTTCGTTTAAGAGTTTACACAATTAAAGTTCCTTTCGAAATGAAAAATCAAACTGATCGTTAAATATTATTATTCTAAATTAAAAATCCACACCACGTATAAGAGGAAGCCCGTACAAACAGTATCGATATCGCGCGAATTTCTTCTCCTCCTTTCAATTTCATCCCCGCGAGTAACAAAAACGACACGGCCCCAACCCCCGAAAGCGGAGACTTTTTTTTTTTTTTTTTCCAAAGCGCTCTTCCGCGTCGCGTTCTCCCGTTTGTTTGCACACCGATCCCGCGGAGAGCATCTTGGTGCTCCCGCCGTTGCTCCCGGTTCCCAGGGGTTAATTTTAAATTGCGCCTCGCGCTGCTCGTAATCCCGGCTCCCGTCTCGTCGTCTACGAGGCTCGAGAGCAAACGTTTGCTCGCGCACCGGTAGGGTAGGGTGGAGGGAATTCACCGTGGATAAACAAACAAATATAAATTTCTATACGTCTCCCCAAACCGCCCCTCCGATTCTCTCGCCAGTCTTCTCTCACGTGGAAAGCCAAACAACCGCGATATATATATATATATATATCTATCTCGCTCCCTCCATCCTCTGCCCGCGCGTTTAAACGCGAGCATTTTGATCCCCCGTCCACCCCGACCCGGGATGAACCGGGTCGAAAACTACGCATTATTTGGAGTTCCAATTACGCGACACGCAAGCGAGCAGGAAAGACGCGGAGGTGCACGCGTCACGTATTCCGTTCCCCGGCATCCAAAGCGGATGGGTTGGGGGTGGAGAGAGAGAGAGAGAGAGAGAAAGGGAGAGGGAGAGGGAGAGGGAGGGTAAAAGGACCGGCGTACTGGCAATCAGTAACATTATACGACGCGACACGAGCCAACCACCCCATTAGCATTCATATTTCAATTTCATAGCCCTCGGGCTGGTGGTTGTACGGGATCCTGCGAGGCTGGGAGGGGCGCGGGCGGGGTGTGCAACGGAGATAAATACAAGTTCGATGGAAGGGAGAGCGTGAAAGGGAAATGGCGGGGGGGAGGGATGGGGGACAGGTAGCGAAAGAGGATTAGTGGGAGGGAGAGAGAGATGGGGGAGGAGCGATGAGAGGGATAGAGACGTGTGAACGGCGACGATGAAAGGGATGGAAAGAGAGAGAGAGAGATGAAATTGAGGTAGCGATGGGAATGATCCGCTCGCGTTTTTTGAATAAATGAATTATCGCGGAACAATGATGCAGATTCTGAGCGTGAAAAGTAAAAATTCTAAAATAATATATATATATATATATTTGTAAATTTCGAAAGAAATTATCATCATATCATTCCAAACGATGGAATGAGATATCTTGGAAATTTAATAAAAATTCAAATTCGCCGTTACGCGTTTAATATTAGAAGAATGTTGGATTAAAATTTCACAATTGCAGTAACAATCGAGAATATCCGAAAATCTAAGCCGAAGATCGTCGCTTGATTGAAAATTTCCGGAACGATATAATAGAATTAGTCCCATCGCTAGAATTCGTGCACATTATGAAAGCGTGGCGAGATTACGCGCTACCCCCCCAGAGACTCCCCTCCTCCACCTCCTCCCACCAGCAACAAGGAGAGAAAGAGTGAGAGCGAGAAACGAAGAGAGAGAGAGAGAGATAGAGTGGGGAGAAACACAAGCGAGAAACACAGGGAGGAGGGAGAGAGAGTTAATACCGATGGAAACCTATTACCATCTATCTCAATGCCGGTGTAATGGATGCGCAGCCCCAATTATCAATCCGTAATAATTGTGCATATTAAACGGACGCTAATTATCGGGCCGGCCGCGGGCCATGGGCCACAGGCATCGGCCGGCAAATTGCGCAAGTTATGCTGGGTGTGTACGCTGTTAAAACACGGCCACCCCCCTCCCCCTCCACTCCCTCGTAATGACGGCCGCGGAAAAGAGCCACGCCGAAAAGATAATTACGCTGGAAATCACTCGGTCACCGAATAATATAACGCGGATTGGCCCCCGCCTATCCAACGTGCATTTGAGTCATTTGCCACGGGGAGGGAGGGAAGAGGGAGGGAGGGAGGGAGGGGTGTTTTATAAAACGCTTTCATGTATTAATTAACGATCCGTTATTGACCGATTCCCGCGCGTTGAACGAGCGCGATATCCTTGTGCAATCGCGTTAGGCGCCCCCTCCCCCCCCCCCCCTCCTCCTGCGATTAATGCGTCGCGATAAATAATTTTTCGGCGGTGAAATTCTTTCGAAATTCGGATTTCGCGTTCGTGATTTCATCAGAGGGATATTTTTATTATCGTGATTTAATATTCGATATTTTAAGGTGTTGTGATGATTTGACGAAGTGTTAAAAATTTTAAAAAGTAATTTATCCATACGAAATATTGCGGGGGTTGATTAAGAAGGATAGGGAATAGGAATTGTTTTCAATTCTTTTCGAAATAAAATTTTGATGACGTTTCGCGCTCCGATTTTCAACCAGGGAAAAAGATACGATTGCTTCTTTTTCAAAGATCATTTCATCATCGGGCGACTTTTTTTTTGCGATCGACCGCGAAATGATCCTCCGGGTCACTCGAGAGATCGGAAGTGGAACGCGGAGGGGAAGAGGAGGAGGAGGAGGAGGAGGAGGAGGAGAGAACACGCTGGCTCCCTAAGCGGTCTTCTTCCCCTCTCGAGTCTTTTTTGCCAGCCCGGAGCGCTTTTAATAAACGCGCGCCGCGCCCACTAGTCGCTTTATGCTATCAAAGGTGGGGTAAAGGGCGTGCGTGGAGGAGTGAAAGGGGGTAAAAAGGGCAGAGAGGAAAGAAGGAGAGGGGAGAGTGGATAACGGCGGAGAGAAGAACGGGGATGCATTTGACGACGAGCTTTTTACAGCCCTGTGTTCAGGCTTTTACGTCCATTTCAGGTTTCCTCCTCCTCCTCCTCCTCCTCCTCCTCCTCCTCTTCCACCGGCTGATCCGCAACCTTCTCTTTCTTCTTTCCACCTTTTATTCACCTCTTCTCTCCCCCTCTAAACCCCCTCCCCCCTCTTGTCTACCTCTTTCACCCCATTTGTTCACCTCATCTCCCTTCTGTGTTCGGCCAGTTTCTTCCTTCGTCTCGGGCCGCCCCTGATTTTATTTGTTCCCCAGGTATTCCCTTTCAACTGCTCGCTCGTTTGCTTGCTTGCTCGCTTGCTCACGCACACGACATCAAATGCACTCCACGACGATGCTCTAATTTCTTTTACGAGATGAAATTCGACGCGGTTCTAGTCCAGTTCTTCCTCACCCTGGCCAAAATCTCCCACTTCCGTTCCCCTTCCATGAGCGAGGAAGAGGGAAAGGGATACGTATACGCATACACACACACGATCAACGGGGCGCGATACTTTTTTTTTTTTTTTCTTTTTTTTTTTTTTCGAGAACAGAGGCCACGCGACCCATAAAAGCCGGGAAACGGTCGGATTTTACGATGAAACGTATCCGTTTTCCCCTCCATCGGGGGGAAACGAGGGTAAAACGAACCGATACGCGCCCCTCCACCCCGCCTCTCGAAATTCGATCGAGCGTCGTTCATTCGCAGATTGTAATTGCGAATCTGTTTAATTCCCCGATCCCCTATCGGACCTCGGTTGGAAATAAATTCATAGATTCGTTTGTTTTAACGAACGAAACCGGGAGAGGGTGGAAAATGGTAGGATTCGATGGGAATAGAACGAGTTTATTTGCCACGGCGTGTGTGTGTGTGTGCGTATACACGCGTGTACACGCAACGAGTAAATTGGTCATGAATTAGAAGTTGTATCGGTTAATGGTAAACGTGTGGTTGATTTGAGGGGAAAAGTTGTACTATATAAATATATATGTATATATCGAATTTTTTGCCGAGAGTTGAATTTTTGAAATTAATTGGATCGAGCCTGTATTATTTCCCTGATACGAGGGGTTAAAATAATTGCGATGGCTGGTCGTTGGATTTTTGTTATTTGGAGAAACTTTTAACATGGTAATAGTGATCGATGGATACGTAAATAATTTCGTTCCATTTAGTTTATACGTATCGAGATCGAGGTGAAATAATCCGTATAAAATTTGAAATTGAAAGTTTCAGAAGAATTAATCGACTCCATATTCAAATTTTAAACTTGAACGTTGCAAATTTTTAAGTAAATTTTTACTTACGTTCTCTGAAATTTTGAAATCCACTATTTTTCACCAAGAATTTAATTCCAATTCAAATGTTTATAACCATCTTCAAATTTGTATAAAAAAAAAAAAGATTAGTTGGAAATTTTGCGACTTGGAAAAATTTTTAGAAAAATTTCTACTGAGAGAGAAGCTGCTCTCCCTTTGCACAATTTTTCGTGTACAGTCGCGTGGCGTTTAAGCGGAAAACGCGAGACGGAAATGGAGGGATAGCTGCAGGGATTAAACGCTTATCGGTGCACGTGTTGGCTGCACTCGCTTCTTGGAAAGGGTGAATCTGTCGCGAGGAGAAGTTCATCGCCTTCTCGATAGGATTATCGTCTCGGTCGGAATCGAAATTCGTCGTGTTCGAGGCGGATCGCTGGGAATCCCGACATCCCGTGCAACGATATTGCTATTTACGATGGAACGCCGGGGCGAATAACCATATTCGTTGTTAATAGACTGTTATCGATTGCCCATTCGGCTGAACCGCGAT
Source organism: Apis laboriosa (assembly GCF_014066325.1). NCBI lineage: Eukaryota > Metazoa > Arthropoda > Insecta > Hymenoptera > Apidae > Apis > Apis laboriosa. The sequence continues at coordinate 490,721 of NW_025224330.1, forward strand.
TGCACCGTTTCTCTATCGAATAAATTGTTTGATACTCACATGCCTCTCCTCGGCCGGATTAAGACCTGCAACACATGAAACGGATACACACAGTTAATGGATACAATTTGATTTATTCTCAATTCTTTTTTGCATTTGATCGATTGAGGAGAAAGTATATATATAAAACTAAGTTTCGATTAATCATTGAATATTTTTATAATTAATTTAATTCTAATCTATTAATATTGAATAATTCATTATCAATGAATCATTTTTAAAAACATGCGCGTTCAAAAAGTTCAAAGAATATTTTTTTTACCAAGAAGATATTTGCAATTCATCCGTAAAAGTAATATTACGCGATATTTTTGATCCCAAATAATAATTAGGAAATTTAAAGAGCATCAGAGTTTTCCTATACATGGATAAAATGTTATACAGTTTACAAAGTTTGCGTTAAACTTCATCGGAACACGAGACTTAAGAAATAACCGTCGAGCGAATAAACATTTTATCATGAAATATGGTGCGCCTTAACTATCCCCTCGAGAAGAAGCTGTTCGAGGAATCCATATTAAACGCAGTGAACAGCGTCACGAAGCATTTAATCAAGAACGTGTCGAGCAAGCATCGTCTCATACTACTATTTCCTCTCAAGCTGAACAACTCATTTAACGCACAGATATCATATTTAGTCTCGCCTCCTTGCCACCTCGAAACAACGATAAATATTATCCTCGTATTAAAGATAGAAAAAGGAAGAATGAAAAGAAGATAACCATAACCTTTTAATAATCGTTAAAAATAATGTCGTTAAACCATATTATTAGCCTGCATTCGATCGCGCAAAATTGGCCAATTATCGAGAGAAGCATTAATTACGAGAAATTGATGGGAAATAAATTTTTTTCCGAATAGCAGGCGATCATTTCACATTTTTCTTCGATATAAAAATATCATTTTGCGCTTGAAACGACGCGTGATATTTTACATAATTGAAGACCGCGGTTTTTACCGATTTTCTATTTTTCGCTTGATTCTAAGTGCGATCCTTCGTAACGCAGTTACACAATTCTTCGTAATTTTTTAAACTTAAAAAAAACTTGATAAGATTCCTCTAGATGCGAACGATACGAACCAAGGAAATAATTTAATAATAAATAATCGTTAACAAATTGTTTTAAAAAAAATATTGCTTAACCGTTCCTCGAAACGAAACTTTCCATCGATTTTCCAAATATATTTAACCCGATACGATTTTAACAACGCTTAGTCGGACAGAACAGATCTAAAAAAACAGTTTTTAAAAATTAATTATCGTACTCGAGAATGTTTCTCAAGAAAGAACATTCGTTCCGATCCCACACTCCTCTCCTCAAGAAGACACTCCAAGCATCGTTCTCTGCCCGTTCAAGACCTATTCCGTATTTCCCGGAAAATTGAACCTTCGCCATGTTTTTCCATGATTATTGCGGAACCAACTCCGGCGGTATGCCGGTAGAATCTTTTCCCGCGAGATAAAAGGAAAAAGGTGGCAGAACGTATAGTAAGAGAGAAGGTAGGCTTGGCTCCTCTCCTCGAGAATTTCCGAGAAGGGATGTCGAGGATGAGGAGGAAGAGGAAGAAGAAGAAGAAGAAAAAGAAGAGGTCGATCCGCTAGAAGAGAGAGAGAGAAAGGCTTTGTCCTCGAGAAACCCGGCTTCTTCTTCATAGTTTGCCCTCGCTCGATTTCTTCCCCCAAACCTTCCCCTCCCTCCTCTTCATCTTTTCTCGTCTCTTTATACTTTTCGTGGGTACACTTTGTCTCGTCAGGAAATACCTTAACGATACTATTCTTCGCCTGTTGTTACCCATCCTACGACAAGGCGTGCACATCGCACAACGAGCCGTTTCTCGAACACGGTTAACCACGTCTTCTTTATCTTTTGTTCTTTTTATTGATGCGTTAGTAGAGGATAGAGGATATTCGATAAAATAAAAAAAAAAAACGTGTCGAGTATTGAACGATATCGTGGGAATTTTGAATGTGACTCGAGGAGTGTTCTCGACAAGAAGAATTAGAATTTTGATATATTTGTCTTTCGGATAGAAAGTCGCGTTTAATCGTCTGGATATTTGATATTTGATATCCTTGCAACGTTGAGCTCATTTCTAATTTATTCAAAAATCCAGAATTTTATCTCTAGTTAATTATCAAAAATATATTTTCATGCAACAACAACAATAATAATAATAATAATATAAGTTATTCACGAGCAAGATTTCTCTCGTTAAATGTATCTAAAAATACTATACGAAAGAGTATAAATAGAGAAACCTTTCTTCTTTTTTTGAACATTTGTTGTTTCTATACTCATCACACTAATGATACATCGAGCGTTGGATGTCGAGTGATTATAGTGTTTCAACGGTCAATGATAATCGTTAAAAACTTGAAATCAGCCAGTGTAACATAACATAAGTACTCCACTTTCTCATTGGAACTCTTTGTAATTGTAATTTTGAGGAACATATATTCGATGTTATTTCACGCGCATTGATTGCAGAAACAGCAGAAATCTCTACTCGGATACTGTTTTCATTTTCGCACAAACGCCGATCATTAATTCCTGTTTTGCCAAGTTTGCTATCTAATCCATCTAATCGATCTCCCCAATCTTTCGAACGTCTAAACGCGTATGTAACAACACGTTGTTCGCTGCCTTTTTCTGCTTACTTTTAACCATTAAGCGCTTACATCAGTTATTTTTCTTGCAGCATATCTTGCGTTGCAACCGTAGCTTTCTACGCTGCTAAATTAACGCTCGTAACCATATTCGTTTTAATCGTTCTTGCTCAAGCCCATAAGTATCAAACTCTATAGAAATATAATCTACCAAGTTTCTTCGATGTGATTTCGCAAAAACATTAACAGTTCATTAAACAATTATTCGAGATTATTATTTTTCAATTATTTTTACCTCAAGTGACAGTTGCTCTTAAACTCAAAACTCAAAAAGCATTGCGTGAGAGAGGTCAAAAAATGAAGGTAGAATATAGCTATGTTTTTTCTTATTAATATATATATATATAATAACTTATTAATATTTATAAGATATTTAAATTATTAGATAATTAACTTATTTATTTTAAAAGCCATGAAACAAAATATATATTATGATTATTCTTATAATGATTTAAAATATCTGAATAATTAAAATTTAGCTTTATTCAATCGACGAGAAAATGGAATTCCGATTCGATCCACGAGTACAGAAAGAAATTTCAACGATCTATTCGCGATTAATTTCCTGTAATTTAATGATCATTTCTCAAATAGCGAAAAATCAAAATTATCCTCTCAAAAAGATCTCTCTCCTCTCGCACTCTCCATTTTTATCCTCGCGCGAGAAATCACTCTCCCGTCCAAAGATTAAAATTACAATCATCCAAAGTACGGTGTAATTTTCATTTCTCGCAAAATGTTACGTTCGCTGGCACGCAGCCGGTTGAAAGCCCCGACAATTCACCAAAACACCTATGCGCGCGGGACAACAAGACATCCCCACCGCGACAAAACACGGTCAAAGAACGAATTAACGTTATATACCGCAGGCAGCAACGCTTAAAACGGCCGGCGGTATCGTCGACGAGAGCGACAAGAAATAACCCCGACTGGATATATACCCTTCTCCCTCCCTCCCGACAAAGGAACTGAGAAACGCGGGGACGAGGAGCAGGCAAACGGAAAAACCCGACGCCATAAAGTTTCCGGAGGGAGGCGAACCCCCTCCGCCACTTGTATAAAGGATAAAGTAATCTCTCTCTCTCTCTCTCTCTCTCTCTCTCTCTCTCTCTCTCTCTCTCTCTCTCGCTCTCTCTCTCTATCTCTATCCCTCTCTCTTTCTCGAGAGAGCAAGACGTCACTCGCGCGGGTTCTTGCACGCCGATAAAACGTATCCGCGAGGGTCGACTCCGTCGTGTGTTTTATGGTCGGGCAAATTAAGGAGAAGCGCCGTTTGCGCGCTGGCAAAAGGATCCACCACCCCTCGTGGCCATTACGGAGTTGTGTTGGGGGGTGGCGGAGCGCGAACGGAAAAGGGGTCGTGAATTTTCTGGCCCGTGGACCGCATCCAACTCTCTCTCTCTTTCTGTCGAGCAAGGGGGTGAGTAAGTAAGGGAGGAGGAGGGGAGGAGCAAAAACGAAAGAGCATTTTCGACGACGCTCTCAGAGTCGCGGACTGTGTTATCCTTCTCTCCTCTCTTCGTCCTGTTTTCGAGGCGAGAGGACAACTCGGCTTCTTTCACCCTTTTCTTCACCCCATTTGCTGGCCACCTGGAAAAACCGGACGCGGAAAACGGCGCGAGTGATTCTCTGGTAAAAACGAAGGAGGCGCTCGGCGGGAAACCGAGATGGCGCGCGCGTCCACTTTTGGCGCCGCCATTGGGAGGAGAGCGGGAAAATTGCAGCGAGAAGAGGAGAGGAAAAGGTTAGAAAAGGGTAAGGAGAGAGAGAGAGAGAGGGACGTGTATTATTGCGAAGTTGGCAGGGGATCGGAAATTCGATTCGGTTCCGATCGGTTTTTCTACCCTTTCGGCGAGAATTTATTTATTATAGAACGGATTGGAACTATTGATGCACGATCGAAATTCGAATCTTTGGTTCGACGAACAAATTCTTCCAAAGAAATATTAACATTCTATGTAACGCAAGGAATCGATTTTAACGATCCGATCTCGACTTAAACTTAAACTTGTTCGTCGATGATCGAAGAGGATCGAGAAGGAGAGGAAGAAAGAAGGAAAGAGGAAAAGGAACGACAGAAAGGAGGACGATATCCGGATACGAATTACGAGGGGATGAATTACGTCGCGCACGAAGGGAGGAGGCCACGATCTCTCTCTCTCTCTCTCTCTCTCTCTCTCTCTCTCTCTCTCTCTCTCTCTCTCTCTGGGGGACCATTACTCGGCCAAGTATCTCCGCGATGAAATGGTAATGCGAGCGATACCGGTTTCTAATCGTCTGTGAAAGAGGTCTTCTACCCGCGTTCTGGTAAATCGTTTCGCGAGCGAGCGGGCAAGAAGAATCGGATGAATGGGCAGATATCGCTACTCTTACTATTACTACTACTACTACTACTACTACTACTACTTAGTTAGGAGTCGTTCGACGGGGGAGGGGGAGAGGAGAATCGGGGCAAGTCGGTGGAAAGACTTGGAAGGGGGGGAAAGATGAGGTAGGGGCGAGAAAATGGACGGAAGGTGGGAGGATGAAACGATAACGGCCCTGCTGGAAACAATTCGCTCGGGGGCAATGTTCCGGAAAGGAGGGAAGAAGTTTCAGTTGCCGCGACAGAAATAGTGGCCCATTACGGTTCCTTGCCTCCGCTCTCAGTGACGTTTCAAAAGGGTGTCGACGAGATGGGGGGAGAGAGGGAAAGGCGAGACAGTGATTTCAAATGTCGCGGTTTGTTCCCGCAGGATCGTATCGAAAGAACGTGGCACCCACGTGTGGTGGAACGATTCAACGATTCGGGATTCTTGTTTCATTTCCTTGCATTCGGGAAGAATGGAGCAAGTCTTTCGAGGATTGGAGAGAAAAAAAAAAAAGGAAGTCTTCGTATTCTACCAGTAGCTGTGAATAAAAATCTTCTCAAGAGCTTTACCCTTCGTTTCCCTAAACAGAAAACCTACGAGCCAAAGAAGTTCTCCATTTTCACGGTTGGCGAGCAAACTGCAACTCCATTAAGCGTGCACAGTTTCCGGTCGAGTTCCAACACAACCACGCACAAAAAGGGAAAGAAACGAGTATCAAAAAAGAAGAAGAGGAGGAAGAAGAAAATAAAGGGAAGACGTCGTTACGCTGCACGTTGCGACGATTATAGCGGGGAACAGTCGATCACTGTGGCGCAATTTTCAAACGGGCATCGAGGGGATTGGCTGCTGCTCTGAGATGCCAGAGATCGCGGTGCAAACTCTCGCGGTAGCGAAGAGCCAACGCTCAAGAAAACGCGAAACAGCAACGTGGAACAACTGGCCGGAGGAGAAAGAGGGAGAGGGTTATTCTCGGGCCGCGGTAACATAGTTAGGCGAGAGTGTAGATATTGCACGGCAACTACTCGGGAAGAGTAGTGAGTGGAGGGGAAGGGAGGGTGGTACGAGGGGGAAGAGAAAGAGAAGTAGAGTGAGCAAGAAGGGAAAGGGAGGAGATGAGAGGAACAGACTGAGGGGCGCGAAGGTTTAGAAGAGCCATCTAAAGGTGGATGGAACGAAAGAGGGGAAGAGTCGGAAGTACTCTCGTGTCAAGAGGAGATTCTGAGTGCTCTTCTGAGAGACGACCATGCACAGCGCGCGAGAAAGAGATATATATATATATATATCACACNACACACACATAGAAAGAGGAGGTTCGACGAAACATAAGGGACGGGAAGGAGAGGGTTTGCACGTACGAGCGCGCGAGCACGTGTGCGTCGTACGCGTGTGTACGAGAGTGGTGTGTTTACGAGAGTGTGCGCGAGAGAGATAGGAGAGTCACTCGAAGCCCTCGCGACTTTGTCAGCGCTACACGGGTCCTAAGTGCGAACGTTCTTGCACTCGTGTGTCGTCCCAAGGAGAGAGAGACGAGGACGCGCCGCCTGCACAAGTGGATCTTCGAGGTCAAGATCGAGGGTTCCGCGAGTTTCAGGCTTAAGCACGATCGTTTGCGTCACCGTTCTATTGCGGCCCGCTTGAAATATCCTCTCCTCCTCCTCCTCCTCCTCCTCATCCTCCTGTGTCACACGTTTCTATTGTCATCATCCCTCTCTCTCACCTCTCTCTTGTGCGACTACCTTGCGTTTCACCCTTACAGTGTCGCGTTACTATCAATTTTCTCGACACACGCTTTCACAATGGCGAACGATCGAATTTCGACGAGTTATTAATTCCTTTGATATCCCGGAGATTGATACTATAATTTTCTCTTTAAATAAGATAGTGAGTGAAATTCATGGTATTTCGATAAACAGCGAGAGTGTGTGCGAAAGTTACATTGTGCAACGTGGTCGGTATATCGTGCGGTAAGTTAAATATATGTACGTGTGTATGTTAAACAAGTTTAGCCTTTTGCTTGCCGAGTCAGTCGTGTATGAATTTACACGCTCGAGATAGGAAGTGAACACACTTGATGAATAATACTTTGGAAAATAAATGTCACGGGACGATGTTATTGACCGAACAAAGGTGGGTCACCGATTCAATAACCGCGACTGAACAATGTATATATACATATATATGTATATATACAAAGTTTAATATAAAAAGTTTCGAAGTTAAAATTGAAAAAATTCGGGAAAAAGAAAAGATTCTTGCTAACATTTTTAACGTAAATTAACGTCATTAACGCGTTCGATGGAAAAATCTAAAGCGACGGGTATTAATTTTTGACGAGTAGAAAGAAACAATATATATATATATCAATCATCCAAGACACTCTCTCATTCGGCACTAAAATTAAAAATTTATTTAAAAAAGACCGATTTATATGTCAAACTTGGAACTTTATTCTTTTCGAAAATCGGAGATTGAACAACGCCACGGGAGAATTTTGATTATTGGCACAGTTATCGAAGCCGCGGTTTCGAAACTTTGCCCTCCCCCCCTCCCTCCTTATCCCCCTTAAAACTTGGAAAACAGCTTCGTTTGCTCGGTCGTGGTAATCGAACGGAATGCAAAGCGAGAATCGTCTCATGAGGATCCGGTTGCAAACGCTTCCCATAAGAGGCCGGAGATAAGAGGGACAGGTAGAAAAACAAGGGGCCGGATTGCAAGAGAAACACGATCGACCGAAACGGGCGTTATTTCTTCGAAACTCGGTTGCAACTTGGCGTTCGATACGCAAAATATTCGTCGGGGGAGGGGGAGGGGGGAGAAAAGATGCTGACCGCGCGAAAACGAAAGCGAGACACCGGAGATCAGCGGCTTTTGTAAATCGAATATCCCCCCCCCTCCCCTCCCCTCTCCTTTTGCTCGACAACGCGGTCGTGCTCGGTGTCGGAATACTAGGTGTTTTCTTCTCGTCGAGAGAACAGGTGGCATTTTTTTTTCTTTTTTTTTTTTTTTACGTACGCTGCGAACGGAGCGGTTTCTCGTTTCTTCGAAAATAAACGAGAATAAATTACAATTTTACGAGAATAATTCGTTTTAAGATACGGATAAAGGAATATATATAATTTATCTCGTGGAGACGTTATTACGAATAATTTTGCTTTTCTTTTTCTTTTTAACCGTGGTTAATAAATTACGTTGATAATGTCATCAAAAATATCGTCTTGGAAAACGTTCATTATCGATCTCTGTTTGTTTCTAGCGTAATAGGAAAAATTCAACTGTAGGGTGTAGTAGTGGAGAGGCTGACGAGGAAGAAAACTTGACTAACGGCTGATCATTGTCTGTGGAGTTGATTGTTCTTTGTAACCGTTGCGAAACAGTTTTATGGGATGGGTCGTGCGACTTAGAGAATTATTTATCCTTTTTTTTTTCTTTTTTCTTTTTTTTTTTTTTT